>NW_028185650.1:253975-269363 GCF_003343005.1 Rhea americana
TTTTTTTTTGCTGATGTTAAGAACATTTCAACTTAATTTTCTAGGAGTTTCAGTAGTGACTTCCTCCAAGTGGTAGTAATTGATGCTCAAAGAGGTATCCGTATDTTTTGAAAGGACTTTGTATTTCACAATACAGTTCTACATGGTCTTGACGACTTAAGGTTTGATTCATAAGCCTTACCAAGCTATGTYGAGGTGCAGGAGCCTAGGCACAGTGTCCAGAGAAGTCCTTCCCGATCTGTGCTGTCACAGGAGGCTTCATCATATAATCCCCTTCATAAACTAATAAAGGTGCATTTTTAAAAGTAGTTAGGTCACTTTTCAATGCTACTACTGTAAAGCTATTTCAGAGCTTAATTTTCTTTGGTAATGAGATCCTGTCTTGTTTCCCGCATAGATGTATTCGTGGCTGGTTTATCTCTGTTCGTTCCTTGGCAATGCTGTTCTTAAATCTGAATACATTTCTTCCTGCTTTATCCACCCATCCCCAGAGCAGTCATATTTCTCTACGCCTTCACTTTGCTGGGCTAGGCAAGGCAAGCTTCCTTGGGTCTTCTCTTATATTACGATCTTTTCACTTACGTGATCGTTGCAGGCTTTCCCTGCGGCAGCCTCTGGGTTGAATTTCTTTCCTCAGCGAGGGCACCAGATTTGTACATATATTCTGGATGAAGTCTCCTAAATGTTTGTATAATTGCATGAGTACAACCCTGTCAATTTTCAACTGGTTGATCAGGGAATCATTTTTCTGTGTTTTTTGTTTTGTTTTTTGTTTTTTTAAGTCTGCATTACATTATTTTCTCATAGTCATCCTAGGGCTAATTAGTATCTCCCTATTCCATCCCTGTCTGTTGAAGAATTTCTTTGTATTAGTCTGTAAGTACGTGACATGATTGTGTGTTTCCTTCGCTCTTGCCGTCCTTGGCCATCCAGTTGCTCKTGTATGACATGCCTGTCATCCAGTGTTGCCGATGCCTCCTGGCTTTGGCAACAGCACATTCCTCATTCGCATGCCAAGATTATCAAAAAAGGTATTAAGCAAGATCAGTTCCAAGACCAGGCCCTCATCTCCATCAACATTTTTTCTGTACCTAAAACTTTTCCTGTTAGCCAGTTCCTTATCTTCCCTTATAGCACTCAGTCATCATCTTTCTCCACTTTAATTGATTCATAAGTTGCATGAGATACTCTGATTTTTTTTGGTAATCCAGACTGATACTGTAACTGATTGACTCTTAAATCAGGAAATACAGTAGGCTTAATCTAAGACTGATACGGGGTAATTCAGTCATGATCTAGCTATCCTTTGGTACCCTACATTGCATTTTATTCTTTCCTACCTAAATATGTCTCCTCTTTATTTTACATTGCCTTAACTTCTCTGGTTGCGCTTCTACATTCCTTATGGTCATTTGCATGTCTACCTCCTCACGTCTGTTAACCCCACACCAGCCTTTGCTCTCCTTCCTGTGTGATTTGGGGGTTTTTGTTTTGTTTTGTTCTTTGTTGGAGGTGCTAAGCACGTATCCAGTATTTGTGGGTTGTTGCATGAAATGCATTGAGAAATTCATCTTATGCTGCAACTATGTTGTGAAGGTGAGCTGACTTTAAGGCATGTATTTTCCTAGTGGTGGAAAAATGCTATCCTCTTGTTTCCTGAGAACTGCTGAACCTTTTCTTATTGTACTTATAAATTTAATATCAGGGACAACATTTTCTAATTTGTGTGCCTACGTCTATGCAGTAGACATTATTTTTCTTTTATTTTAAATACAATTTTTACAAAATAGCTGAAATACCTGAAAATATGAGTCTTTTTAAATGGAAAAAGTAAATGCTGTGGTAGAATCTGAAGAAGATGTTTTCATGGTTTCATTCTGAGGCTAAGTGTTTTGGATTTTTACTTCTAGTTCAACTAAAAAATAACCTCAATAAGAAAAAGTATCCATAGGTAAATAAGGTACCTGAAAAGCATAAAAACTTCCTTGCTCAAAATCAAGTGCCTTTTATTGGATTTTTCTACAAGGGAAACTTTCAAATTTCTGCCAGAAAAATGAATATTTTCATTTAGACTCGTCCATTGGGAGATTTGAAGTTCCTCGAGGACCTGCACTGAGGTGGCTGCGGTCATTTCAGCCCATGGAGGCACCCCGYGGGCTGGCTTGAGGGAGGTAGCTGGACATGCGGTGTACGGACAGGGATGTTGTGGAAGGACTTACTTTCCTTGGAAGATATTTGACTTTTATTGACAGTTTCTCTTAGATTTTCCTTGAAGGTATTGCATACTTGAATTCAGTTATTGTCATGATATGTACAACTTTGTTTATACGTGGCTGCATTCGTGGTGCTGTACCTCTATCGTCAGATAAAATAGTCCAGACAAAAACAGTTTTTAACACCAGTCTCTTACATAGTTGACCTTTAATTTCCGGATGCACTTGCCTAGCATAATTTTTTGTTATGGTTTTATAGAACTATAAAATTTTGTGCTCTCACAGTTAAACGTAAGCTTTATCACAAATAATCTTCTGTTCAACTAGAGAGCAATTTCTCCAGCCCTCTGTCTCTCTACCACCTCCGCAATTTAGCTAGTTTTAAGCTCAGTTCTTAACGTTTTTACTTTACTCCTAACATTATTGTTCAGCACTTCACTGTTAAATAATAAAGCAGTTTAGTCCATTTCTTGCATTTTTTTTTCTTCCTATGGTAGTTATAATTACAGGTTTGCTGTAAACAAGTCCTCATCCTCTTTTCAACTCCCTGATTTTTTCCTACCTTTTACAATGAATGACAAACATGACATGCCAGTACATTACTCTGCTTTTTCCATAACAAAATGAATCTACATCCTTTTTTTTAGTACAGTTGTTGTTCACATTTTAATATCCAGGTTACGGTGTTTCTTTCTTAAATGTGTTTGGTTTCCTCATTTTTATTTTTAATGAGGGGAAATTGGCTGTATTTAGCTCAACATAAGTGAAATTGGTTTCACTGTAAGAGGCAACGTAAGAGGTGTATCTTATTTTTGACCTATAAAAGCAGAGGTGYAATGTTGAATTTCGACTTTCTTCTATAAATGAATCTCAGAACTGAAGAACAGAACAAAATTCTGGTACCACTGTAGACGTACTCTTCTGGACTCTAGTGGAGCCAACAATTCATTTCCTCTGCAACAATTAAGCATGAAAATATAGTTGCTGTGCAAAGAGTAAGATGGACTTTTTTGTTTTTGTTTTTTTATACAAGAACATTGGAACTATTTTGGGGCAGATGARAACCTGGGGCCAGTGGCAGTGAGCATAAGAAGAGAAAAACCAGAAGAAATCAAAGAAAACGGACCTCAGTACAACTACCGGATCATATTCAGAACCAGCGAGGTAAGCAGTACAGGAAAGGGAGTAGGGAGCAGGGAAGACCAAGTGCTTTGCGTGGAGCTTGTGGGCTTTTGAATGTCAACAGATTTCCACCTTTTCTATGTAAATACTATCCAGGAATCTCCTGACCAAGAAAGGCAATGTATTTTCATTATACAATACAGGCAAAAGGCAATGTGTTTTCATTATAGGTAATACAGGCAAGTGTATCAGTAAGTGAGTTATTCTGTAACATCYAACACAGATGAAAAGTGTGTGTGGGAATTGTTTTGGTTAAAATTTGAGAAATTTGAGAGCTTTATTAACTAGAGGCAAGCAAAGGAAGTGAAAAATTATTTCACGTAGTTTCATGTGCGGCAGTGGGTAGACTGGAGAGCAGTGGGAGAATTGCAGAAAGTAGAACCTCTAGTCACAGGCAGAGTCGGGGCTTTGTGGTTTCCTCAGTAGCTGTGTGAGAAATTGCAAGTGCAGCCTTTTCATCCAGCTTTTATTTTTGATAGTCTTTTTTTTTTTTTTTTCTTGCTTTTATTTTTGATAGTCTTTTTTTTTTTTTCTCATCTGATACTAGAGGGATCATGTCTTTCTTTGTATACTTTTAAAAGTGAAATAAAATAGAGGTATACTTTCTACCTTCCAGCTTGGAAAATTTCATATCCACTTTCTTTTCTTATCCCAAATTTCAGTGCTGCTTTTAGCAAAGGTACTTCATAAGTTTCTGCTTATTTTCATTTCTGCGGAGAATAACTTTACAGCCACTAYAATGAAAATATTCAGACTCTAGTAAAATTATTAGACTGTTGGTTTGTAAATCTAAGCATCAGAAAGTACTGATATTCAACAGCAGTTAAGAGTATTGTTCGTGCTTGTGTTCATGTGGGTGCTGCTGTCTCCCTGCTGCTCATAAATGTCTCTTACTGGTAAAATTCTGGAGAGGCAAAGATACAACCTGAAACAAGTGTTCGTTGCTTCACATATGTCTGTGAAGCAATACTGGTCTCCACTAAATGCTTCCTTCTCGAATAAATGGCTCTTCAAAGAGTTTCATCAGTTACARAAGAGGGTAGTATTTTTAAAGGGCATTTATCCATCCCTGCAGATAGAGTTTAAACTGTTACTGGTTGAGGTTTAGCCAACAAGTAGTCAGTATAAGTTACTAGGTGAGAGCTGTTCTGTTACCATCCGTGCACGAAGTGGTTTGGTTGACTTCTGTCCAGGTTGTGATGAACATAAGTYTCAGTCACAAAACAAATATCAGAAGGGAAAGGAGAATAAACTCTTCTCGTGTTGCTAGAAAGCATACCTCTAGATTGGAACTAAGATATATGTTTGCTAGAATATATGGCAAGGATTTAACCACAGACTTATTTTGTGAATAAATAAAAATTTTGTTCTCATAAATGGAGATAACGTATTCTGCAGGGGTGGTTTCTAGTGGTGTGGAGGATCATCAAGTTTTATTAGAAACATGGGGAAAAGAAATCATTAGAAGAAGTAAAAACAACAAAAAAAAAATCCAAGAATAAATGCATATTTTTCCAGCTGTCTTTCAGCAACTTGCTTAGTTGATATTTTTACACATAACCTGAAAAGCTATTGAAACTTTTCTTCTCACCATGACCTTATGGTACAATTATGTAAGAGGCTAACAAGTTGTTTTCTTAAGGACATTCAGATGGATACTGAGCTAAATTTGTTATATAAGAATTCATGTTAAATGCAGTTCAGTGGACAGCTGGGCTCTGCTTAAACAAAAAATCTGCTCAACAAAAACTGAAATTAAGTTTACAGACTACCCTGTGCTTTAACAAAATGCAGGCACTTTTTATGTCGAGTAAAGTAGAAGCCTATTTCTGAATTTGGAATTTGGGTTTTTTTTTCATTCTAACATATCTTTTTTTTGTGAGCAAAAATCTCTTGTCATGACTTAGTTTTGATTGCTAGCAAAGAATATAGTGCATAGTTTTGGAAAAATGTCTTTTTGAAGATTTTTTTGCATTGATATGTCAATTGGATAGAGTTCTTGGGGAAAAAATTGGACAGATGAGTTTTCGAACATGATTGCTAATTTAAATCTCACCAGTTACTATTGTAAAAGCTATTCTGTTACCTCCCATATGCAAATTTTTTTTGGCTACTGTCCGGTTTCTAGCAAAGAATGTCCAAATCACCAATCAAACTCAGAAGGAGAAGACAGARTAAATTCTTTCCCTTTTCCTCATTGTGTTATGTCTAGGCTAGAACTGAAGTACGTTAGCTATGAAATGTGAAAAAGTCTGAATTACAAAGCTTTTCTATGAATAGATACAACATTTAGTCTGCATTGCAATAAACTTAGMACTTTCTTGTCATGTTTTTGCTTAGATTCAATTAAAAGTAAAATGCAAGATTTTAGCGAGTCCTAGAGGACATTTCTGGAAGTATATGCTGCTGTACTGACCTAAAGTGAAACACCAGGTGTTTGATATTTGTTGGCCTTAGGGAGTGTCTAGCTTGTTAACCACTGTTAAGTATGCGCAGTATGTTTTGTTCATAGTTCCATCATTAATTCTACTTTGACCTGCTACATCAAATTGTGTAAGATAGTTGAAAACTCCTGTTAATCTTCTTCAAGCATTAATTTCCTATAAAGCCTAAATTTATGAAGTCATCTGAATCTTTTGAAGCGTTCTGACTACTGTTAGCTGTCAGGATGAGGGACATTGTGCATGTCAGTACTTTCACRTGAGTTACTTAATATGCTCAGACTCTATAGAGAATTGGAAAGATGATATATTTTGCTCCACAGCTATTGCTAAAGAACCTTTTCACAGAATAGCTGGGTTTGGGAGAGACCTCTGGAAATGATCCTCACTGTTTCAGCAAGGTCAGCCTTAGCAGATTGCTTAGAACAAGGTCCAGTTTTGARTATCTCTATGGATGGAGACTCCACAAGCTGGGCAACCTGCTGCTCCAGTGTTCAACCACCCTCACAGTAAGGAAGTGTTTTCTGATGTTCAAATGAAATTATCTTGTTTTTCAGTTAGTGCCTGTTGCCTGTCTTCCTGTCACGGGGAAACATTGTGAGGGGTTTGGCTCTCTTCTTTACGTCCTCCCATCAGATATTTATAAACATCGATAAAATCTCCCCGAGTCCTCTCTTTCTCTGTGTATATGTCAATATATAAAGCATTAAAAAAATACTTTTWTTTTTGTTCCTTTAGCTTATGACGTTAAGAGGCTCTGTGCTGGAAGATGCTATCCCTTCAACGGCAAAGCATTGCACAGCCAGAGGACTTCCCCTAAAAGAAGTGCTYGAGTATGTGGTTCCTGAGCTGAACATCCATTGCCTCAGGCTGGCCTTCAACACTCCTAAAGTTACGGAACAGCTTATGAAGTTGGATGAACAGGGGGTAAGTGCAAAGTCATAGAACAAGACRAATCGTCTTAAACTGGCAGATTACTGCCTGTCATACAAAAGTTATCCTTTAATTTTATGTAATTTAAGTCAGTCAAGTAAAATGTCCCATTTAAACCAAAACTTGTCGTTTGTAAGGGTTGCGTGTCTTTCCACCAGATTTTGCAGAATATTTAGTGTATAYATAAGATCAGTCTCACTGCACTGAATAGTCTAAACAGTGATTAAAATAGATCTTGCTTGCAGCTTTCTAAAATCATAGTTATATAAAATCTTAATTCCAACCATCTTATTGCTGATGGGAACGGTTCCCTTCAGCAATATAAACCTTATATAGTTTGATAATAAAGCCATTGTATAACATTAAAAGCATGTATCTGCATTTGTCCATCCATTGAGGAAAATATCGCCAGTTAAAGAAGATTAAGTGCTCGGATTAATGTTATGGCAATTGTCCATTTCATTTTACTTTAAAAGAGATTAGGTGATTGTATTTTAAGGCTGGGGTATTTTTTGGGTTGTTCTGGTTTTCTTATTACACCATTGTAGTATATAAAATATATCTATTATATGTGGAAATATTCCAATTTCCTGTATGTTTTACTGTAATAATTAAGCTACACTGAGTATTTCTATTTGGCACAACAGGTAACTGGAGTGCTGCCTTTCTTGTTTTTTGGTTTTTGKTTTTTTTTCCTTCTCCTCCATCCTCCTACTTTCTCTGAAACAAGACACATTGCAAAATATTCTCAACCTACARGCCTGCCTACAAGTGATTTTCAATTACATGGTAGTTATAAATCTTTTAAAAATGGGACCAAGGTTTRTTAGCAGTATTAAGGAATTGTTGGGAGAAAAAAGAATTCCATAGCTCAGACTTAGCAAAACGAAAGATCATGAGTAAAGTGAATTTTATGATTAACAACTTTTGACAGTGACATTTAACAACTCTGTTTTGAGTGCTGGAATTATCTCTTTCTTCTAGTTTTCTTCTGCTTCTGAGCAGCTTTTCCTGTGCAGAACTAARATCTTTGTTGTTTATTCCAGCTGTCTAACACTGAAATACAGACATCATAAAAATGAAAAAGATCTAATCGTTACCTATCTAAAAAGGGAGAAAGCGTTGTTGTTCTCTCTTCTCTTCTTAATAATTCCTTGTTCCTTGCTACAAAGTTGGGTTCAACTACCATTCTTTTGTCCATTTTTTTGTCCAGTTGTCCAGTTTTGTCCACCTTTCTACTCCTCACCTTTATCAGCTTGCTGAAGTTTGATCTGAATATGATATGTCAGTGCTCAGGTCCCTGCTCACTCATTTTATTCCATTGCATTCTGACTTGCAGGCAGTTAGTTGTCAAAGTGAGAGCCTTTGTGTTTCCATAGCCTAGCTATTTAGGATTTTTAGGACTGCTTGAARAAATGTCTTTTGAAAGAGATTTGTAGACATTTGTGCATTTCAGTATAACTTTTTACTTTCATGCGCTCACCTTATAGGTTGGAGACCTGAATATCATCCTCCTTAGATGATGACAACAGTGTTTGAAAATACATATTTYGTGTTTGTAATCTGTTATCTCAGGCTAAATCTAACTTGCCCTTCATCCAGAACCAAGTTTCTGCCAGGCACTATAGCAGTCAAGGATATCTTGACTTGGCTATCAATCTCTTCACATAGTTCTCTGTTTCAGTAGTGGAGAAAATGGAATTTAATCTAGCATGGCTCCATAAATGAGCCTTCARATTCAGAGGACAGTACATTCTAGACATGCCTGTGAAGAACTGGAGTCTGAATAGTATTGTTTAGGGGAAAAAAAAAGAAATCACAAGGGGAAAAAAAATCTATCTAAAAATTCTATTTAAATGTTTTTTTCTGAAATTATTTGAGTTAAATATGCAGGTATAAAAGTGATTTAGCATGCCTTTCTTAAAATTTGATAATGTCTAAAATAATCTGAAATTATTCTTATTTCCTATCCTGTATGTCCTTAATATCCCACAATATGGTATTGTGTATTTTTTCATTGCTACTTGACATGGTACTTTTGAAAATCATTAAGGACAGTAGATAGTTAAAATGTATTTTCTACATCAAAGTACTTTTCTGTTTTTGTGGTGATGAAACAGTTTGACACTTTAAACAGAAAAAGATAAGCACACTCTGTACTAATTAGAAGCTTCATTCTTTATCAGTTCCAGGCTCWCACAAAATTTTGGATAACAGCTGCTCCTCTAATTAGGTACACAGACTGTTTATCACTTTCTCTTTTTGAGTGTCACACTGTTTCATTACAGCAAGAGCAGGTGCCTGTTTGATATAGCAAATAGGATGCTTTGTAAATTTAAGATTTTATGAATATAGGATGACCTTAGCCTGACTTCTGTCTATCTCAAACTGTTGTATTTCACCCCATAACACCTTCACTGAGCCAAATGTGTATGCTTACTTTCCAGGAAGGCACCAGTTTCAACTAAGGTAGACAGACAAGTTTTAAAGCAATTGATTGTTTTCATGTTTTTTAAAAAAATGCACTTAATTTATCTGTTTACACCTTTCAGACTTTCTTCTATTCTATCTGTGCTGCATCTTTAGTATGCTTTTATGAGCCTCATCTTCTGTAAAGGTTTTTGTRTGCTGTGACTAAATCATCTGTTGATCTTGTTTATGATGAATTAAACAGATTGCACTTTTCAAGTCTCCTACTGCAATGTATTTTCTCTGAATTTTGTATCATTTTATGGCTGAGCTTCATCTATTCTAATATTTTAATACCTCCAGAATGTAGACACCTGAATGGCATGAGATATTCTGATATCAGCAGTGCAGAAGGAGGTGAATGCTACTTGTTAAAGTCATAGTTGCTAGCATCTTTTCTTCTGTGCATATGGTTCGCTTGGCTTGTATTGGCTTTATTAAAATGCCTTCATATGAGTGATCCTGCATTCAGAAAGCAATCCAGCCTTCTGTAAAGCTGCACTAGCAGTGTGGTTAATTACCAGCTACTAGTCTTTGTCTTGAATGTAGAGTTCATTGATAACTTCAGATTTACTTTTGTATGTGATTTTAAATTTGAATAACATAGGGCAATTACTGATCTATCCCAGTAGAAGTTTATCTTTACAGTGATTCCTTATTCACAGAAATACTGTGAAATGTCAGCCAATTTTTAATATAGCTCTGTATTTATGATATAAAATTGCTGACTAGTTAAGTCCAGCATATGCTTTGCATGGTCTTTCTCYGAGCAATAGGCAAATACTTGAAGTGCACTTCTCCCACATCTATAATTATGTAAGGACTTTTTATCGTTAAAATGAGACTACTTTGGTAAGAGTTTTACCTCAGCATARTTCATCCTTCAACCTCTTCTTTCTCTCTTCGTTTGAATTGCACACTTCTAAGGACCTTAGGTTTAGCAGAAGGAAGTGAAGGAACTGCATGCCTTTCTCCCCTTGGATCTGCTTCCTTAATTCAGAAGTAACAGGTCATTGCCCTCAAACTTTTTTCCCTCTGAAGTTCAGCAAAAATAAGAACATAGGTAGGAGACATCATTTCTTTGGATAGCCTTTGCTGATTCCTCAGGCTGACATTTTCATAGGTGTAAGGAACAGTCAGGTGGTTGCTCTTGAAAGTTGCAGTTCATTCCTGCTTATGCCTTGGAAAAATCTTTCCTTCACCTGAAATGGAAGCTTAAATAGTGTGTAGGTGTGCTTGGTGAAAATGATTTMATTTGTCCTCAAATATCTGAGGTAATCCTTAAGTAAAGTTACTAGAAATTCTTGTAATTAGCAGTGCAGTTAAGGCACTGTGGTTCCGCAAGATGCTTTCATCCATCATATTTCCCTTGGAGTAAAGAGCCTATGTGGGCAGTCGGTGTTGCCTGAACAGTCCAAGATGGAACTTGCAACTGATAATATGGAAAGTGATGGTAGCAGGTCTGGAAGAAACAGCAGCAGCAATGCTGCCTCTCACCACCCTTCYTCTCTTCCCTACTCTCTTTTCAACCTTCCTATATACCGGTAGTAGTTGGTCCCAGTTCTCTGCAGGAGCAGGTAGCTGTTGGGGCAGGTGGCCTCTTTGGCTGCTGGGAGGTCACAGCTTGCAGTGAACGGGATCACGTAGTTCAGCGGTTCAGCTGAGATCACAGAAATGTACCCCTAGACCCATATCTGGCTCCTACACTTACTGAGAAAATTGAAATCAAAATTTAAATCAAAATTCCTTATGCAGCAGGTCTTGTTTGGGGGGGGGGGAAGGAGGGAATAACCCCTCCCCCCCCCAAAAAAAAACCCTAAAGCATGCTATTCAAATATAGCTGGACTGTTCTGAGTATTTTGTGTACCGATAACTGTTCTGAAACTTTTTTWAAAAAATGGAGGGTTAAAATAGATTATGATGATGATAATAAATTGTAATGTTAATTTGCACATACTCAACATTTATTTGTCAATTAATGTCTTTGTTTATATCAATCCAACTACTCTGGTGCCCAAAGTATGCCGTAACTGTGCTTGAAGGTGAACATTGTTGGCTGGCTCTCTGATGTTTAAAGAGCATGTTTTCTTTATAGTTAAAAGGGGAAAGCGTTTTAAATAGCTAGTAATGACAAATGAGAGAGAAAAGAAAATAGCGTTACTTCAAGGCCCAAAATAGTTTGTTGTTGTTATTTGGAGGTATGTGTGGTTCTTTTTCTCTGTTCAGTTGCAGTTTTGGAAGTAGGTCTAGATTTTTCATTCATAAGAAGTAGACTTAAACCTGCACTCATCTTTTACATAAGAAACTTGGTCAGATTCACAAGATGCAAGTCAGGTAGTCATTGTGTCAGAGGATAGGAACAAAACATTTTGGGGTGAGGTGGGGGGAAGAAACAACCTAGAATTACAAACCATTACATCTGCTTAACTCTGTGAACAGGAGTAATTAAGCTAGGTGGGTCCTTTCGTTTCCTTTCTCCATCCTTATTTTCTTTATGGCTAGTAACTTATCCSTGTCATCATCCATCTTAACATATGTTAAAAGAAGAATGCAGTAAAACTGCAGTTTCCAAAGTTGTTCTTTAACCTAGGCCCATAATTTCACTGGGTGACAAAGTAGAACCATTTCTAAGACCTTTTAAATAGCCCATTGTAAATATTAATTTTAGCTTATTATAAATTTCATTTTAATTATGTCTGCYGGTATCTTCCCAGCAGATGCTAAAACTTCGCGTATCATGGCTCATGTATGAACTAGTGTCCTTTCAAGACCAGTCACATTGTATTTGGATGGCTTGGCTTTCAGTGCCATTACAAATACCTGTTTTCACTTCATACTAATCTTTAGTCCAAATTTTTAAATCTCAAGCCAGTTTTGATAGACTTTTTCACTATTATCYGCTAGCAAAATGGCATTTGCTTAAAATGGAACTTATGCAGAAAATTATATGGAGGAGGAGAGAGACCCTGCAGTAAGTATGTATTTTTTCTAAATGAGTTACCTGCATAAACCCAGAGACTCCTTTGCACCCTACCAGTCAGAGTTCCTACTTGTGAAACCGTTTTTGGAAACGGTAGTAAATRGCTGTTGAGTGCTGCTTTCCTCCATTTTATGTCTTCAGTTTCTGTAATATGGCATAAAGGGTGCAGATGCAGCCCCTTTTGCAGGTGCATCAATTTGGAATCTGTGGAAACAGTTTGTTTTGAAAAATCATGATTGAGGTCGGATAATTTTCTTTTTTTTTTTTTTTTTTTTTTTTTTTTGCCTTTCACTTCTGCCGTATTAGGAACATAAAAATATGTAGCAAATTATAGCAAAAACAGAAGTAAAACCCACAAGTATATTTTAATTTCTTTGTTAATAATATGTTTAAAACTGTTTGCTGCTGAATTTCTTTAAGTCAAAGAAGGCCAACTAAATGCCATTGTCTCTCTCAACATTGCTAATAGTTGAATGCATTATTAGTAGGTGACTAATTTCTCTCTTTTAAAAATGAGGAAATGTTAATTTTCTGACTAATTATAGAAATGAGTGAATGCTGCACCCTCCCATTCTATGTGGAAGGTTCAGCATGGTATAGTAACCATGGTACCAACCTAAGAGTGAGAGAGTCAAGTTCCTAAATTTTCTCAGCCTACACTTGCAGTGTGATTCACTGCAAGACACTCACCATTTCCATGCTACAGTGTCGTCTTCCAGAAAATAAGGAACATTAATGTTTATTTCACTTTTGAAAACAATTTGACATCTTCAGATGAAATATGCYGTAGCAATTATGGTGGAACACAAAGGGAGTATTTGGAACAGTTAATTACACTAATACTTAGATATTTTTCATTTGTGAATTAAGGGTTTAATAAAAATATGAAGTGAATTCAATGAATAGGTTGCTCTATCACTTGATGTGCATGTAAGATTTTTCTTCTCTTTCCCTTTGCAGTTAAGTTACCAACTTAAGGTGGGTATCATGTATTGCAAAGCTGGGCAAAGCACAGAAGAGGAAATGTATAATAAYGAATCAGCAGGTCCAGCCTTTGAAGAGTTTCTTCAGCTCCTGGGAGAACGAGTTCGACTCAAGGGATTTGAAAAGTATCGTGCTCAGCTGGATACAAAGAGTAAGGCATTTTCATCTTTTTCCCTAAATGAGTGAAATATATCACATAGTTGCTAATTGACTTTTTGCTCAGAGTTCTTAAAAAAAAAAAAAAAAAAAAAAAAAAAAAAAAAAATCTTTGCTTTATAAAGTTGCACAATATTAGAAGTTAAAGGAGACCAAATGTATAATTTGACCCATGCCGTATGGTCTTTCCTAATTTTTGATGATTATTGGATTTTAATGCTAATTTGGTGTGAAATTTTCACCAAAGTTCCAACAAGAAACTAGTAGATTATGCAGTCRTTATCTGCATTGCAAAATGGTCATCAGTATATTGTAATATACTTGTAATAAGTAATCCGTAGAGTTGATATATTAATAGACTGTCGCAAAAACAAAAATAATCTGAGAACCCATCTTTATAAGTCCGTTTTGGCTAGTTGTCTGTTGCTTTTATGCTGTGGCTGATGCATGTAGTTTTYTCTTCTAGACGGTTTTGTTTTACTATCAAATGTGTTCCCCCCCCTTGTTTGATTTTTCTTTAGAGTTATGGAAAGTACACTGTTTCTAACAGTTGTCATATCAGTTTCGACCATAACATATGCAAAAAAAAAAAAAAAAAAAATGCAGTGAAAAGATGATCTTAGGTACCTATAAAAGAAATAAAGAAATATTCTGTTTTGCTGTTTTGGGAGTCAAGCTTATGAAATACTGATTTATCAGCCTTTGCATACTTTATGTATATTCAATTTGTAGACATATTTAAAAATTCTCAAGAGAGAATTTTTCTTTGAGTATTAGAACTAACCTATTTCTATGGAAATTTTGCAGCAAAAGAAATTAAAGAGTTGAGTCATGAAAGTGGAAAAGCATTCATCAACTTCAGTGCAGCAAAGACTGTCCTCTTGTGATTGTTCTCCCATCACAAATGTAGTAACATGCTTAGCTTTATTACCTCAATAGTCCATCCTGTGTCCTTGATCCTTGCAGGAATCAAACTGCAGCCCCCTCAAGCTGTTCTTGATCAGCCTGGTCATCATTCCTATCATCACACTTCCAATCATCACTCTTCTGAGGCATAAAAGAAAAAAGAAAAAAAAACTTGCTTCAGTTAGAAATCTAAATATATAGCTGACTATATTACACGTATTTACTGTTGAGCCAACTTTATCTTTTGGTTTCAGTAATTATATTCCCTCCGTTGTRTTTACTTGCTTGAGTGCATCTACACATTGTAGTCATGCCCCCTCTATRCTTTTGTGATGCTAACCTTAAGCCCATTCTCTTTGTTTTATGAGAAATGCGGAATTCCCTATTTCTCCCCAAAATGTGCAGTGTTACCTGGTAGCTGTCCTCTGCACCAGTCCCAGTTTGAGTTTGGTCTCTCTAATACTCGTGGCTGGGATTGCAGTGTTCCAGGTGGGATCCAGACAGTGCCTTTCTGTGACACAGTCCTGTCTTTACTGCAGATACATTATGCAATACATTCCAGGGTTAGAGTTTCCTTTTTTGCAACTTCAGTGCTGTGTTTTACCAGTTACAAAAACTATGTCAAAAATCAAAGGATGTGAAAAACAGAAAATACTACTACTTCTTTTCATGGTTTGTGGTTTGATACTTAGGGCCTCCCTGTTGCCTTCAGTAGTTAAGGCAAAATACTGTGTTCTCTTTCTTTTGGTTTAGTTTTATAAAATATCTGAAAAAAACCTTTTCCTTGTGACAGTCCATGCACGCTTGATTTCTAGCACGTGATGCTTTGTGCTTGAGATTTGATACATCTGATCAGATAAACCTGTGAAAACTGTAACCGTGTCATACGTACTTGTTTGAGATTTTCTCCTTAACAATAGAATTGGCTTCTGATTTTTATTTATTTTTTTTTGATTCCTTCATGTTGCTTCTGAGTTTAGGAAAGAATTTTTTCAGGTTTTGGTGTTCTCTTGTACTAAAATGTAACACCAGTTGAATGGACATGTATGTAAACTTTTATCTGAACCGATCTGTCCTGATTCCAAGGTTTGTCCTCTTGTGATGAAGCTGTGTTGAGAACTGGC
>NW_028185650.1:275449-395579 GCF_003343005.1 Rhea americana
AGAGAGGCTCTGACATGAGGTGTTTATTGTGATCAGAAGGAAGGGGGGATGCTCCAGGCAGGAGCTGTTTGTTACGAGGTGCTCCCGGAGTTTTGTTCAGTCGAGGTTCGCAAGCTCGTGTCTGTAGAAGCTCATCCGGTGGAGCTGCAGGAACACCTGGGTTGCCAGAGATCTGCTGGGGTGCGCTGTCTGCAGGGTCGCTGGGGAAACGCGCCGAGCACGCAGCAGCCGTGAGTTCCTACGGAGCGCGTTTAGTTAGCACCAACTCTGAACAAGCGAAAACCGCTTCTGTAGTTGGTCTTGATAGCGCTGTGTTTTCGTTTCCACTGTGCGAAGCCTGAATTGACAGCAGTAAAAGAGAAGATAAAGTTCTGGGGGCACAACACTAGACTTGTTGGATAACTACATTCAGAAAACGTTGTTGCATATTCTACAGGGATAGGGATTAGAAATCAGAAATTTCAACTTGGCTGACTGTGTCTGACTTTTACTAGAAACTGAGCGCMGTGGATTTTTGGGTTGCTGTGACTGAATGAATACTTTAAGCTGACATTACTGTTCAGAGGAAGCAGCACAAGGAAGAAGGAAACAAAAGCAAAGCTCTTTGGCTATAGTGTTCGTTGATGGACATTCTCAGAAACCCGTCTCTGGGAGCGGTACAGAAAGCTGCGCGAGGCTCACCGGACGGCGTAAGGACGCCTATGAAGTAYGCAGGAATGCACATAAAATTAGGTTTTATCATGGAGCGATCTTTCACTAGGTGAAAGATCTTTATTTAGGTGTATTGCTGAAGTTTACGGTGAAATGTAAATAGATGTGTGAGCCCTTTGCTGGTTCTCTGTACCAGCCGGGGTCTCGCTATCCTGCGGTCGTGAGCACGCGCAGCCTGCTGCTCGCCGCGGGGCCGCCGACAGAAGAGGTGCGCTTTACCGTGCGCTCGTGAGTAGCAGTGTGTGTTGAGAAGCATTTAGCCCATATTTGTTCCAAACCTTTTCCATTTTTGCTACTGCTGTTGTGTCTCAGGGACATCTGCGTTCTGTACCGGAGAGGAGACTGAAGAGTGGTTGTTCCTGCTGTACTACTTCATCTTGAAAGTGAAAAAATAAGGCCGCATTTTGGTAGGCAAAATGCTAAACCTCACGCAGAAAGGCCTGGGCTGTGGGGAAGTTGTGGTTTTTCATCAAGATTCGGGTCTGTTGGATTTTGCTTAGGCAGCTGAGGTATGTGCAGGTGCACAGCTGGGAAACTCTCCTGCCGTTTGCAGCTGCGTGCTCTTCTGTTGCTAGAGACCACCGTCATGGCAYGGCTTCTTCGGTCTCATTACTCAGGAAACTGCTTCCGGAGTGAACAATCCTGTTCAGCGTCAGCACAGTTGAATGCAAGGATGCTCTTAAAGCGAATGTCTGTTTATTAACCTGCACGAAAGGTCAGAGCTGTAACGCAGGCGGATTTGCTAGCTTTCCGTACCTTTGACCGTATTTTACGGGCAACAGAAAGCAGGTGCGTGAGGTAAGACAGGATGAAGGATGTGGAAGGAAGCTGGTTTGTATATGTTCTGTGCAGAGTTTTCACAAGGTTAGATATTTGTATTTTATGCACGCTTGGAAAAGTAAAATTACTATGGCAAAGAAGTGTTTCAGAACAGTTATCGTTCCTAGGAATTATTAGAATTAAGGGCCTAATTGGTAAGTATCTGTAACAGAGCCAATTTTTAGAAGAGGGAATCTTATGCATCTTATTAAGGGAAAGCCTATTTAAATATATGTTGGAATAGTAATCCTTCAAGGACTTTAGCTTTGGATCTCTGCCAGTGCAACTGTTGCGAAGAACTGCTACTTTTAAAGTTTGTTTGTGTATTTATAGAATTACCACAGGGGAAGCAGTCTACCTCCGGCAGCCTGCAGTCTTTGGATAGGAAGTAGAGCTTGAAAATGTCATCTATCCCGTGGTTGCTAGGAATTTTACAGGCATCACTTTAAAGAAATAAACAGCACAGTTCTCTCTAACATTGCAACTTCAGTCATTTTCTTTTATTTTTCAGTTATACCACTGGCTTTGTTTTCCTTCCTCACTCAGTCGTATTTCTTGGTTTTATAAATTTGTAAGTGAGATCGGTTGCATAATGCCAGGCCTGGCAGCCTGAGATAGATGTCCAGCAAAGGGATAGAGTGGGTGGTGCTGGAAAAAAGGCAGATAAACTGGCACTGGTTTTTTTGGAGAATCTATTTGAAATTATAAGCTTAGGTGGTAATGGTACATTTCTGGATAAAATTTTTATACTGCATGACTTTTTGGTTAAGACATTAGAAGAATATAAAAACAACACAATATATTAAATAGATTTAAAAAAATCTAGTGTGTAACAGAAGAAGGAAGTAGGTTTAGTAGGTCTGACAGATACTGAACTTGGGCAAATAACTAGGAAAAACTAGAAAATAAACCACATGGTATTTTTTAACAGGGGTACTTTAACCTTATAACTGGTGGTTAGTCTTTCTCCCACCCAGTGTTGTTTAATTTTGTTTTCCTACAATTTCTTGTAACATGCTTTCTTTATAAACACTGCATGAGTTGGATTTTCTACTCTTACCATTTTTGTGGCGTAATTTTCTATTTCACTGTTGTTAAATGCTGCTATAAGTAGCCCTCTCTTTTGGGGGGGCCCCATCTTCTTCCCACTCCCCTCTTTTCCAATTTTTTGTAACACTCGTATGCTCTGTTAGTCAGGGAAGATGTACAAATTAGCATGTTTGCAGCTGGACAAAAAAAAAAGGCAGTGAGGAGTGTTGATGTTTAGGTACATCCGCCTCCTTCAGCATTCATTATAGTGATCAGGCCAATGATACAAGCTTCTGTGAACTGAGTGCAAAATAAAATGATTCCACTTCAGCTTTTGTGCTGTTGCAATTAGCATTAAAAAGAATGTATTTGGCGTTTAGCTAGGTTTTCATAGCAGAGATGTTGAGCATTGGAAAAGAGAACCTAATTTCTTTTGAATCATTTACAGAGATTTTTTTCATAAAATTCATAAAATTTCATAATTTTTTCGTGTCTTTCCTTTTTGTTAGGTATAGGTGAATTGAAAATGCAACATCTTACACTTGCAGTGTAGAAGCTGCTGTGTTTCATTTTATGGATGAAGTTGCAGTTCTCGTTGATTGCAGTGTTAGCCTTATTTTATTATTCCCAGTGTGATAAAAAACTAAAATCTCTTCTCATAACTATAGCTAAATTTTAGATGGAGAAATATTGTACATTTATGGTACTGTGAATGCCTCACAAATTTTAGGGCTGTTATTYCTTTGCAACTTGGTATCTATGCTGGTAAATTATGCTGAGGAATAATATTTAACAGATCTTTAAAGAATATTGCTAAAAATATTTGGGATTGTATAATAAAGTATCATGTTTATATAACTGTAAATAACTGGAATGCTTTTTGCCATATATAGATCTAGTTACTTTTTCCATTCTGTTTGAAAACTGGCTTTTTGAACTGAGGACAGCAGTTAAATTTAATGGCATATATTTACTATTTCAGCTTYAAACATACTGCTTCTTAATTTAGTGGAACATTTTTCAAGATCTTTTTTTAGACRGAAAGAGTAAAAACAAGTTCCCAATTTGTCTGTAATCAAGTGTTGCCTTCAACCAACACTTTGTAAACTTTAATAATGGCCCCTCTTCTTTTTTTTTCTTTCTATACTTCATAATCTTAGTTTTTATCATTTTCTGTCCACTTGGAAGTCCCTCCATCCACTTGTAATTATTTTTGTGGCCTGTTTCTGGATCTATCTGGATCTATTTCTTCTATAACTTTTAAAATAGGGTGACCAGAACCCAAAGCAGGTGAGAGTACCTTTGCTTAATATACCAATACAGCACTATAATGTCATTATTGTGGGCTTTTTCCGTCATAATCCRTAAGCATGCTAACATCCTGTTTAGGTTTTTGGTTTCTTCTTTCCATTAAGCACTGGTTTTAGTGAAGGTTTTATCTGACTTCATTACAGTTAATTTAGAGTCCTTATGTTTAAAGGAACCCATTTTGTTCTTTTATATATTGTGTATTATATATGTATCAGTATTTCGTTGTGTGTAGAATCATGACATTCATTCCCAGTTTCTGTCCGCCCTCCTTTCTAACTCCTTCCCACATTCCTTACGCTTCGGTTTCATTCTGATTAGCCTAAGATATTGAACGGTGCCTGTAAACTATGCCATCTTGCTACTCGCCCATTTTTTCCAGAATATCAGTGTCTATTAAATACTGTTTCCAAAGAAAGACTTCTTCCAAGGGCACCATGTACCATATTTTTAGTTATGTTGCAAGCTGGCAGTTGGTTCGTTCCCTTTGTTTTAGCTTTCTGCTCTGTGAACTTACTTTTCCATTCCTGTGACTTCTTAGAACTCAAACATCTTTTTTTTGTGATGAATTTTCTCAGAGCTGGATTTGCTTTTTTCCCCCTCCTCACCTTCTTCCCCTCTTCCCCCCTGTCCCCCCAAACAAAAGAACAAGGAAACGTTTTTAGCTGTAGAAATTAAGAGAAAGAGGTATTTTTTTTAAAAAAAAAAAGAAAGTAGAAATGAATTAACAGGCATGGAACATCTTAACCATGCAARCCCTCCCTGGTGTGCAAAGTGAATTCAGGCTGGTTTATTGCCTTAGCACAAAGCAGCAACGTGCCGTTRGGAAACTTCTACTCAACTGTGTCGTCTAAGTTAATACGTCTACTGTTTGGAGTACTTTTTACTATTTTATTACRTTACTGTAGATTTCAATATTATGTACGTGCAAGTGTGTGTGTGTGTATATATTTTTTACACGCTATACGCACGCACACACGTTTGTGTGTGCGAATTTCTTTGTGTTTGACATTTTTCATGCTCAGATACGCTCTCCTCTGAATGTTCTAGTAGAAATTCCCTATCACTAGGAAGTTCATCATTTACAAAAGTACTTCTACAAAACTTTACGTACCCTCTGTGTGAGTTGTCTTTTTTTTTTTTTTTTTTTTGCAGGTGATTAAATTCTGCGTAAGTTTTAACTTACTGTCATTTAAGCTAGGATCAATGATGAGTAGGAATTATCATCTTACCTAATGTTTGTCTTCGATAGTAATGAAACATTGTTTTTTAAAATATTTTAAAAATAGCAATGTTTACATCTTCTTTTTTCCCTCTTTAACTGAAGCTGATTCAACTGGYACTCACTCTCTATATACAACATACAAGGACTATGAAATCATGTTCCATGTTTCTACAATGTTGCCATATACTCCAAACAACAAGCAACAGGTAAGATGGACCACATCTATTTAGAATTTTATTTTCTTCAYCTCACAAGTAGTTAAGCTATTGAATAATTACTACAACTTTCATTTGTTACTAGCAAGGAAAACACGATAAAAGATAGCATAGCATGCTTTTTAGCTTTGTAGCCTAAATCTTAGAGTATTTTTTTAATTTATCTTTCTCTTGTGCTGTAGTCTTAGATTTAGTGAAAGAAGACTAAGAAATTTATTACAGGACAATGGTGACTAGTTTCAACTTGAAATAAACTTGCCTCTGGCCTGTAAAAATGTGCAAAACGGTAAATGTTTTCCAGCTTTGTGCATCACTGATTGACTGATTACATACTAGCAGGTTTTTCAGTGTTTTTGTTGTTTTTGAGAAAATCTTTTCCTAGCAAATTTATTAGGTAACTAATACTCTGCTATTTATCATATAAATCCTCGTGTATTTTGGCTTTCAGCTTTGAATTATCATTTAGATTAAGAGATGGAACAATAGTATTTGATAATGAGAGAAAAATAATTGAAAGAAAAGTGAAAATTTGTGAAATTGTATTGTAAAAGATTGTATTTCAACTTATGCATCTCTCTCCTTTTTCTTTTTTTTTTTTTTCCTTTCTGTTATAGCTTCTGAGAAAACGACATATTGGAAATGATATTGTGACAATAGTTTTCCAGGAGCCTGGAGCGCAACCGTTCAGCCCAAAGAACATCCGGTCCCACTTCCAGCATGTCTTTGTCATCGTGAGAGTGCACAACCCCTGTACTGACAGCGTCTGCTACAGGTAGCTACYGCTCGTGTGACAGAAAGCATGGAGCGGTGCAGAAATGCGGATGTAATCCATGTTTCTCAGCTCTCAGGAGGGCAACGTGATGAAAGACTGGGGTAGAAGGGATTCCTTGTAATATTTTGTCTGAAATGTCTTATTTTTTCTGTTCAAAAATGAATATTCAGAGCACCATACAGCAAAAAACCTTAGTGTGACCTTAAAGTTAATGAGCTAATAACAGAAAATGCTAACTGATAATAAGATGAAGAATTACAGAACTGCAAAATGAGATTCATACTTAATGTAAATTTTATAACAAACAAAGTGTGGGGGATCAGCATTTTTGAGTTACACTTTTTAAGATGAAAACTTTTTACTCTAGTTGTATTTTAAACTCTTAGAGTATGTTTATTTAAAAATATTTGTTGATCACTTAAACTCTTAGAAGTTTTTTTTTTTAATTTAGAATATGAAATGACAATTTAATGAATTTACAGTAGTTACCTTGAACTGAAGTAGCTTTAGAATTAAATTGTCCTAACTGAAATACAAGTGTTCCCTGTAATGTTTAATTCGGCACTTAGAAGAGCTAAGGCTGTTGATTCCAGCCTCCTTAGGATGATAGATACTTGTTTTTCAAATAAGTAGCAAAGGTGTGCCTTTTTTCTTGGCAAAACTCCCTCACACTGTGCTTTCTGTACCAGTCAGTGTTAAACTTTACATATATTAAAATTTCCTGGAGCAGACAGTGTTTATGTTGCTGTCTGTTTTAAGGGCTTCTTGGCATTATATAGCCTAGCTAGGGTTTTTGTATCTGCAGAGTATGCTTCTGCATCCTGAAAATGCAGAAATCAGGAGCCGTAAGCAGTTTCAGTATTTGAGAGGTTGTTTAGGGTTTCTAAAGTTTGCTTGTGTGTCTCATTTTTGTGTTGTACTTATAAAAACAAACTCTACTGCTTATTTTATCCGGACACAGCTTATATTTAAACTTTTAGGTATGTGTTTCAGCTCTTACTCTGTAGAGAAACTGAATTTGGAGGGAAAGTAGGAAATACTTCATCAGGAATACAGATATATTTTCCATTTGAATTTGTGTATAATTAACACAAAGATCTGTTTCCAGTTATTATTTTAGATTACTTGAATCCTTATTGAATCTCTTCCTTTTAAAAAACATGGTAGAGGTTACTAAAATAAATTTAAACTTTACTAAAATAAATTTAAACAAACAGTATCTCAGAGTTCTACTTCTTGCCTTCAGGCTTCTGAGTCTTTTGTTTTTTATCTTTCAAGATTTCTGTCTCAAGTATGAGCCTTACTGATTTTTATTTGTGCAAAAAAGTATCTGAGAACTTGAGCTTTGGTGACCCTGCAGGCTTAGATTTTAAGGGAAGGGGTAGCAGGAGGGGGGGGGGGGGAGAGAATTGCAGAAGTGGCAATATTCACTCCAGAACTGACTAGGTGCTGGGTCCCAATCCTGCTGCTCTATCCATACAGATTGGCCACCGGAGTCTGCCAGAACATTGTGTGCTCTGTGTACTGTCCTTAAGCTTAAAATCCTCCTCTCCCACTCTTCCCCCTCCCTTTCAGTACCAACACTTGCTTTAAATTTATAGAATTCCATTATGAAAAGTTTTTTTAGGAGGCTTTTCAAAGTAAGTTTGACCTCTTTTCTTCACTGAATTATTTGGAACAGTTTCACAGATTCATGATTCTAGACAAAACAGGAAGCCATATAGCAAAAAATCATACTGGAATTTATATTGAAAGCTACATAAAAGGAAGAAAATCAAGCACTGTCATGGCCAGTGATTCTCCCTCCCATCTAAGATAAACAATCTTTAAAATGTCTGGATTCTCTGTCAGCATCATTCACTTTTTAAASTTCTCTAGCATATGTTAAAAATTAAATTCTTATCCCCATAGTTCATGATGTTGAAAACGTAATCAAACAAAATTTCACCAGTATTTTTTAATTGTAATTGTGTTTAACTCTGATGCTTCTGTCTCTTAATAGATAGATTCTCCAGGGCCGCTGAAGATGATTGAGAGATGTAGCACCCCCTGTTGCAAAATTATAGCTATATTGGCATACATTTTGAAGAAAACATGACACACTATCTTTGAAATCAATTGCTAGTAAATAAGATTAAAAAAAAAAAAAAAGAAGAAGAGATAGTTAAGGATTTGTGTGGCTTTATAGTTGGTTTTTCCTGCCAGAGCTTTACTAGTGTTTCTGCAGTATCAGTTAATGATTTTAGGGAATTTCTCTTAATTAGGGCTAAGGAGTCAGGTCAGAATAAAATATAAAAATAATACCAATTAGCATTCCAGTTGAACCACCACGTACATTTGCAGTGTGCTGGAAATAAGCATTTTCATCTTATTTTTCTTTATAAAACTCCATTGCTGTGAAGTTTTGTCCAAAATAATGTTTTTTCTGACCTTCTTTCAAGATCTAGTTATGGATACGTGGTAAATCAAATTTGAACCATATCAGGGGCAGTTCTTGTCACAACTGTGGCAGTACRGTTGGTGATCTCAGCTTATGACAGACCAGAGTGAATAGCAGAGGACCAGAGTGCTTAGTTTTCAGTGATGCTGCTCAGTTCTCAGCTGCTCTGAATCAGACAGGAGCTGGCCAGGGAGAACAGCCAGGCTTGCAGCAATGCCTAAGGGCAACGTGTGGTCAGTCCTTCACTTCATACGAAAACCAAAAGAAAGAGTTGAAAAAGCGTCTATTTCTAATRTATATCTTCAAGCTTATAAGAAATTTCTTATTTCTAATTTTTTTGAGCAGTTTTGYGCACCTAATTTTGCCCAGTGAGGAAGTAAATACATTCCTTGCATGCCAYTAATAGAAGCAGTACAGTATCGGGTAGTGTGGTTTTTGATCCAAAAATTTAAAACTTGATGAGTAGTGTGACATATTTGTGTGTTTGGTCACCAGAAGCTGACCTTCACAATGAAGATGGCCTTGTGAGATGACTTCAACGTATTTATCATTTTAATGTGTCCGTTTWATCTGCATCTCTTGTATTTTTCATTTCATACACTTGGCATTGCTTTCAGATGAGTCTTTCAGCACTAGGAAGCTAGCTTATATGCTAGCCATTGTGTAATGAGATGAATCAGAAATGGTCTGGTTGTATTAAAAAACAARCAAAAAAAATCAGAACTATGCTATGTGAATGATTACTTTACCAAAACCGAGATTTTGCATTTGAAGTTCTCTTTAAGTTGTGCTGCTGAGGATGGCTCAGAAAATTCTCAGATGCAAAAGTAATAGGCCTTCTGTTCATACGGTGTGGGGGACGTAGTCTCCACCCTGACAAGATTAAAAAGGCATATTGCTGAAAAAAGGAGAGGAAAAATTGAGGGAGATACTGCATTTTTATTCAAAAACTGTTATATTCATATACTATGAAATACTCTGCTTTTTTTTCTTACTGCCCTGTTTCTTTCAGTGTCGCTGTGACAAGATCCAGAGATGTACCATCCTTTGGACCACCTATCCCAAAAGGTGTCACCTTTCCCAAATCAAATGTGTTCAGGGACTTTTTACTAGCCAAAGTCATTAATGCAGAGAATGCTGCTCATAAATCAGAAAAGTTCCGTGCAATGGCCACCAGGACCCGTCAAGAGTATTTAAAAGACYTGGCGGAGAAGAATGTCACCAACACACCGATTGACCCTTCTGGCAAGTTCCCCTTCATCTCACTTGCTTCAAAAAAGAAAGAAAAGTCCAAACCGTATCCAGGAGCAGAGATCTATAGTTCTGGTGCTATTGTATGGAGTGTCCACGCAAAAGACTACAGCAAGGGTATGGAAATAGACTGTCTCCTTGGRATCTCTAATGAGTTTGTAGTCCTCATTGAACAGGACACAAAAAGCGTGGTGTTCAATTGTTCCTGCCGAGATGTGATAGGGTGGACTTCAACGGATACAAATATCAAAATATTCTATGAGAGGGGTGAATGTGTTTCTTTGGAGAGCTTCATCAGCAACATCGATGATATCAAAGAGATCGTCAAAAGACTGGAGGTTAGAATGTATTCTCTTGTTTGGGTCTCCTTCTTTGTTTTCTTCTCCCACTTACTGAAGTTAAGGCTTCAGTAAAGCTTGGGGTGTCTACAGTTATTCTAATTAYGTATCGTTAAATCTATAAGGACTTTCCTGGCCTTCTGTCAGCAGTACTGACTTCTAAAAGTCAGTATTGCTTTGATGTTTATCAGATATCAGCCAACCTCAGCTGATCATGCATGCATCAAAGATGTCTTAATAATAATAATAATGCAGTGCCTTCGAATGCATAAATTGCTCCCATAATAAATACTGAAGTATCACCTTACTTGTTTTGTTGAGTGGTTGTTGTATATGCTTGCTGTGTCTTGTTTCAAATGAGGCTGTACTATCTTTGAAACTGGCTTTATCATTYTGTCAGCAGGGTGCAATCACAATCCTTATTGCAGCCTTCAGATATTCTCTCACTCGTATATGATGAAAAGAGCTAGAAGTGTGGTGAATCATATTATCTGTCTATGAAACATCTGCCTATGTTCATTTTTTATCTAATTAATCATGAAGGGATATGTCAAGTCTTACTATTTTTTATCTAATTTCACAACAGTAGTTGTATAATGAGTGACCAGGAAAGGGGGTAAAATACGTTCTTTAAGCCACTTTTGACTGCGTTCTTGCTCGTGGTACACAGAAGAGTTGGTAGAGACTCCAGTCTCCTGAGTTGAGTACCTGCATGCCACCATTTTACTGGAAGTAAAATGTTGCAGTTTACTGAAATGGGTAGAAAACTAGTATAGTTGTTTTGTTAATAAAGTGTAAATTGAAGATTAAGTAGATATGCTTGTGTAACTCCCTTGTGCTTCTCTGCTGTGTGTTTTCATGTTTCTTATAAAATTTCTGTGAATTCAGTAAAAAGTTTAAGGCAAAGCTAGCATAACCAGATGCTAACACAAAATACTAGTTGAGTGAAGGGATTCTTTCAGCTCATTGTGTACCAAAGACTGGGATATATTTTCCTTGATCTTGTCCCATCCTTGACTTTGGGGCTGGTTTTCTTTTGTACAAGCATGTAGTCCTCAAATCTTTATTGCCACTACGTGTATCTCARTGCATTAAACTCTCTTTTCATTTCAATTCGCAGCTTGTGACTAAAGGCTGCGAAACAGTGGAGATGACTCTGCGTAGGAATGGACTGGGTCAGCTTGGTTTCCACGTAAACTATGAAGGCATTGTGGCAGATGTTGAACCCTATGGCTATGCGTGGCAGGCAGGGCTACGACAGGGTAGCCGGCTGGTGGAAATTTGCAAGGTGGCTGTAGCCACTCTGAGCCATGAACAAATGATTGACCTCCTGAGAACATCGGTAACGGTGAAGGTTGTCATCATCCCTCCGTATGAGGACTGCACACCACGCAGGTATCATATAGTAGTTACCTTTGGTCAGAAATTGTATCTTGATTTAAAAAAAAACAAAAAAACAAACAACCCCCCCACACACACACACCCCAAATTAAACATTGACTTCCCCCCAAAACATGGCATAATTACAATATAGTGTCCAGTATTGTTAGTAAAAGGAGATGGTAGCACAAACTGCCAATATTCACATGTCAGGATCCACGAAATATTCAAGGAATATAGCAGTTTGGGAAAAATACATAAAGAACCTCAGGTATCATTTAAACTCCAAGTGGAAACTGAACAACTTTTATTTGAGAAGAGTGCATTTGTGATGCATCAAAAAYATTTGTACGTTTTCCACCCTGCTTTCCCACTTTTTAATTCATAATGTCTGTGGATGTTAATTCCTGAAAGCTGAGTAGACACATGCTCTTCTCTTTTTGTAAATTAGTAGACTCTATCAACAGTATGTATGTCCAGGAAAATTGCTGCAAATTACAATTCTTCTTTGCTCAGAAGTAGATTTCGTTGCCTCCCTATCACTTCTGATCCTTATTAAGCCTGAGGCTTGTGTCAGCTGTTACTGCTTTCATAGATTTTAAATGTAGCCTGATCACAACTAAACATTAACATGCTTTTTTTTTTTTTTTTTTCGCTGAGTGCCTATTATCTAAAGTTTTTTTTTATAATTTTTACTGCTCCCCTCTGTGCACTTGTCTGCAGCATTCAGCCACATCACTGAATCTGATTTCTGTATTCCGAACAACATCTACTAATTTCTCAAAAATGGTATGCRAAAAAAATGGAATTATCTTTAATAGAATAAATATGCCGAGGGGCTAGCTCAAGGTTTGTGCTAGATTTGCCAAGAAGAAACAAGTGCAGTTATCAAAGTTCAATGTGTTCTTTACAATAAGAGACAGAGAYGGTTTTACACTGCTATTTTCCAATCATGCAGTATCTTTATAGGGATARAAGATRCCCTTTTATATAGTTAAGGTTGGAMCGAAACTCAAATGARTATTTATTATGTTGATATGAAATTGTCTCCAAGCAGAGACCTTTTACTTGCATAAAACTTAGAGAAATCTATTTATTTTTACTTCTACTTGTTTTTACTCTTATATTAACCCATTTTACAACTGGCAGCAAAATATAGGAGCAGAGAGAAAAGGAATTTTGATTGTCCCTCAGTTGTCAGTGGAAAATTGAATACATGTCAGGGATTAAAATGAGCAGTGACATAAGGTCATCCATGAGGTATTTGAAAAGCTTTTGTACAGTATTTAGCAGCCTAAGCAAATGGAAAGTTCAGCTGCAATCATAGCAGAAGGATTAGAACACAAAAATCTGTGTGGAAAGCACAGATCCTATTATTTCTGAACTAAAAATTAAGTACAGCCAAAGGCAGGCTTAGCTTTGGTTTATCCATATTCACAGCAGGAAGAGAAATCACTGCGTTTATTGAAATACAGTACTCAGCATCAGTGGGTTTGTTGTCCTGTAGCAAGCTAATGCTCGTATTAGTTTATTACCCAATTTTAAAATTTCTTAAAGCAACAGTTTATCCTGCCTGCTGTATCCAAAATCATTAAGGTTTAGCAATTGTCTTGAATTTGTAACTGCCCTATGTATATTACTAAAGACATGGCTTAAATCTTTGCACGAGGCAATTTCTGTTTGTACAAAACAATTTTTCTTTTGGCAAATAATTTTCCAAAATTGGAGTCCTTTAACTGTGTTCTCAGGAGGTCATTTAGTATTTCTGTTGCATCAACYGACTAAGATGATGGTCTATTCTGCTCAGTGTAGTGCACTCATGAGGAGCAGTTCCTATCCTAATAAATGGATTGATAAAAAGTAGGAGAAAATTAGAGGTGCATTTGGATAAAATGATATATGAACAGTCGTGTGCAAGGTCAGTAGCAGATGCAAAATAAGTCCAAATACTCAAGAGTTATGATCTAGTCCGCTGTGCAGAGGCAGACTTCCTTAAGGYGTTATCTTTTTTTAAAAGATAGTCATTAAAGTGTTGTTACTGAACTCATTCAGTGGACTGATTGCTGACCTTGAACACAGGACACAGAAGAGAGGGAATTGTGCATTCTTGATTCTTAAACTGTAATTATTATGTCTTAAAAGGAAATCCAAATTACTAAATATCTAATGACTAGGGARAGAACAGTAGAGACAAAAATAAGAAGGGAGCAAGGAGGTTGCTCCTGTATCAACACTATAGATCATAAAAGGGCTTCAAAMAAATCTGATCATTCACATTTACCATGCGGTGGTTCACATAAGAGTTTGGGGTGCACAAACTGATTTCCTTTCAGATGAGGCTAACCCAGGTGTGCTTCTGAAGCACACCTAATACATTCCAGCTGCTAGTGTAATCCACAGGACAAGACTAGAGTTGGGCTAAAGCTAAACCCTAAAATTTGTACAGTGCAGACAGCAAGACTTCCTTACCAACTGTTTCATTCTATGCATCTACTGTCRTTAGACTTTACAACTTGCTAACGTCAGCATAGCCAGAAGACAGTGTTTTGTATTTTAACTGGAAAAAGATATTGATTATTCTCAATGCTGTGTAATTGCTCAGAAAGAGTTGAAAGGAAAAAACTTTGCACCGGTTGCTTACGGGGCATGGCATTCTTTCCTTTCCCATTAGATAATGATGTGGGTGGATGAACAAAGTAATCACAATAGAAATTTCATTCAAAAAAGTATTTGCGTTTTTCAAGAGAAATACCAAAATTGTCATGTAATCTTAAAATGATGTAACTTGCAATGTTTGTGGAAGTTCTCCCTGCATCTTACATTGACTGCATTAGTTTAAGTCCAGTTTAAACTGGCTAGTTTTTATATTAACCTATTCCTGCACATCTTCATGAAGCAGAAGGCAACTTTTGGCTTTGGTATTTGCGATTTCTAGCCAGTCTTTAATTTTCATAAAGTAGGGATTTATCAACCAAGATGCTGCAAAAAGATTCTAAGATGTTTGAAAATGAAGCATGTTGATAAAAGTTTCAGTTAATTTGAACCTGAGTCCTATATTAGTTTAAATTTTCATCTATTTTGTTAAATTTTGTAGCATTTCCCTTCTATTATTTGTTTTGCACAATAGTACAGGATTAGCCATTTTGGAGCTGATTCACTCCAGCATTCGTTGAATATACTGTCTAGCACAGAATCTCAGGATGCCTTGTGTTTGAATTCCTTAATTTTTGCTGTTTGACTGTATAAAGTAGTCTTCAGATTGGGTTTGGGGGGACATTTTGTTTTCTTCTTAAAATAGAATTGTAGAAGGTAGCTCATCTGGTCTTTTATAGTCTCGTAAGATGACTTTATTGACTTTGTTACGGTTTATACATACATTGCCACAAAGCGGAGGCAGCAGAATGTGTTAAATGGGATTAGCTATATCCTGGAGCACTGCTTACCAGTGCCTTTCAGTATATTTTGCTTTGTATAGCAGCACCTTAATTTTTTTTTCTTTCCAGAAGTTCTTCAGAAAACTACCGCATGCCAGTCATGGAATACAAAGTGAACGAAGGAGTGCCATATGAATTCAAATTTCCCTTCAGAAATAATAACAAATGGCAGAGAAATGCAAACAAAGGACAAGGACCTCATGTGGCACAGGTACCATCCCAGATACAGAGTCCAGTTACATCTAGGATTGGCGCGGGGAAAGGAGAAGGGAAAATGCCCCCACCRGAACGAGCAGCCAACATCCCCCGAAGCATCTCTAGTGATGGGCGCCCATTGGAGAGCCGGAGGTTTGTATGTTCTTCACAAATAGCTTTTCATTGCTTCTCAGAATCCTCTCTAGAACAAAGCACAATAGATTTATTTAAGCATCTGAAGACTGCTTTTTATCTTGTTTATAATTAGGCAAAAGGTGCTGTGAATATGAATGAAACATAAGCCGAAAGGAAATAACTTACCTGGCGTGACTAACCAGAAAATGAAGTATTATTTGATTGTTAGGATATGTTTTGCTGAATTGTTATTAAACTTTTAAATGAGTTTAAATTAAAAACTCTTGAGGCAGAAGTATATAACAGTGTGTTTAGCAAAGGATTCTGACCAGTGCAGAAAGTAGACTTATTCTTTCAGTTTTCAGGCTAGAGAACAGATAGCTTAAAGCTTGCATTTCTTTTTTTCTTTTTTTAAATGAAAGAGTAATTATTATTAAAATAAAGGTATCAGGCATATCCTGTCACAATATTTTCACTCTTTATTGAACAAGATGTGTGTGTTAGTGCTGAAGTGCACTGTCATTGTTTTGGTTATCTGCACAAATCTGTCAGTGTCTCTAGGTTTACAAAGAGATGTGTTTAGGGAAACAAGCTAGGACAATAGCTCTTGTTTTGGATAATTTCTTTTTTTAAAAAAAAAAGCTCTAGACAGATTCTGAGCATGCTTTTAAAAATACAAGACAAAGGAAATAAGACAGGCATATAATAGAAAATTTAGACTCATAATGAATCAAGTCAAAGCATTTTTCATATTCCAGAGAACTGGGGAGTGGGATGAGGAGGTATGTAGAAGACAGTACAGCCAAGACCAGAAAATTACCAAGTTGAAATTTCTGTGTAGGCCACCTTGTTAAAAAGTAGTAATTAGTTAGTAATCACCCTGTTTTCTTACTTCTCTTCTGTGGCCATTGGACAGTATCTTAATTCTGCACTTAAACTGATCAGAGCTGTGTTTTGGCTCAAAGCGTGCAGTTTTGCATGAAATGAATGCACACCAGCAGCTCTTGGGGAGTGCAGTAGATTCAGTGCTGCACCTCTGCCCCTCTCAGAGTTTGTAAGACAGTGTTAGCTCGAGTGCTATGCAGTTAAAACTGCCATTAGCAGAAAATTTGCAACACTGAAAGTGCTTATAAGGTTCTTTTTCTGACAAGGCCTTCTGTGAAGAAGGCTGCAGAAGGCAGTGAGACATGGGACATAATGGGCTCTCTAATGGTATATTTGGACCAAACTGTTAATGGTTTGGACCAATTCTAATGGTATATTTGGATCAAACTAAAAATTGCTTGGCTTTAGGCCATACATGCGTATTACAGCTGAAGACGGGCAGATGCTGAGTTTGAAGGAACAGGAGTTGATTTTTACAGTCTGCAGTGGTGTAGAATCTCTCTCTGCAAGTATAGGAAGCCTAGTGGTACCTGGGCAAAGCTTTGGGGAGAGGCAGAAAATCAGATTCAGTTCGCTTACTGCATTTTCCATACACTTCCCTCTCTGTCGTATGAACAAAGCAGCTTTGTCCAGAGTCCTGGGTTGTTGTTGTCGTCGTCCCATCGTTCGTGCTGCTGCATTGTTTAGACTCTACTGCAGGAAGCGATATTTTTCACTGTGTTTTCCTTGCACATAAAAATCCATGTGGGCAACACAGCGCAACTAAAGCGTGCAAGATTTATCAGATTTATCCAGTCGCTAGATTCTTCTGTAGGGAGATTGTGGCAGGACAAATGTTTAGCAAAGTGAAAACTACGTTTCCATATACTCAGTGTTTGTTTTCAAAAAGTGAAACTTTAACTTTCCATTTCCTTCGTTTTCAAAGCATTTAGTTGTTGTTTTTCTCTAGATGTTCTTTTAAATGTTTTTTTATTGAAGAAGGTTTCTATTGAGTCTTCTCATATTCAACTGTGTAGTACCATAGTAGCTTTTCAGTTTGTTGGGGAATTCTTTTTTCGAAGTCTGAAACATGTCTGTCATCTTTCTTATCTTTCTAGTCTGCTAAACACATTAGTCTTGGCTGGATCAAGTTTAAATATAACAGCAGCTGTAGAAGGTTAAATTTTTTCCAGTTACAACGAAGAAAAATACATTTGTTTTCATTTTAAAGAAATATCTTAAAAAAGGCAATAAGCTCACTCCAAGGCTATTGTTTGTCTTTTCCCTGTATGAGAAAGGAAAGATTTGCATTTTAGGAAGCTCAGATACTACCATTCTTATTGTGCAAGTTCTGAAGTCAACAAAGCTGAGATTTTTGTAGCCATTTAACAACTGTCTGGTTTAATTTTTCACCACTGACTTTCCTACTTTCCAAAGAGTAAAGATCACGTATCAGAGATACTGGAACATTTGCACATTCCTTGTATTTTTTCTGATTTAAATAACAGATACAGTACTCTATTTCACTTCCTATGATTTACTCTTTGGTCAACTCAGTTATTTGGAGAAATTAAGGGCATGGGGTGCCGTGATAATATGGGTGCAAGAATCTCTCTTGGTGGTCCCTGTGACCCACTAAAGGCTCATTAGTTGGCATAATTGTATTCATGGCCTTGTTATGTCTGAAATTGCTACATTCTGTAGTGCAATTTTGAGAGGCTTTAGGAAAAAAAGATAAAATTGAAAAAAGATTGAACAGGAATTTTTCTAGTGTAGTTTGTGATTTTCTTGGAATTTTCTAGTGATGATGAAGGTGTAAGAAGAAGGGAACAGTATCAAGAGGGTTTATCTCAGCTGTGGACAAGAAGCTGTCATATGAATTGAACTGGAATTCGAGAAGGATTTAAAATAGCAGGATGTGTAGTTCTACAGCAGAAARTATGATTTCAGATATTCTTCTAGCTCAAAATACGCAAGTTCTTCGTGGATCACTGGAAGACCATTAGTATTAGTGACGTTAGTCCAGCATAGATTTGCATTTTCTTTAACTTTYAAGGTAGCTGTTCATTGTGAACTTTCCAGTCCTCTTCTACATTATATTTTCAAAACATTTTATTATTTCAGTTGACATTTGCTCGTGGCCCACTGGCAGTGGTTTGTCAGGATGAGGGGGTCCCCTCCCTAACATCCTTGCAGTGATGTCCAGCCCCAGAGCTGGTTCGTTTTTCTTAATCAGGGTAGTAATGCCCTACTAATAAGAATCCAGATTCTCACCAGCTTTACAAACAATAGTTTTGTTTTCATAGAAAACAGCATATCCTTCTACTGCTTTTGACTTATTTCTGTCAACTGTCTGTCAAGAGAACCCAGGAGGAGAATTACAGAAGGACTAGGGGCTGCAGTTGTGGCTCTTGAGGAAAGCTGGATAGAGAACCTATATTTGCTTAGTGCCATTTGTCTTTTGCTGTCAAAATGAAGGTACTGCCCAACTTGTCAGTGGGGCTGGAAATTTACCTATGAAGATGAACATCAATAATTAATTTCAATACTATGATATAGCTGTAATTTGCATTTTAATCTTTGGTCATGGTCTAGCTGTCATTACCTTTCATTTGCGTTTCCTCAGTGCCTAGCCTTAGTTAAGAGCTGCTGATAGTTTGACTGATTTTAATACTTTATTGCTTTGAGATTGAAGCTGGYTTTTGTCATTCTACACTTTTGCCTTTTGGCTGTGTTTTTTGTTGAATTAGCAAGAAGCAGTGATGGGGATAACTGATATCATCCACCACTAAGGAACAAACAGCAGGATAGTTTGAGATTATATATTTTAAAGGACATGGCAGCTGAGAAACTTAAATGTCGTAAGTTGATCCAGGTGGCCCTTTGAGCTTGAATCTGAGATGATTTGTGGAACTAGCACTAGTATCTGTTAAACAGAACCCAAGAAAGGTAATACCATCCTTAACTGTAACTCAAGCAGGTAGAACTTCCTTCACCAAGAATGAAACAGAGGAATTATAATTATTTCTGACTGCTTAACAGAAAAGTGTTTCTCTAACCCTTTTTGGATTACCTACTAGTGATACTTGACCCCTAATCTCTTTGTAATGCTAAAGTCTCTAAATATAGATGCTGAGTCAAATAAGTTTAAAGATAYGTTTTTGCCCTGTTGGTATTCTCACTTTAGTTCTTTTAACCATTTTTTWWWAAAAAAATAAAAATAAATAAAAGCTACGTTACCAGTCCTGAGACCTGAAGTAATTCATTTTTGTATCATATAAATAAAAACATCTTACCTTCCTAAAGAGGTATTGCATGTCACTGTGTAGGAGAGTAGCTTGCTGACAGTTCCTGATTCTGAGGATGCCAGGTCCTATGCTTAATGGCAGAGCACTTAAATTTGCCTTTATTGAATTGCTTCTGTGTATCCCACTCAGTAGCTTATACTCTTAATCTCTCTATTTCTCATAGTACTCTGAGTAAGTGAATATATTCACGATTCACTTGCATGCTTGTAGTAGCAGGAGAAATAATCAAAAACTGTATGTCTAAAAATAAATCTTTAATGTGACTACAGCATTAAGATTGAAAAATCTAATAATCTAAATGCAGTAAATTCCAAGTTATGACTTCTTTCACATTAGTTGGTCCACATGGAACCCTATGTATTTTATAGCCCAGACTAAGTATCAGGCAATAGTACATGAAGGAAAAAAACAATAAAAAATATATGTATRCATGTATGTCAGAGTTACTAGAGAAGATACAATTTTGGAACTTCTTGATTTTTTTCAGCCTATTTTTRTGAATTTTTGTTTTGTACTCTTGATTTCCAGACTTTATTTTTAAGAAAAAAAAATGTGTGAGGAAGGAGGTGAGATAATATTAGATCAAAATCTGTTCTTTATTCATTTATAGTAAACTTGAATGAATCTTAACTAAAACTTGAGTCAATATTTGAAAAGTGTGGAAAAAAAGTGAGCAAACCATCCTGTTGTACTTCTGTGCTTGATTTTGTAGTTAAGTATTTTGCAAAATGTAAGCTGAAGGCTCTAGCTAACGCATTTCTGAACATGGCCTATATTTTAAACTGAATGAAAAAATAGAATGATGACTTGACTTCAGCAAGCGTTGGCTGTAAAATTCCACAGTATAAAAGTCTGAGAGCGATATTTATTAAAACTGGCTTTAAGTCTTACTGAGGACCACAGAGCAGACTCTTGCCATAAAATCTCATATTCTTGTGAGTAATGCTGCATATAGTCAGCAGCAGTAATTTTAGCATAAACTGTTTCTATATTGTATAAAAATTCTAATTTGCTACAAGCAGGCCTCTGTGTGAGCATCTTGCCACRTGTCAAATGATCATTATTGCACTTGCATTTCCTGCCTCATGGGGTTTGGTGATTCGTTATTTTTTATGTTCTTCATATATGAATATAAGGTAGTGTGTCATGCATTTTCTACTGGCACCAAGATCTAGACCTGGGTGTAGCTGTGGAAAATCAGATTTGGTGTTACAACTTGTTCTAAGACCAAACTCTCATGATCCAAGAAAGCCTGAGAACAGCCACACTCTGTTGGACAGATCAAGAATTGGTTTCGTTTGACGGTGACCATCAGCAGTGACTAGAGAAAAGCATAAGAGATAGGAAGTGCAAAGACCAATTCCTTACCTCCTCTGACAATCTTCTGGTCAAGAACATTTGGAGTTGGAGGTTGCATCTACAGCGCTGTGTTTAAAAGCTTTGGATGGTAACTATCCACCCAGGTGTGGGCTGGCAGGTCTCCTGATAGTTCTTTTGTGTGAAGAATAATGAATAATGCTTCCGTTTGCACGCCGCAGTGTAATCCATGGTTAGACAGACTGAAGGCAGATATGGTAAAAATCTCTATAACCTGTGGAGCCAGAGCCTATTTAGTGTCTTTTAATATGTAAGCCATTTCATGCCTCTAATCATCCTGTTGCCTGTCTCTGTATCTTATTTTTGTCCTACTACATCATTTCTGGAATTTATTGATCTAATTGAAGAAAAATGTCYAAGAAGGTACACAATGTGATGTGAGGAGGTACAGCATGATGACATAATTTGGTTCATTCTCTGTCCCCTTCCCGAAAATTGCTGATGTTCTTTTTTCCTTTTTGAATGATTTGCTTTCCTCTTTTGACATGAGAGCATTGGGTCAGTGTTTTCAGAGAGTTGTCACAACGTTCAGATTTATTAGAATTGCAAAATCAAACACTCAAGGGTCAGCAGGCCAGAACTAAAGATTTGCTTTGCAATTTTATTCAGGCTAATTATATAATCGTATTTTCTGATACTTTTAATTAAACTATGAGAACTTCTTTTAACAGAGGACATYTTTCTCATTCAGTGCACACAGTGGGTGCAGCTCATTAAAGAACATCTGTTTAATATTTTATTTTCTTCTTCATTTACTCGATGTACAGTTCTATGCCTTATGTACTGGGTGATATTCAAATCCTGCTGTAAAGGTGCATTTACACTTCTAAGCTTACCTTCTAAGCTTTGCAGAGGTGCTCATTACTATAGTTTCTTAATGGTTCGTAGGTATTAATTAAATTTAATTTTCAAAACTCTTCTGTGAGAAGAGATGTCTTTGGACTTTTTCAGATTARGAACAAAAGTAGAAAGAGAAATGTTATAATCGCTTGTTGTTTCTTATTTTTGGGCATYTCAAATTTGGAAGTGTGCCCAGCATTGTTAATATTTTATTTATTCAAATTACAACTTCTGTTGACTTCAGCTGCCTTGGTAAGTTTTCAGCATATAAGTAAATCAAGATCTGAAATCAAATTAGGCTTTTGAGAAACTTGTGATTAGTGACAATGAATGAAAAATCTTCTTTAACAAATTTGCCAGTGATCATATTGGAATGCTGCAGCAAGTGCAAGATAGGAATTCAGTTTKCAAAGTCAGCATACAGCTGCCTTAACTGTAAGGCCGCCTGTTCTCTCCTGTCGGTCTGTTGTTCGWTTGCTTCTGGACTGTGCAGCTTGTACAGGAGAGAAGTTCTAGTTCAAAACAGGGCTGCAAATGGCAAAGAGGTCTCAAGGGAGAAGGTACCAGCATGTGATTGTATAATTAAGGACTGTCTTAGGCTGTATGCTGGACAAAGCATGATAGACTGACACTTCTCATRTGATGTTTATATTGCGTACAAGTGCATACTAACAACATGGAGAAAATTGCAACAAACGACAAAGAAATTAATTTACTAAGAGCAAGATGGATGCTTTCAATATTTATGTTTTTCTAGTAAAATAAGCGTCTGCGCTTCTTCTCCCTTTTTGGTAGTTTTCACARAAGATGGTTTTCTTCCTATACTTGGCTATACTTAAACCAGTCCTTTCAGAATGGTTGAGATCTGTTAGGACTAAGTCACGCGTGGTATAATCCCAGTTCAGTTGACTGCCATGTAATTGTATCTGTTTAATGCAATGGACGCTTGGCCTATTTTTAAATTCAATTATGGAACTCATGCACTTAAGCATTTTGGAATTTGTTCTCAAAGCAGTCTTTTGAAATAGGTAATAGCTTGCCTCAGTTTGGGTTTTAATTATAAATAAAAGACAAGCACAGAATATCTTAACTATAGSGGCATACTGCTAACAATACTCCTTTTGTCTCAGGCAGTGCCTCTCATCAATAGATTTCAACGCAGCTTTAAAAGTCAACTCCAACTAATTTATTCTAAAGTTCTTTTATCTTATTTATATATTTAGTGTAAAATGAAACATCTTTCCCTATTAATGGTTCTTTAGTGTTATTGTCAACTGTAYCAGTAATGTGTTTTGCTGCTTTGCATAATAAGATATCCTGCCTAACCAGTTGTCCAATGCTGCTGCACAGACCAAATCTACAATAATATTTGTTTGCTGTTGAGGTCTTCCATCTCAGTAAAAGGCRTAAAACTCCATGACATAGTTCTGAAATCTTGGCGTTCCATCTGAACGGTGCTGACATTTGTTGGTAAGGCATAGGAAGTAAATAAAGGGCATAGCTGAATCTRAAGTGAAAATGTAAGCGTTTTCCAACAGAAAATCATTTTATACAAATTATTCAAGAACTAATTGGTTTCCTTGCCATTATTTACTACTAGGAAAAAGGTCATACTTCTAAACTGTGTATTGCTCAGCAAGCATAACTTAGTTTGAATAGGTGTGTTTATGTAAATGTGTGAATGCTATTGAAAGCATATTTTTGTTGACTGGACTTTTCTTTATAAGAATGCCAGTGGGAAAATGAGGAATGTCTTCACTCAGTGCTCCCCAAATTTCTGCCTCTTGAACTGTTTTCTTTGCAATCAAGCATTTTAGGATTGTTGCTTGCATAGATAAATGTAAGATAAGTTAAAWTCAGTTCAGTAGACGAGAAAGGAATTACTGGGTTTGGTGTTGCACTTCAGAAGGTCAGGAGTTGGATCATTCCTTTCTTGTCTGGGAAAGAGTCATTACTCATATTGACATTGAAGATAGCCAAGATATTTGGTTCAGTCCTATTTTCTCTCTTTTCCCTTTCGAGGTTTATTTATTAAACAGCTTTTTGGCAAAATAGTTAGAGGGACAAATGCACATTTGTTATGAAAGAATATACTCGGGTATGTAATACTTTGAAAATTTTTTCTCACAGTARTCAGTGCAGTGCATTTTTCATTTTCAGAAGAGTTTTTGAACTTTGATAGGTCTCACACTGCTGTGATGAGAGTTGATTAAAATCTGTCACTGCTTTACTGGGAAAACAGAAGCATATAGATTTAGTGGCTAGGTTAAGATTTTGTAAATACCTGGATCTGAATCCTATATTTAGCCAACCATCAAAGTTGATATGCAGTTTTTAGATGTTAAAAAGTAAATACTTAAGGTTGTAAGTTTTAGTGTTCCATCTTTTTTTTCCTAGTTAAAATGAGTAACAATATGCATTCAGAGTAGAATTTGTTATTCGTGGATGACGTAATTCAAAGTCCACTTAGATCCCTGCAGAAGTTCTCCAGTGGCTCCAGTCATTGTTCAGTAGAACGAAAGGTTAGCAGAACTGAGATCAGTTGGTGTTTGGGAAACAAAATGCACGAAGCAGAAAGCTATTTAAAAAACCCGTTCAGTAGGATATACAAGTTGATTAATATAAGCATGATGCTTCCCAACATTATGCCCAGATGTTCATGTTGGAATTTTATCATGTTTATCTGCTGTACAGTTATTCTTACAGGAGAAGACTCCATATGATTCAAGTCTGTATTTTCAAGCAGAGTTCTGACCCATTGAAATAATTCTATACAATTAGAAATGTTGTAGATTTTTTAAAGATATTTATAAATAGAATTAATTTTTAGTTCTTGTGCTTTGATGAAGACAAATTTCCTGGCATAGAGTAAGCTTGATACTCTTAGAAGAGTTTGTATAGACTAGTCATGGCAGTTTGTTTAGAACCTAGGGAAGAGTTTGTTTTGAGACGTGGAAATAGATCACTCTAGTATTTGGGTAAAGAATGTCATAATTCAGTGTTTCTTACAATCAGTTTATAAGAACTGTGTGCTAAGGTTTTTTTCTCCACTTGTCTCCTATGTCCACCTTTTTATAGCTGATTTTCCATAGTTTTCAGGGGGAATAGATTAACAGGGGAATAAATGTCTGATCTTTCACCTGACTTTTTTTTACTGTCTTCATGATGCAATGTAGACTGCTGATGTGGTGATATGCCTTATGTAGTCCATCATGCTTTGCACTATATTGCTGTTCAAACTCCCTGACTTTGACTGCTTTATTTGCTCTAAATAGATTGTCTCCTGGTTCTGATGTCTACGTCACGGTTTCATCCATTGCCTTAGCAAGATCTCAGCAGTGCCGTAATTCTCCAAGCAACTTATCATCCTCAAGTGAGACTGGCTCTGGTGGGGGCACATACAGACAAAAATCTATGCCAGAAGGGTAGGCACTAGATTTTTTTTTTCCTATTCTTTTTAGGCAGTGTGTTTGTTCTCTGTTCTGTTTGTTGTAACGTATGTTAAACTACAAAGAGTGCTCACAGCCTCTTGCCAACTGTTCTTTATGTGCATTAAAAAATATTTGTTTTCAAATCTCACTGTCATACTTCTTGAAAATGCCAGGTGGAAAAATCCCTTGCTTTCACCTTCTCCCTTTGCACCCTAACTTCTCTGATTCTAGTCTAGACAGAGCTCAGGTTATTAAACAAAGGGACCTTGATGTATTTGAAAATCTTCGTTAAAGGTATCAGTTTCACATTGCAAGTTGCTTCATTTCACAGGTTTGAATTCTAAAATAAGATCAGTAATAGATCTTGGACTTTGCAGTCTGTGCTGATAGTTGAAGTAAAAAAGTGGTGAGTGAAACTAAGACTTGAAACATGTAGGCAGAACTGTGCTAAGTAATCCACAGATTACTCAGCTAGTAGCTATATTGCCTGTCACCCTGATTTAAAGCTGTCTTCCAACTTTCCAGAAATCTTAAACTCTTTGAAATCCACTRTTCAACATAAAGGGCAACTTTCAAAGAGAAAGAAATTAAATCTTTATCATTTTCAGAGAACACTGAAAGCAGCAATAAATCAAATGTCCCTTAAGTAGGAAAATAAAAATAATAGGCAGCRAGAGAGCCATCTACCACATTCTGAAATATACCCCACAGAGAAGAGAAAGGGGGGAAAGCTGCTGATAGTTCACATTGCAGAGTTCCCCTCTGAAGCCTTCTTGAGTACTTTGCAGGTTATTGTGTGTAATCCACTCAATTTTCAATGCTCTATTGAGTTGAAATTAAAAAAAAAAAAAAAAACAGCGACTGTAAATACGGTTGTCAGGAAATGCTTAGCACAAAACACTGTTTTTGCCTGTTTAAATTCCAGCAAAGGGACACTGCCCTGTGTCAAGTCCAGGCAATGCTATGCTGAGCCTAGGGTTTTCCCTTGATCCAGGGCATTGAAGATTTGTCCTCTGTGTGTCCTCCTTCACCGAGTTTCAGGTTTGCTGAAGAGACTGTCTACTCTGCCGCACATCTTTATGAAGGCCTTGATTCATGAAACTCTCTCTGTTCAGACCATTATTTAAGCCCGTGCTTAAGTCCTACCGATGCTAAGAGATTTGCTCTAAACCCGTTAAACTATGCTGTAAGGAAACTAAACTGAAGACTATCCAGAGCTCTGCATCCTGGAAAAAAACACTTAACCTCATTATAGACTGCACACTTCTCAGGCTCGTTCATGTGAGGAGCCCTTATGTGGTGTTTTGAATTCTGAAGAGCAGCTTCTGCTCCCGCAAATCTTGTCTGCTCTTCTCCAACTATGTCATTTGATCTAAAAAAAGATGTTGCCACCATATGTCTTTAGACTTTCACAACAGTAACTGCTTGACTAGGAAGGGATTTTCACACACGTTGGGGTTTTTTTCCTGAATGGGCCTTGGAGCACACCAGCACCCTTCCCCAGCCTTTTTCCATCTTTAAAATTAATTATGCACATATGTTCAATATAGCATTTTTCACTGAACACTTTGCAAGTTCAGCAAAGAATGTCCTAGAAAACTTTCCTAAACAGTTTTTGGTTTTGAAGATTAGTAATTCAGTCCAGGAAAAGACTGTTTTAGTGGAATAATGAAAAAAATAATAYGTGACCCTGTTTGATCCTTACTGATTTTTTTAAAGAAACACTTATTAAATTCCAATTATATAGCTTTAACATTCTATTCAAATAGAAAGAATGCTTTGCCTCCCGTACTGTTCTCATACACAAGTCATATTTTATTAAAACTTTCCAAACATTTTCTACCAAGCTAGAGGGAAAGCAAGAAAATTGTAATTACAAAAGAAACTCTCCGGTGCTTTAGTATGCATGGAAGTGTCACGTGACTGAGARAATCATTGCAGTTGACATGTGCAACTTGGGATTCATGTGAGAGACCAAGTTCAGGGCAGCTCTGTGTAGCACCTCCTGTGGTATCTGATATACCAGATGGATGGAGCTGATCAATGATTAACTGATACATACTGTTAAAATAAGGAAGAGATCATAGCATTCAATTGCTGAGATGCAGCCCTAGCTGCAGGGAAGGACGTGTGGCTGGATTCAGTACCTGGCCAAAGGGCCACCGCGCTCCTAAGGTAGTCTTCCTGTGGTGAGGCTCCAGTGTGCTCTGGGTATGCTGATCCCTGAGATTTCTCAAATGCAGGAAGCTCAACTGCATAATTTCTGTGTATGTTTCTTCCGTGTTGCATGATGTGAGATCTGGAATGTTGTGAAACTTAAATGACTGGAAGCATAGCTGTGAGTCCAATCTTTATCGGACATCAATTAAGAGCAGTTACTGCTGCTGCTTCTAGATTTTGGTCCATATCCTGAGCTGGGCATAGGCAAAAACTTCACTGACTTCAAGCATGTCCACACTGGTCTTGATGTATGTATGTATGTGTATTTTGTATACTCATCCTTGTTTATCTAAAGGTATGTATATGTATTAGGTTAATAGAACATAGAAGTGAAATTAGAAAACATTGGAATTAGTTTCCTCATATGCTCGTATACCTAAAACACCTTATAAACAATTTTTTTAATCAAGACTGATCTTTTCTTTGAATTCGTTGGGTTCCTCACCCTCCCAGAAAGCCTCTGTATTTAAGCAGCATGGAAGATAGCACCACACATGGCTATTCATGCTTTTAAATAGCCCACTTAATGTAAAGAAGAAAAACAAAAGAAATTTCGTGTTTCTCAGTTAGTAGAGCCGTGATTAGAATGAAACAAGATTGACAACACGCAGCGTTGAAAAACAACTATCAAATGAAAAACCCTCCATACCATAAAATAAGCCTCATATGAAAAATCGACTGTTTCCATAAATAYGAACATTATGGATTTAGATAAAAGGATAATGCATAGGAAGTAAAATGTTCTTGCAGCACAACTTAATTGCACTGATTTCTTTGATTTTGCATTTTTGAAATACCAATTATTTTATCATAGAAAGATACTCTTCCCAATATATTTTACAAGTGGTTAAAGCTTGAAAACTACTTCGAATAGTGTTTAAGGAATCAGTCAGCTTTTAAAAATGTATATGCTTATTTTTTTATACAGCTATTGAATTGGTATTGAATTGATTGTGTTTGATTTAGGTATTTGATTAAGTGAAATTCTAGCTATAATCTGTGGGGAACGTGGATGGAAAAGAAAGGACCTTACCCACATAAGCAACTTCCATTTGAAGTGTTTGTATTCAGAGGGCAGGTATATTCAGGTGATCTTCACTTCTTTTTTCCATCAAATCTGTGAGCTATACTGGGGAGCAATGGGCATAGGGGAAGTGGGGCCATATTGTGTAAAATTTAAAGACCGGAGTTCAGAATTTTGTCATTTTGGATCTGTGCTGCCCGTACACACACGTTCCAGCTGCTTATCTGGGAGAGTAATTTTATTCTTCTGCATCTTTGGTGGATTCATTGCAGTTAGTAAGTATTTGAACTTTCAAATGGGGTGACCATGTTGAGCTAGTTCTGATGGTTTGGCAGGTGGCCGTTTCACGTTAGGCGCATGAGAGAGACCCCAAGGCAGTAGATGGAGCAAAAAGCATGGCTTGGGTTTTATTCTTCCCACTCTGTCCCCGCCTACCCCCCAACTGCTATGTTAGGTACCTAGAACTAGAGAAACTCCTYGAGATATATAGAACATATTAGCTTGTTGGAATTCTTTTGAGGATTACTCTGTGCATGTAGAGGGATTTTTTTTATTGCCTTCCTGAGGGTATACTAGATTAATATTGTCAGAAATGCATTGTTCTTTCAGGATTTTTGATGTTTAATCTCTTAATTCTGGATCCAGGTAAAATCCTTATAGATTTATGAGGTATTCATATGCAATACAGAATTATAGATGTAATTCTTACAGATTTAGATATATAATTCAGGTAGACCTCAGAGTGGCACAGTGATACTGTACCTCTTATTTGTGATTATACAGTTCTCCTTGAGTTTACTTTACTTTTATTGAGCTTCCCAAAATATATCTGAGAACAGAATAATCTAGCAAGATTTACAACCAAAGACCATCAAACCTAGTTTTCTTTTGCTTTGTGTGTATTTTCTGCAGCAACAAGTGTACATGTCTCACTGCTTTCCTACAGTTGTTTAGTTTGTGTTAGTCGATTCTACTCAAATTATTTTACAATCCCATAACTTAAAAATTTACAGAATTTGTACCTCTGAGGTTTGGGGAATCCTTAGCCAATATAATCAACTTAATTAAAATATTTGGCAATGTAGTATTTCCCCCTAATGCATTTTTGTGGTGTTTATCTGTGTGTCTGCACTACTGAGCAGTCTTTTGTTTAGAACCCCTGGGAAGGTGAGTGGGATCCATGGATCATCCTCGCCAACCTTCTGATGCTCATTTTGACCAGGTTGGGGGTAGTTAAAAAAAAAAAAAAATCCATCCTTGAAATCCTCTCCCTGTGAATATGCCTCATTTCCCCTCTGTGCTTTTATCCAAACTTTTAAGTTTTGTTCATTTGGGTCAATTCTCTGTAACCATTTAACTCTGATAACTTTTCTATTTAAATATCTATGTAAATGAAAACTCAAAACTTTGTATCTGGTTGGGTCTGCTTTTTGGGTTACATGTACTATAACTAGATGTTCCTGAACAGAGAAGCTCAGTAAGTTGATGTGCTGTGTGTCTTCTGCATTTAAGTTACAAAATGGATACAAACTGCAACAAATATTAAAAGGAAAAGCATTGTAAATCCCTCAAGCAGTTGTGCTGTGCGTTACCCTGCCATATTATTTGACATAGGTAGCTTTCTTAAAATGCTCTTTTCCCCTTATGTGAGATTTATGCATATTTATACCATTATGTATCTATCTGCTTTGTTTTTGGGGTGTTACAACAGGTTTGGAATGAGCCGTAGATCCCCCGCTTCCATTGACAGGCAGAGCACGCAAACAGATACAGGTGGTAGCGGCAAATCCACACCCAGTTGGCAAAGAAGTGAGGATAGTATCGCTGACCAGATGGGTAGGTAATTAATTTTTTACAGTGAGCAAGTGGTACTAACCACAAGGTGACTTTGGCAATACATTTTTCCATGCAGAGAGAGAACCCTCTTAAGCACTGTTTTCAGTGTCTTTGAAAGTTAACCTTGTTCAACAGAATGAGTAAGTAGATCCTGAGTAAACACTAGCTTATGTGTCCTTGAGACCTGTGAATGTCACCTGTGGAAGAATTGACATGACTGTGGGACTAAATCTACTGTAATGCTCTTACCTCGGCACACTCTGTCCTCCTTAGAAGCGGTTGGGTAGACACATTTGCTAATTTGTCTTGCTATTGAGGACTTGCTTGACCTCACCTGCACTCCCCAGTGGCTTGGCTTAGTTTAATTTTTTCCTTGGTATGTCTGAAGTGCCTGCGATGCTCCCTTTCAAAAGGTGCTATATAAATGCAAATTGATTGTTTGATCGTTAAAGCTGTAAAAATACCATGTACAAAATGGAAAAAATGCAATTAAAGTTTAAATAGTGAAATAAATCTATAGCTTGGTAGAATCACTTTCCACTAGTGTATACATTTTCACTGCACTTGGCAATTAAGTTGTCAGCTGAGGAAATGTATTAACTATATAAAACAGCTGGGTACTGAGGATCYGCATTGTTAAGCCTTCATTTGGAGTTTCTGCACATAGACCTTTTCCCTGCAGCCATGACTTAAGTATATACCACTTGATAGAAATTTTGTCCTATCCATGAACAGTGCTGATCCAACATCCAGCATGATAAGCATGGTCAAGATCACTACATTTTTCCCCCCCACCTTTGTTACCATAAATTAAGCAGAACTTTGCTTTTTCCATCCTTACCTGTATAYGTGATTATTTACTGTGTCACAGCTCTTTACTTTCTCTACTTAAATGGACTAGTATTGAATGCAGRGTAGTGATCAGTGAGTTCAGCAAGAGTTTGATAAGAGAAAATGGGATCTTCAGATTCTGGAGAGATACTTTACTCCAGGACTGTCAGGACCTCACTGAGCTGTGCCTGCTTATTGAAGCCGTCTGTCATTCCCTCCCCTACAACTTCTCCCCTGTCCCCCCGCACTACTTCTCACCTAGAAAGCTGTGATTATACTGATCTGCAATTCTCATTTTGACAGAATGATTTTTAATCGCATATGTTTTGATACTGTTGTGATGGTAACGGCACATGTAAAACTGATCTTTTGCTCAGCATTACTTTTGCAGACCAATAGTTGTGTGTTGGTGCTGGCACTGAACAGACCTGACAGCAAATCCTCTTCTGGAATGTCAAATGTCACCATATTAGCAAAACAAATAACTAAGCCTATAAAAAGCAGGGAAAATTGCATGGAAGAAAAGATGGCTCCAACATTTGTCAAAGGCAGAGAAATGCATACTGACATATAATCCTATATTTTATCTCTTGTGTATTGTCCTGCATTCAGAGWGTCCCACTTGGAAGCCACGTCTCTGACTGGAGACTTTATTGCCAGTCTGGTGAATCTAGGTAAAAGTTTGGTTCACTGCCAAATAAGCACATTTCCACTTGAGATATTCTGTCTCAAGCTAAATAAGTAAGTAGGGCACTAGGTGCAGTCAGTTCACGTGCACACRCTCCTTCCTGGCCCAGCCTTAGCCACGGAAGACCTAGGTTGTTTGTGCACCAGCACTGCTTGTTATCACTTGCCAGAGGGAATCAAGTGAGTTTGGTTAAGAAGTGAGTTRTTATGCTGCAGATCAAGATTAACAAGCCATGACTGTGTTGGGGAAAGTTTTTACGGAACTGCKGGCTACCATAGGTATTGTTAAGTATTCGATGTTCATAAGCACATAGACTACTTAAAAGCTGCATTTTAGAAATGCAGAATATTCCATAAACTTCGGAGAGAAGATCCATGTAAAGAAATACAACCAAGAAAGATTGTTTTTAAGTACTGACTTTTGGCTCTGAGAAGGTGAATAACTACTGGAGAGGCTATGCCTGAACATCCTATAAGTCTCCATAGTTACATCCAAGGAAAAAACGAGCTTAATTGGCATAGAGCACTCTTGGGGTGCTCATGTAAGGTGGCTGACTGGTTTGAACTCAGTCTACCAGTACCTGGTTTAGTTTAGTAAGTGCTTCTTTCTTTTGTAGATCTATGCGGTTCCACATTCACAGCCATCAATTTGTAAGGGAATACTCTGTTTTCTACAGATGTTTCTTCTATTTCTTCAATGAAAAGTGTATGTTTAGCTTACCTTAGCTTACTTCAAGAAACGTGGTGCTTGTATTGGAGAAAAACATATGCATATAAGCGATCACTGTGGATTTTTGCTGTTAATGTCCTGCCTTGCGTGGAATACTGCTTAAGGAAAGCTGGATCTTAATATTTTTTTAAAATCTCTTATCCTCAGACAATGCACATGTAGAGATACAATGTTTACACACTGTGAAAGTGAATATTCCTCTGTTATAATGTTGTGATCCAGCCCTTTTAGACAACTGGGACATGATGCTCTTCAGGTTGTTCTGATAAAAGCCAGGGTGCTTTCTGCTGATTTTTTGTGAAGTTGTACTGATTTACGCCAGGCAGGAATGAGCCCTCACTTACTCACCTGTATTTTGTCATGATACATATTTTTCATTTGGAATGAATTTCTTGTTAGATGACCAAAGTTTTTCACTTATAGTAGTAGTAGTGGCAAATTGCAATGTAAAGTTTATGCATTTTCTTAGTTTGTTACATTGCATACACTCTTCAGTACGTCATTGTATGCTGTATTGCAGAACCAACATGTCATCTCCCAGCAGTATCAAAAGTACTGCCATCCTTCAGAGAAAGTCCCAGTGGAAGACTGATGAGACAGGATCCTGTGGTTCACTTGTCTCCAAATAAGCAGGGTCATGTAAGTTACTTAAAAAAAAAAAAAAAAGAAAAGAAAAAAAAAARAAAAAAAAATCATTTAATGTTTTACTCCTGATCCTAGAAAATAAGCATGTCAGCTCTTGATACAGAAAATGTGGTTCAAAGTTATGTTTGGAGTGTCAATTAAAAGAACAACAACCAACCAAMCAAAAAAAAMCCCATGAAACTTAAATCCTATTTAGAATATGGAGAAAGCAGCAGAGCAGATCTGTTGCTTTCTGTATCTTACAGAAGCTAAGCACAGCCTTTGAAAGTATTAACAATTTTTTCTTGCCAGTTGAACAGCAATTTTTCATCTCTTGTCATAAGTAGAGGGTTTGTAGGAGTTTTGGTTACACCTACAATAAGTTTCCTTTGCAAATCCATGGCTACTTCTAGACCTCTTGCATGAAATTTGAAGTTTACAAATACACTATATATGGCAAGACTCAGAAAGTTGCTGTTTTCTGATAATGATCATCTTGCTTTTATTTTTGTTACTGTATTTTCTCAACTTTCCTCATCTAGTGTAACTCTCATTTCCTTTAAGTATAACCTATCTTGCACTCTTTTGGAAGAGTTTTTCCTGAAAAGTCCACTGGAATCCCACTGAAGTGTCTTTCTTGCTTAATCTGTATGTTTARTTTCTACACGGAAAACTGTGTGTGTGTGTCTGTTTCCAGAGTTATGCACACCTTTTTGGTGACTGCCAGTTCATGATTCATGCACTAAATGTTCATTAAGTTAGAAATGTCTTGAAAATCACTTAAGTCACCAGAATTTAAAAAAAAGACTGTTGTCCACTGTATCAAATCATTTGTTTCTTTGTTAGATTGTACAAAATTATAAAATAGAATTGTGTWGCGTGATTATACTGAAAGTACTGATTACATTTATTTGGGTGCAAGAAGTAAGTCCTTCGTTGGTTGCTATTTGTTCTTTGCTTCTGCTTATCAGCATTCTTTTTTCAAAACAATTGGCCCTCTTGCTTTTAGGTTATTAGTTCATAACACACTCTTTTATTAAAAAATTAAAAACTATGCTCATACTCTTGGGAGCACAAACTTTTTTTTATTTAGATTGACCTGTTTTCCATATTTGAACATACAGCAGTGTAATGTATGTCATTCACTTGCATTCAGAATGTAGCACTGGAAATACTCATGTTGCATTCTTCTCGCTTAGTCAGTGCTAATGTTCGTTATGTAGACAGATGGACAGGGGGAGTGATACAGTCCCCAGTGAAGAACAGTAGCTCTTTGACTGGAGACATCTAGCAGTCCAGATCRGCTTAATATTCCTCCTGTTTTTCTGTAAGTTCTTGCTCTAGTACAGTGAGAAACCTAGGATGACAAGGTTTCTTGCTCTGGGTATATCCATTYCCTATTTTCCCACTTTTCCTATGAAAACAGAAGCTATCAGAATACCTCATCTTTGATATTTGGCCTTGATCTCTGCCCCTGTCTGAGATGTTTGCTAAACCTGCATGTACAGACATTATAGATTGTATAGATGATCAGAGCATCGATGAATTGTTCAGATAGGAACTAAAGTTAAAAAAAATTCAGAGGGACATAAATACTTCAAAGGTAGATCACTAAAGGGTGAATGAATGGCAAAAATTTCTCTCTGTGATGAGTTACTCCACAAATGCCCACTTCAGAATTGAAGACTGTCAGTTTTTTCAGTTTCTTCATAGCAGCTAGCTCTCACCAGTGACAGTGCTCAAGTCAGACACTGGGGTGGCCTGRTGGAACAGTTTCAGAGCACTGCATTAAAGTTCCATTTCTTGCAATTCTGTCATCTTGGAAGATGATTTCAGACAGCTAAATGATATTTCAGTGGTCATTTGCAAAGGACACTTCTGTTGAGGAGTGAATACACATAACAGAAAAGGATAAGAGGAGCAGTGGGTGTTTTACCTGCTTTAAACTTTTGATAGGTGATTGAATTCTTAAAACAATGTATGCTTTCTGTGGCTTAGTTGAGTTTCATGTCCTAAACTATGGACTCTTAAAATATGGAATATATCAAGTGTACTAGCTATAAACCAAGCTGAAGTCCGAACAACTCATGTTGGAAATAGAAACAGCTGATTTCCGTGGCTGTGCTGAGCTGAACTGTACTTCAAAGCAAATGATGTGAAATATTTGGGGACAAAATGTAAATAACTCTGGCTTTGAAGAGTTCAGACATGGCTTCCAAATCTTTATGAAAGGTTTTTATGTGGATCCAGAACAGTGTACTGAATTGAGTTGAAATTTTTTGAGTTTTAAGGTAATCTCCTCAAAGTATCTATCCTGTACCCAAAAGCAGAGATCCAATTGTGCAGTGGTGACTTCTATCACTCTTTTCTCCTCTTCTTCCCACCCCTGTTGCTGTAATCCTGAAATAAACCTACAGGTGTGTTTTTTGGATTGTTTTTTTTCTGTAGTCTGACAGCCACTACTCCAGCCATTCCAGCAGCAATACTCTCTCCAGCAACGCCTCCAGTGCTCACAGTGATGAGAAATGGTATGACAGTGGAGAGCGCACTGAATCAGAGCTGAACAGCTACAACTACCTTCAAGGGACTTCTGCTGACAGTGGCATAGATACCACTTCCTACGGACCTAGCCATGGCAGCACTGCCTCTCTGGGAGCAGCAACGTCTCCCCGGACAGGGCTAACGAAAGAGAAAGTGGCTCCACTGTGGCACAGCTCCAGTGAAGTGGTCTCCATTGCAGACAGGACATTAGAAAAGGAGAGCCACATAGACCGAAAGGCTGAGTCTTCACTAAGTCTGGATATTCACAGCAAGAGTCAACCAGCCTCCAATCCTCTAACAAGAGAGAACAGTGCTTATAGTCTTAGTGATGCCGTCTCACACACAAGGTAATTTTCGCCTGTTAAGAGATCGATGACCCGCTGTGCACTGATTTTCCCTTTCTCACTCTCTAGCCTATCAAAAGTGACAAATGGGTGTTGAGGAAAGGTTTATACATATTTTAATCGGTGGTTTGAAACATCTCAGTGTGTAAGCATGCTTGAAACTATCTTTGGTCTTTGCATCTGCTGCTGCATATAATGCTAAAGAGCATCAAGGAGAACATTTCTTGCTGCTACTATTAAACTAACGTAAGCCTTTTGTGTGATGTGTTTATAAGGAATAACTTACCAGTACTTYTGTTCATAGACTGACCAGAAAGGAGATCAGTCCATTTTAATAATACTGTTTGCAGAATTCTTTATTAATTTTAGAAGTAGGTGTTTAAGATGTTTTGCGTTCCYGTTCCTCCTACCCTATCTTTTTCTTTAGAAATCTGCTAGGAATCAGTATGATCAAATACCAAAAGTAAGCTGTTAGGAGTAGAAGTTGCTGGGAGTGCTGGCACACACATTTGGTACATATTCTTCTGCAGTGTGTGGGTATGACACGTTACAGTCATCTTCCCTCTTCCACTCAGTTTTGCCATTTGTAAAAATGCAGATAGCAAGTACAGGCATAAAGTACTCGAACACCGTAGACCAAAGATACTCACTGACTTTACAAGTTGAGCAGAGTTGTTGGATGCAGAAAATATTTCAGACCATATACCTAATCAGTTTTCCAGAATGTATTCAGCATGCTTTTTGAAAAATACTCATACCATATCATAGTAGCGAAAAAAAACCCACTCCTCTTAGGAAGCTGCGTGATCATCTTTATTGGCCTTGCAGAGGCTGGCCTTTGCGTTTTTATTGCTAAGACATCTATTTTGAGTGTGCAGCTACAATACCTACAGACTGAAAGTCTGAAGCATTTTTTGCCCAACTTTTTGAGCAGAGGTGCATTTAGGCAAGGCTGGATGTTTATCAGTCAGTTTAACAGCTCCTGATACAGTAGCTGCAAATAGAGGTCGTCACAGAGACAGTAATGTAGTGAACTGTGTCCTTGTGCTTTGTCATGGTAATTTTGACTGAAGATTCTGTTATTGGTGGTCTAGTTCTGGTTTTCTGCATCTTTAGGCCATTTTAGGCACTGAAGTTAGTATTCATTTGGTGTAAATTCTATCCAGTGCTTTGAATCTGATGTTTCTAGCAGGTATGGATACATGAAGGACCTGAGCAAGTCTATAGAGAATGCTATGCACAAGAATTTGGTTGAAATTTAGGCTATCTTAATATATGCCGCTTTCTTGGATGTAAAAATCCATGTGGTGTTATCTACAGTGCTATACCTTTTATTTTGACAGGCATGTTTATATGCATTTCTTCTCGGTGTTCATTAGAATTCACCAAGTKCCCTGCAGTACTTTTCTGAATTAAATGTTGTCTGATGTAACTGGCGGCCATTGTAAATGTGAGAATCTTAAAATGCTGATTGTGATAAAGCCAGTAGCATTTCAATTTGGAAGCAGTTTTTTGGAAAGGACTAAAAGAAACTTGGAAACTTTGTGTACAACTACTAGAAGCGTTATTTCAAAGGTGTACCTAGTAGGAATAATATGTTTGTACATCTGAGGCTCTGGTTGCCACTTCTCTGGTCACCAAATTAGGGTTAATTCATTTGCAAGAGTAAAAAAGCCAGGAAAACTTAGTAAAAAGAAACATGATATCTTCACAGGGCAGATACACTCTGACATCTCTCATYTTTATCCTTCATGGATGTACTTTGCAACTTGATTGCAGACTTAGACTAAGATGATGTTTCATTGATAATTTATTATATGATAACATTATGTCTCCAAATGTGGGATGTTCTCTGGTTTATTTGGCTTCCCCTGTTATTTCTCTAATGATACTGAAATGTTTTGTTTCTCTACGTGGTTTTTCAGACTTGTTGAATTTTCCAGATAAAGGATCTTTCAGGTTTTATGCTAAATACAACAGTTTTGTTCTGTTTCATTTAAAATTAGWTTTTAAAAAATGTGACTCTTTTTATAAAGAGCAGCAGCAATCTGTAGAATGAATGAGACATGGTACTTGTGGGAAACTGCAGTCCTCGCACCCTCATCATTTAATCTGGAGGAGAAAAGACAGACCAAATTGTGTTCCTTCTCTATTATATAATAACTGTTGACTACTAGAAGATGTGTTTGATACCTCAGAATAATGCAAAGGCAGTTGGGGCTAAAAAGCTTTCACTGTTTCTCATGGCATTCTCAGTTGGTGGTTACACACGCAACAGCCAGGCTGGCCCAGGGAGAGCCTAGCTCCAGCTGGTTGCTCCCAGCTCTCCATCACTCTGTCTATTATGTAGACACAACAGCTAGTTCAGGGAGCTGATCAAGCTGGAAAATGAAGCTTAAAAAAAAGTTATTGGTGGGGGGGTTTGTTTTTGTTTTTGCTTTTTTCCTCCAGTCCAGTCAGTTCCCCTGTCCCGTTGACTTTGCAGCTTCCCAGATAAGTCGGCTGACCCAACAGGAGGATGCAGCAAGGGCATGGGAAGGAGGCAAGGGTGGGTTAAACTGGCGCTTCAAAAATGTAGCCACAGTTTTATGCTTCAAAAAAGTGACAGAGGAGAGAATAAAAGATGACTCTGAACAGCTGCTTTTAGTGAGAAAGGAACAGCTTAATTGTTGTATTTCTCTATCAGTTTCTAAATTGTTATCCTTCATCACTTCTCACTTTTTACCTTTTGCCTGTGGGTGCCAGAACGTCTGTAACATCTTTAGAGCTGGGATTTTAAGCAAGAAGAAAAGCAATTTAGCCCTAAAGAGAACTTAGTGACAAAAGAAAAGAAAATAACCACAAATCAGAGTGTTTGTGTCTTTAGAAGACAAGAGCAATAATTAGCGTTCAGATCATTTGATGGTGCATAAAAGAACTTGTACCTGAGAATTGGTGGCAAAATGTAAATTATAGTGATTAACTTTTACAGCAGTGCTTCTGGCTGGGTTTTATTTTCCTTCTCCACTCTCATTCCCAAAGTCCTTCCTGATGATTGTGCAGATTTCTCATAGGATCCCAAGAGAATTGCATTATGTAGGGCAGTAATTATACAGAATCATTATAGCTGAATATCATTAAATGAAGCCATATGCGCTGATGGCATGAATTTCCTAGGGAAAAAGAAAATTAAACTTTCATTTCCCCCTTAACAATATGGTGTCTTATGGTCCTCTTGTATTAAAACCTAAAGGAAAAGCACTGATATTTCCAATCCATTATATTTCTAATTACTTATATTTTTAATATAATTAATGATTGTGAAATACTTTTATGAGTGGCTTATATGAGGTTCTTTTTGCAGATTATCATGTGGTATCTGGAGGGGGGTTATTTTTTGTTCTTGTATGTTTTGGGGTGGAGATGTTGAGGGGTTTTTTTGTTTTGTTTGGGGGGGAGGGTTGTAATTGATTCTTTACTGTTTCCATAATCAGACTGGGAGGCGGGAGACCAACAGTGGCAAAAAGCTCGCTCTCTATCCTGAGAATATGACTGTATTCCTTTCAGATAGAATCAAGCTAATACAGGAGTCTGCTGCTGTAGTAGGAATCCTCTCCCTCCCTCCTGGGGCTAAATCCTGCAGTAACTTGCCATTACTACCAGAACGCTGCAGCTCCTGCTTAGTTTACACAGCATTTATCCAAAGCCTTTTGCTCTCCAAAAATCCTCTTGGTTAACAGGAGTATCTCTTTATCTGACAGTATGGTATTGACCTCCTTCATTAACTTGTAGGATAAAGAAAGCTTCAGTCATACCCACAATTCGGCACATAGTTCCTGGAGCAACAGGATATCCTGCCAAAATACTATATTGGAAAACTACAGCTCTGAATACCCAATCTACTTTAATAAAAACATATTAAAAACAATGCTAATTTTCTTGCTCATCTGCCCTGGCTGCTCTTCGCATATATTATACATAATATATATTACAATAAATAACATAATATTTAGTGTTCATATAATGAATGTATAATATGCAATATATAATATGTGATACAATAACTATTACAATAAATATATTACCTATTATTATATTATTATAATATGTATAATAATGGAGAGAGAGATTTTTATCTAGAGCACTCTGAACATTGTTTTTTGCTCTCTTTGCTATAACATCTCTATAGTAATATTGAGGATCAAACATTTTTAACTTTTCTAGGAATTACTAGTTTCTGTCAGCAAATTGTTCCTCACAAATAGCAATTCCTTGAGAATTACCTCATGGTATTAACAAATTTTGGAATATATGTCAGAACAAAAKKTATCTCCAGTTCTGGCAAATATTTTGGTGGAGGAGTAATTGAAAAAAAAATACATGGGATTCTTTTCTTTTTAAGATGCACGTCTTCCCCAGTTTCTGGTGTTTTAATTTTGCAGTGATGATGCCTCGCAGATGGGACTGGTTTACTCAGCATGTGTAGGAGTTTTCTTTCTGTATTTAAAAAGAAGAGAGAAGGGGATGAGGTCCCTCCCCCTAGATCGTATTTTCCTCTGCTTTCTTGGTATAAAATGTGTTTGCTTGCATCTGTCACAAATACAAAGGTTGTAATGTGCAGTGTCAGATATATGGGACTGATGGAACAAACTGTAGGGGCCAGACTGGGAAAATATAGTTTCATTATTTGCAGGATAAGAATAAAGCTGCCTTCTTTGGTAAAGGCCTTTCAAATTTACATATTAAAAAAATCTTTAAAATGTATATTACTGTGATTTGAGTTGCATACATCTGAGAAGATGCATCTTTCCTCTGATGTGAAGGGCTGCACAGCCATTTCAGGCTGCRGGAGCTGGTGCTACTTGAGGTGGGAAGACTACCGACCGCTTCAGCACCTCATGAAATCCACAGCACTTCATTGTTGGGATTCATGGTGCTTRGCTTTAGCCATCTGAAAAGGAAACATGTAGTTGAAGATCATTTTTGAGACTCCATCTGTTGTCAATGGAGAGCASATCGTATTTCTCCCCATCTATCTGTGACATCTAATTTAGGAGGAGGAGAATAATCTCCTGGTATTATTTTTCTCCCCATTGACTACAGCAGGAGCTAGACAAGTGGCATAGATTAGATAACTGACTTCTGTAAGACTAAATAAATGTAGATGAGATTATTTTCACAGGTAGTGGCATGCATTTAMGCTTAAATTTACTTTCTGTAATTATTTCAGTAACAGAAGGAGACATGAAAATGCATTGTTTTATTAAAATACGAGAATTGAAGAGTTTGTTATTAAGCTTAGAATGAAGAGACCATTCAATGACTTTATTCAGCCTTCCTGCTATTTGTTTTTCCTCTGTTAGAAGCTGTTCTTCATCACAAGACTGTCTTGAAACCATCTRTTTCGAATGCTTTCTTTGCAGCATTGGATATAGGGAAAAATGTGCATAAGTTCTATAGAGAACTGATAGAAAATTAGTCTTAAAAGGTATCATGATATTTCAGTACTAAATCTGTGCAGGAAGTTTGGCTCTAACTGTTCTGCTGTACTGAGAGAAGCCTGACCTCTTAAGTGATGTAGTAAGATAACAGTAGGTATGTCTTAAACCCTAATGCTCCTGGTTTRTGCAAGTCATGCGAGATTTTCTCATCAGCATAAATAAAACCTAGCTCCCTTCTAAAGCCCCTCTAGCCTTCCAGGCAATAAGGTACAGTTAGTCATCCTGACTCTTAGCATTTTCTGTCTAGGGAAACTGTGGTACATGTTAGAAACCCACTGAAAAACAGCTCAATTTCTGTGAGAGTGGATTTTGCAAATGTTAGCTGCCTTTCTGTCAAAGTCCAAGAAATGCTCTTCCCAAAGACGTATGAGTTTCTTCTTTGATTTATTGTGACATCTTGAAGAGATGTTTCCTGTTGCTTAACTTCCTTCAAAATATATTGTGTTCTACACCCAGGAATTTCAACGAGAAATTGGGCTTGAGTTCTTTTGTTAATTCAACTATAATCTTTTGTATTTCTCTTAAGCTTCCCAACCACTGTATACCTTAGATTTCCTGTCCATAACGGAAGTGTGTGATATGTTCAGTCCTTAGAGATTGTTTATGAAGGCTTTCATTATTATGAGAGATGAGTTTTTTTTTTTTTTTTTTTTTTTTTTTTTAATAAAACCCTGGTGGAAGAACATTGAGAGCAAAATTTTTTTCTACTCCATGTGCTATTGATAAGAGTCACATTTTGTGTTCCGGAGTTTTGCTTTAAAAATGGTTACACGAGATGCCTGCATATACATTTAAGGCAAGTTTTTTCCTCTATGCTTCTTTCACAGTACCATGAGCTCACGACACTCTGCCAGCCCTGTTGTTTTCACCAGTGCCAGAAGTTCACCTAAAGAAGAGCTTCATTCTGCTACTTCTCCGCAGCTCGCACCTTCTTTCTCCTCCTCCTCCTCTTCCTCATCTGGTCCTAGGACTTTCTACCCTCGCCAGGGTGCTACCAGCAAGTATCTGATTGGATGGAAAAAACCTGAAGGGACAATAAACTCCGTAGGGTTTATGGATACAAGAAAGTAAGGGTGCATTTTGGTTTTCTTGTTTGATTGTTAGCGTTACATGTAAAGAAGCATTGATATCTGTGACACTTCCTAATATAGAAAAGCTCCAGGCTTTAATAGAATGCTTGTTGTTCTGTAGAATTTAATCCTTAATCTAGAATTCTGTAGTTAGGCTTAAATATCTGATAGTTGACTAATCTTATCCTCCATCAATTTATATAATTTAAATATATATATATATATATATTTCCAGAGAGCTGTATGGTTTTCAACCCTGTTAAATTTTATAGACTCTTTMCTTGGGAATTCTTAAAGGTGACTCCAAAATGTTATTTGAGCAAACATGAAGAGTTGCCTTAACACAGAGGGCAAATTCTTCYGTAGGCCTTTTATCTGTGTATTGATACTGTTCTTACTATAAATTAGCTCTGTGTCACAGTGTTGCCTCAGTTAGATTGCTGCCAGTATCCTGCCACACCAAATTAAAGCAAGCTAAGGTATCTCTGCATTACCTGTGTAACCATCTCTTCCAGAATGGAAGTAGAGAAGCAACTTTGTAGTAAAACAGCCAGTAGTCTTTAAGTCTAGCATGACTTGGAAAGGAGGTGGTTGGGAGAGTACATTTAGAAATATTCAACTATTCATGGCTTTTATTGAATAAATACTGTTTTCATAGATGATGCCAATAACTGGCCATCAAAAGGAGGTGTTGAAAATTTGAAAGCTGCATTAAGAAAAAAGCCAGTTAAAGAATTAGGAAACTTGGTGATTTGTTACTTTGTGGTTCATTTAAGAAGTTTGGGTTTTATACAGAACATACATTGTTTTAATAGATTCAGTCTTTTATTAGGAAAGCCTATTATAACAACCTTTCTATGYATTGTAAGCAGATGCTTTTAACAAATTTATTCTTTCAACAAGTATTCATTAACATAAGGCTCTGCTGTATTATGCAAGACTCCTTCCCTCCTCTATGCCCCCACCTCAGTTTCCTCTATGAAAATCTCGAGGCTGCCATAATTCTTGTTTCATTCATGCCTCCTGCCCCAGGGCTTTGAGACCTGAATGTGTCTGTTCCGTTTCGTTTAAGACGTCACCAGAGTGATGGCAATGAAATGGCCCAYCCTCGGCTGCGTGCATCAGCAAGAGATCTGCGAGCATCACCAAAACGAGCATCCAAGCCCACTGTTGAAGAGGAGCTGAAGAAACTGATAGATCTTGATAGCCCAACACCTGAATCTCAAAAGAATTTTAAGGTATGTTGAAGAGAGTCTATCATCCGAATAGCTCTTTTCGCAGTGAGAACTGAGAACAGCTGAAGAGCGATGGGCAGATCCTCTTCTGATATAAGTCACAGTTCCATTGGTACTATTTAAATCTATACTTTACAAGAATTTGATTAATGAATTTGTTGCTGCCCAGGCATATCACTAATACAGAAGAAGGCTTCACAATTTGGAAAATGTGAAAGCTATGAAGCTGTAAGACTTCTGTGTAGAAAATACTGAGTTCTTGCAAAGCAGTCAGTGTTCTTTGCTTAAGCAGCTTTCTTAGTGCTTTACATTGTTGGACAAAGTTTCTCACGGTGTATTTTTTTTTTTCCTTTCTCATACATAACAGGAAGATAAAATCAAGACATGAGTTTTCTGAATGCTCATCATTGACAAAAATTCATGTGTTTGCCATAGATGTATCTGCTGGAGGAAAATATTTGGGAAACAGTTTCATTATTCCAGTCACTGCAATATAATGGCAGTTTTGCGTGCAAATTTGTAGAGACTAACATACCTAATTGCAAAGAACATTTAGGACTGCTGGCTTGTGGGGGAAAAAAATAGGTTGTCTTATGCATTTGAATTGTTCTTCCTCTCTGATTACAGCACTAAGCAGTGATGCGTTGACAGTATTGAACATCCTTGCAATAAGCCTGCCTTCATGCTTCTCTGATCRTGTTACTGTACAAGGACCAAGAATGTTCCTAAATTTAAAATTCTGTATAAATATCAACTTAAAAGCATTTCCTAAGGTTTCATCATGTGTATAAAAACTTAAAGGTTTTTATGTAAATATTAAAAATTCCATCATTTTCAAGAGAATGTCTTGATTTCTGTAGTCATTATGTACTAAGTCAATGCCTAACAGCTCAGACTCATCATCTAGGGCCCAAATGGTTTCCACAGCAACCACACAGAAGAGAGAGCTTGCAACTTGTTTCTCTGCTTGTAAAAATCCAAAGAGGCTTATTAAAACTTTTAAGTGCGATGTTCCCTGTACAGATCTTTCCTCCAGCCTTGTTCGTAATATCTAAAATAAAAGTATTGCCCATGGCAATAGATTCTTTTGGGGTTTTGGGGGGAGAGTGTAAGGATTGCATTTTGGGGGAGGTTTTTTTGGTTGATTGGTTGACGTTTTTTGCTTGTAGTAGTTCTGTGAGGGGAGTGAGACATGGGCAATGGGAACATATGTGGGTTATTTTAAGCAAAGGAATTGTTCTCATTCCAAAAAAATCTGCTGCTTTTGAAGAAGTAACCTGAAGGCCATGAACAGGGTGTATTTCCCAAGTTTGTTGTTTTCCTGCTTTGGGGTCAGTGAATCATTGCTTATCCTAATCTTTATTTTCTAGTGACTCTGGCAAGTATGTTGGCTCAGGCTATGCTCTGATAAATCTCAGCAAGTTACTAGCATCCTATYACACTGACAAATCAAATATTGTTCTGATGTTCTAGGCTGAAGTTTTATGTGCCTTTTTATCATCTTCTATCTTTCTATCTATTTACCTATTTTTAATGTATTATATCTTATCACATAAGTCACTTTTCTTGTTCTCTCCTCTCTGGTTGCTGTGTATCAGAAGGCAATTCCTACTCGTATTGCCTCTCCTATGTCAGATGTTCATATCTGTGCTATCTTGTAGTTTAACAGTCTGGTATTAATTGGTTGTTCTAGTTCTTAATTCTCGGATAGACTTTGAATTCTTTAAGTAAACTATAGGGCCCTCAACTAAAGAGTGTGTGACTTGGTATCTCTTTCTTTTCCTTCTCCTTCATCAGGACAAGTACTATGAGTTTTTAGTGGATGATGACGTGAACATGCTGGCTAGGCTTTTATATGTCACAAGAAGATGGTAGCTTGATTCTTAGTATAACGTAGTGATGGCTGTGTTCCGAAAGTTGTTGCTTCTCTGGTGCTGAGTGTGTATGCAAGGTTCACAGTGTGATAGCATAAGCTCTATCACGAGGGATTAGTTGACATAATAGGAAGCTGACATGGAACATGGCTTCTCTTTCCTTCCTTGTCTTTTGGTGATAGCAGCTTTTTTAAAAATAATTGTTTCTGATCATTGATCCATAAAAGCAAAATCTGCAGCAAATATTATTAAAAGTTTTAATGGTTTTGACAAAAAAAAAATCTGGCAGATTGGCTTCTACTCTATGGTACCACTAGTCCTTCTTCCACACTCTTCTCCCACCTTGTGTGGGTTTTTGATCACAGGAATAGAATACCGTCTGTTTAAACATTTTCCCCCCATTTTTCTGAAAAGATAGAAGTATTTTTCTGTGCAAATGAGCAGCTCTTTATGATGCTTAATCATTCTTTCTCTGGAAATTGAATTATCTCTTTAAGTTTGCTTATGGAGCAAATAAGGTTGATGAGGTCTTTTTTCTGTTGATCAGTATTCAGTAGAAACTTTGRGACTAGATTTCAACCAACCAGGAAATACAGGTTTCTCAAAGACGGTTATATTGCTACAGGTTTCATGAAAGTTAGTGACTGATAGAGGAAGGAATTGGTGTCTCTGCTGATGGGACTGTCCTAGCTGGTATGCATTTTTGGTAGCAACTAGGTGGCACAGGACAGAGCGTGCATAGCTGCGGATTAAACACAGCATTGCTTTCTGTTGTCTGGGTCATGCAGGAAACTGGATTCTGATAGCTGTAGAAAGCAAGTTCTCTTAGTCATGGGGCAAGTTGTTTTATTCAGAACATTCTGAAGAATTCAAGGGGTAGTGGCAGTTCCTAGTGGTTTAGTGACAGGAGACTCTTAGTTGGCATTTGCTGGTTCTCTGCCTGCAGGGAAGACCTCCAGTTTAAGTAGCATTCAGTTTGGTTTTGACAACATAATCTATGTTATCTAGTTCTAACATCTTTTTTTTTTCTTTCTCTTTCTGAAAAAAATGCAATGTTAACACCTGCTTTCTTATGGAAAAAAAAATGGTTTGAAGAAACCAATTCAACACAGACTTCAAAAGTTGCTGTATTGATTTCTTTTTTTCTTTTCTTTTGAATGTGTAGTCACACACTCTGTCCTGTCAGTCTCCATTTCCTAGCACTCCTACCACAAGGCGTGCCTTGCAAAGGACTTTGTCAGATGAGAGTATTTACAGTGGTCAAAGAGACCACTTCTTCACCTCACGAGCCTCGCTCTTGGACCAAGCCATGCCAAATGATGTCCTRTTCACCAGCACGTACCCTTCTCTCCCAAAGTCGCTGCCCTTACGGAGACCATCGTATACTTTAGGAATGAAATCRCTACATGGTAAGTGTTTTCAGTGTAATTCTCATTTTCAGAGGAATTTGCAGTGATTATTTTAGGAGAAAATGCTTGTTACAGCAATTAGTACTTCCATCTTGATTTTGCTGAGATAAGGGGAGTCACTTGCCTGAAAATATGAAGTGAAAAAGGACATTTTTCTTCTTTTCCCTCTTGCTTCAGTGGATATAAGATAGCATGATTGATCATGCAGTTACCTTATGGAGAGGAGTACAAAAATTTGCCTTATTAGCTGTCAGTTTTCACCACTGTCTTCAGGAGTCATCAAGACTAGTTGGACCAAAGGGAGAATAATATATGCTTGTCATGAACCACTGACTGCTTCTGGTGTCAGTTGCTTTAATGTGGGTTTTATGGGAATAAAATACTATTAAAAAAGAATGATATAAAACTGGATAAATGCAAGTAGACATTTGGATATACAACTGTGCTAGATACAGTTTCTGTTGCACTAAGAGTTCTTAAATTCAGTTCCCTACCTTATCCATCACAGTACTTGAGTTTTTTTTTTTAAATAATTTAATCATATGCGGCTCCACAAGGAAAAATTACATGGTAAGTTTGTCAAGAAGGCACTCAAAGTGCCCCTGTTAATTTACTGAAAAGTCTCAGTAAGAATATCCGATGGGTGGTGTACTACTGCACGTGGATTTCTCAGTTGGCAAGAATAGGAAGCTTCAGAGTTTCTTACTGTACCTCAAAACTAAATATGCATGGTATGTTTTCCAAAAATAGAACCAGATATCACGGTGTGACACTGATCTGTAATGCTTTCTGACGAAGTACCCATCTGTTCTGATCCGTTCATGTTTTAAGAAGAAAATGCAACACTGTCAGTAGGTTCAACTCATTATGGTAGGCCCTAAGTATTGTCCATACTTAAATACACAGGACACATCTTCCCACATTGAAGGATGCTGAAGAAATCTATTTTAGAGTCTTTTTGTCTGCCTGTGGTCACTAGACATCAGTTTTCAGTGTTGAACTTGGCATTGTCATGAGCAGTTGTTTCTCTGTAAAATGTCCTTTGCTAAGAGTTAGAAAACCAAGCTCACTTCAGTCCTTCTTTCCATAGATACAAGTGTAACCGAGTCTGCAAAATTATTTTTGTAACTGTCTGGTGGATTTGACTTCTGAGGGTTTTGGGTCAGAAGATTAGTGATGTCATCTGAGTAGAAAAGTGGAAAGCAATGCCTTTCATTTAGAAGCCTGTATTAAAAAAAAAAAAAAAAAAAAAACTTGTTTTTGTCATATTTCATATTCTCTTCTGCACCAAAGTGATTACTCTTTCTAGTGCTTAAGCTTTTTTGCTTTTGTCAACAAAATAGGATTTCAATTTTCTGTAAAATGTAGGTCTCCATGATAAAAGGACCAACTATTTGATTGACACATGAATTGTCTGCCACCTACTTGCCTTTGCTGAGAGGAGGTTTAAGTAGACCTGGGTGTTTAATACCACAAGTATTTGTTGACTTCCAACTATTCAGAATTCTTTGAATACAAAGATCTTAATAAAGAACTGCGCTTCCATGGCACCTTCATTTGGGGTGAGCAAGAAAAACACTGAGCTAAAAACCTCCTTATTTACTAATCTGTCTTTAACAGTTCAACTCACACTTCTCAAACAGATAACTTTTCAAATGGTTGGTTCTTTTTGTTTTAATTGTGTATATCTTCAGTAATGGTAAGTAGCTATATATTGAGACCTTCCCAAATTCCTTTTTAGGGGAGAGGAAGTCTGTGCTCTCCATAATACAAGAATCCACAGTGCTTCATATTCAGTTAGACTTAAGTTTAGAAGAGCGAAACTCAAAAAATAAGAAAGTGAGATTTTTTTGATCAACGCAAGTGAATGTAGTATAGATTTTCAAATTTTTGTTTCCAGGCAGAAATACTATTTAGCTAGAGTTATTAGAAAGAAATTATCAATGACTTTAATGTCAACTCCAGTACTTTTGCAGGGCTTTTATCAAAATTTGAGTATTTTAAAAAAAAGGACATGCGAAATGGTACTTCTTAGAAATGCACAAAAAGTATTGTTAAAAGGAACAGACTAGCAAAAGAGAAGTAAAAACAAGCAGTACAAGTAGTGACATTTGTCTTTACAGTGAGCTTGTCCTGCCTGCCATGCTCTCTTCGATATAACTTGATTCTTTCCCTCTTACCCACTTGTATCCTTCACTGTACCCTTCCTCTGTGCAGCTTCCTCCCATGTGCCCAGCCCATCTTCTCACTCTTATGTCTGTAGTTCTTCTAACTACAAATTTTTCACTACTCCTTTATCCCCTGACTACTAAAAGGCAAGAGGAAGCAGGTGGTTGCTGCTGCTGAGCTTTCACATGTGCTGACTGTTTCCTGTCTTAACATGCTCTAGGTGACCCTGCTGAGCAGGAGGGTTGGACTAGATGATCTCCAGAGGTCCCTTCCATCCTCAACCATTCTGTGATTCTGTGACTGACCATACATGACATGTTTGTTCATTGTACAGCCAGCAAACTGAATAAAGTAGTTAACTGTTGTGCTCACAGTTTGCATTTTMCCCTTCCCTTTCAGTAGTAGCAATAATTTAAACATTTCACTTTCCTAAGAGGTAGGAGTTTTTTCAAAAATTAAGGGAACTTTATATTTTTATATTCTTCTCTCAGATTTGTCAATGATTTTTTCCATAGCATGCCATGTAGCAGCTTATGAATGGGTGTGGTATTTTTCAGTAAAGGTTAAGAGACTAAGCTAAACCACTGGGGAATATGCAGTGGTGTTGGAAGTAGTTTGAGAAGAATCATCTTGTCTTAGTTCCTGTTGGTAGGCCTAAATCTGCTCCTGTTGGTTTAGGAGGCTGTAAAGAGAGAAAGAACCATGATCTTGAATTTTCTATATGGCAAATAAATACCATATAGAACTCTACAAAGTCTTTTCAGCTTGTGAAGGGGCTGGAGTCATTGGATATAGGAGCTTACCCAGTATTGGGGAGAGGTAGAGGCTGGTTTTTGTAGTGTTAAGCTGCAAAGATTCAGACAGATTAGGAAGGACCTGAATGGTCTGGTAAATACACCGTATTGGAAAACCAGCTTGTAATATACTTTATCTGGTCAACTCCAGCTGATCAAACATCTCACTGAGTTGTTCTGCTCCCAAAAATCCTATCCTAGAAAAATTAAAAATAGGAATATGCTTTARTATTAGGAAAGGAACATTTTATTTGCAGCTTATTATTTCTTCTGCATTATTCTAGGAGAGTTCTCTGCCTCAGACAGCTCCCTCACAGATATCCAGGAGCAAAGACGGCAGCCCATGCCAGACCCTGGTCTTATGCCCTTGCCTGATTCTGCCTCTGATCTGGACTGGTCAAACTTGGTAGATGCTGCCAAAGCCTTTGAAGGTGAGTTTTCAGAAAATAATACTTGATCTTTCTATATGGTCTTTTACTAAGGATTGTTTTTTAATTCTGTCTCTTGCCTTTGTTTTTACTGTTATTGTTTCTACTTGGCATGAAACTTAAGCTATTTTAAAGCAGCAGCTCAAGTCCCAACAGCCTAGTACTTTGTTTGCATTTAATATTCAGATGCCATTTCTTCATACTAGAATCCATCTGTGCTACGTTTTGGCCAAATCTCTGTGAAACTGGTTACTTTCATTTAATGTAAACCAGTCACAGAGATCACAGCTAGCATGGAAAAACATCTGGCATGAAAGTGTAAAGTGAAGCCAAGTAGCAGGAGAAAAGCATATGAACGCACTAATGACTGCTTGTTGCACTAGCAAGAAGTTTCTGTGCTGCAGCTGAAGTGCACTGCCAAGGTAACTTGGGAAATATGCCTTGTTGGCACATATTTTTCTATTGCCATTCCTTCCCCCTGTATATCCAAAAACATAGCCTTGCACATAAGTGTCATTTCATCCTATGGCACTTTCCATCTCTTTGACACTTAATAAACTGAAGAGAACTGTAAACCACTTAGAGTTTAAAATAAAATACCCTTCAGCCCAMAGGGAGCCTACCTCACAGTTACAGATGTTACAGTTGTTATAATATATACAGTTGTTATAATCTGACGGAAAATTCTTCTAGGTGCATTAAACGAAAGTGTCTTTTCCTAATATCTGCATAAGTGTTGTCCTACCTTCATGAAGTTGTTCCCACTGATCCATGCCCTGTTGGATATTTATTTTACATAGTGCAAGAAGGCTGTGAAGTAACTTGCTTTCTGTTGCTTTCTTGGCTGTTCTCTGGTAGTAGCTGTATGAGCCATTAAGACAGTGCATGCCTACGCTGATGTTGAAGGCGTGTATACTTTGCTCTATTGCTGTAAGAGTTCTGTAGGATCAGCGTGAACAGCATTGCTGTTTCAAAGGTCTCCCCCTTTTTTTACTGGATTTATTTGACTCTCCTCATCAACCTGAATTCTTTACTTCTGCAGGCCCTAAACTCGCTTGTGTTTTTCTTCAAAAGTGTGAACAAAGTCAGTGTATTGAAGGTAACAAACTGACAGCTCAGATCAAGAAAAGCTGGGACAATGTGTTGGCAGCTTCATCTCACCACTGCAAAAATATCTTCAAATTTGCCTCAGAAAAGAACAGCTATATGATGTCAGTGTMATTCCAGCCTGTAGCCTCTGCCTGGGTGCCAGCAGGGGCAGGCAACTACCAACCAGTCTAAATAATTCTGGCTTGTGATTTTKGAGACCTCTACATGGTTGGTGTCTTCAGCACAAGCCTCTGGAGTTATAACCAGTGATAACTGCAAACAGCTGGAACAAAACCTGCCTGGATTTCTGAGCTGCTCCAATCTCTGTTAATTTTTTTTCAAAGAAGAGCAGGAAAAGTTCCATCACAACTAAAGCATGTTAATTTTAGCTGTAGTGAAAGCACAGAATAAAACATTTGTCAAGCAGAAAAAGACAATATTGTTTTATTTCCAGTGAGAGGCCAGCAGAAGAAGAGGAAGAGAGATGCTAATTTATTACTGTAAAAACGTTTATGTTACTGTTTGCGCTATGAAACTCTAGAGGTGGTGGAGGTGGGAGTCAGCTACAGTCAGTCTACATGTAATAGTGATTTAGAGATATGTTAAAGCATAAATGAGCAGCTCTAAGACAAAAAAAAAAGTGCAAGGCAGGGAATACATGTTTTTATACACACACACATATATATACACATGTAAAACATGTTATATAAATGTATAAGGAAACATTTCTGGTTCTGAAAAATGACGCTGGTCAGTTTACTTTCCATATATACTTTGTGCACAGCAAACTTTCTTCAAGAGAAAGAGATGCTTTATAGAGTGAAAGAAGCTAAAGACAGACGTTCGGTTACTGGGTAGTGTCATGCAGTGGTACCCAGGGAGTTTTGCACAGCACTTGTTGATCCAGCTTGATTTCTTGCCTATCTTAGAACTGTCTTTGGGTGGACGCTGCTGGCACAGCTGCTGTATCTCTGCTTGCACGCTCTAGCATCTCCCTTCCGGGCGAGGTAGTTAGCCTGTGAGTGACCCAGGATCTGCATGGTCATGCAGTGCTCTACCAGGGCTAGTGCATACACGTGGAATCCAATRCAGCGAACAGCCTGATACAAACGCTTTGTATGCCAGTTTACTTCTGTCAAATGTCATAATCTTATCTTGAGACAGAATGCTTAGGTTGCTTTGAGATCCTGCAGTGTAGCTATTGTGCTGTCCATGAACAAATCGTCATTACARTTTTTATTGCTTTTTTTTCTGTATGTGTGTCTCTTCAGTTCAGCGAGCTTCATTCTTTGCTGCTACTGATGAAAACCATAGACCTGTGAGTGTTGCCTCCTGTAGTGATCAGGCTGAGGACCAGCTTACTGCACAAATAAAGCCTTATACAGGGTAAGTAAATATATCGGACGGGTAGGTTTTCTCAACTAGAAATTGGGGAAAAGAGCATAAACATGTTTCTTTAGAAGCCATCYCTAGCCCTCACAGAAGACCTCTTCTCACAAATTCTCTTGAAGTTGGGAAATGAAAACAGAAGAGTCATAAGTGCTATTTAACCTCTGTGCCAGTTTTTTTTGTTTGTCAGACATGTTTGAGTGTGTCCAAGGCTGTGGTACTACAGGGACATATAATAAGCAGAAGTAGAGAGAAACCAAGTGATGAGATGACCCAATTACTTTTGTGTTAAATTTGTTCTATTGTTTAATCTGTTGCACATTAGATGTTCTCTTTTTGTTGTTTTTTTTTTTTTTGATGTTGTTTTTGTGAATTCATCATGTTCCTCAGCGTGCATGTACACAAAGCCACAAAGCTCTTTGGTATAGATATTTTTTTTTTATACAATATTTGAAGATAGCAAATCTTGTCAATACCTACTTTTGTTTCCTCTCAACAGTAAAGAATCTCCTCCAACTCTCGCCTCTAAGGTGGACCAGCTGGAAGGTTTACTGAAGATGCTGCAAGAGGATTTAAGGAAGGTAAACATTCAATCTACAGAAAATTGCTAAGGCATATATTTTTAGTGCTGACAAGTGATGCTAATTACATAATCCAGCTTTGCCACACCTGGGCCTGTAACAATCTCATCCTTCTGTGAGGAAAAAACAGTTCTTTACTACTTTTATCRGAGTGTAGTTCCAATTATGCAAGGCTAGAATGGAGTGTCTAAATTTTAGGCATCTGACTTCTGCTTAAATTAGGAGGGCGATTCAGAGCGTTTCCGTTCCTAGTTCAGGCAACTGTGTGAGAAGCCATAAGTTGCAYGTGAATATTTCCTGCTGATGTTGAAAGGTCTGCACTATCATCTAAACGTACATTTTCTGCTATGGAAACTTTCTCTATTAGGCTGATGCCTGCTTGATCCAGGGAAGATCTGCTGTGGTCAAATGAAAAGTCTCTTGTGTGGCAAAGCATTTACAGAAAAGTTTCCTATCTCTTCTTAGTTAACCATCAACCATTGAATGTGCAGAATATGGCATGAATAGTTTTATTTCGTCACTTGGGGTGCCAGCTTCTGTATGAGAATTTAATATAGAGAAATCCCATTCATTCAAGCCAGAAGTGAGAGATGAAATGTCACAACTGTCCTAGTAGTAAAAAAATGTGTATTAAAGCACATAAAATTCTTATAAAGAATGAGGCTCATGGTCTGTAAGAAATTCTTGCCTATTGCTATAGGTAGGATGCATGACCTAGAATTATAACCAAGATTTGTRTATTTTTTTCACACCTAAGGAAAAAGAGGACAAAGCCAGTCTTCAGGCTGAAGTACAACATTTGCGGGAAGACAACTTGCGGTTACAAGAGGAATCCCAGAATGCAACCGAGAAACTGAAGAAATTCACTGAATGGGTTTTCAACACAATTGATATGAACTGAGAGCAGTGTACGGGGAAGCAAACTATCCATTATGAATATTATTAGTGGGACTTAAGCTTTAATGCCACCTTAATCATGACATGTGAAAGTATAGTCAGAGCACTTCCCTGTCCTTCATCCTCCAATAACTTTTTTGCATCTCTGCGTGCACTCGGAACAATTGCAGATCAACAATCAGTGTCTGCCTTTTGTAGAAAAACAAAAAGTAAATAATTTTAAAAAGGTAAAATAAAAGTTTAACTGCTAAAATGTGAATGTCTATTTTTTGCACATTGTCTCTTTATCTGTTATGTACAAAATGATTTGGAGGCTGGATCAGGTTTGCTGTTCCATCTGCCTCTCTTTCCATTAACTCTTTTCTCTCTTTTTCAGGTAATCTGCTTTTCCTTGCAGCTTTGGCAAATATTATGACATCTAGAAAATTAGAAAGAAGTGTTTATTTTACCGCTTTTCTTATGTTGTTTTCTGAAGTATGCCACAGACAAGGGGATGTCATGCAATGTTTTAGGTGTCTCTTTAGCAATTTGCGCTTGATTGCTAGTGCTACCTTCCCATACGTTACAGAGAACRCGTGTCCATAGTGTATGGTACAGTACAACCAGCATCATAATATTTGGAGAGAAACTAGAGACTTGACCRTGGGTGAGGCGTATTATTACACATGTATTGCATTAGCGTTTCTGATTGCCTTTGTTTCCTGTGGAAACAACGGCTGCAAGTGAGTTTACGAATAACAAAATTAGGCATGCTGCAGTGCATACCCAATCAGGCTGGCTGAGAGATACTGAGTACTGTTGCWGTTTTTGCTTCAGTATGGTCCCCCACCCTTTCAGGGGAATCTGTTACTTGCATATGTGCAGAAGACTTTGGCTGAAGTTGTAAAGAGGTAAAGAYTTTTTCCCCCCCTCTGAATTCTGTGTTTCCTGGAAAATCCACATAAACCATTTCAGCGTCTCCGTGCACCTGCCTTCCCATTCCATTTCTCTGGACTTCTCAGATCGTTAACAGATTTGAGAAATGTTTATTAATCTTGTGTTTTACTATGTGAGAGATCTTATAAATCCTTTAGTGTCACAAACAGGAATAAAGATGAAACTGGAGAATTTTTCTTCAAAATGATGGCATAGGATTGGAGCTCTGAAATCCCAGATACCCAGTGACACTATCTAGTATAACAGTTCTCAACCTGCCAGGTACCAGGAAAGCTGATTTCTTCTTCTCTGAAGGAAAAACTAACTTTCCACAACATACTGCCTTTCCAGAACACCTCCTAGGTGTCAGAACACAACTTGGAGGCCCTGCAGCCTGCGCAGGCATTGAGCCAGGCAGCCTGCTGGGAAGCCTTTCCTGCTCCCTTCTTAGGGTGCAGTCACTACCTTAGTAAACATTGCGTTGCATAAGGTGCAGTGTATTTGGGGGTTAATTTCAAGAACATCCTCTCCCTCCCCTTTGCCATGCTTTCAAATAAACAAAATAAAACCATCAGGCATGGTCTTGCCACAGAAACTTTAAATCAATCTCCTCAAATCCCTTTTTCACGCTTTTTAATCGTGCTGCACACAAGTACGCACTGCACTTCAACCTCAAGCTTCATTTATGATGCTAATCCCCATGGAGTTCTCTAATGTTTTGTCATGGAAATGGCTCTCTTTGGAACTATTTCTGGAGTGCTTTTGTAAAGGTTTAGAATGTTCTGGGTTTTTTAATGACTTGTATGAAGGAGATTTATATAATGCCTGATATTATTTGTAAATGGGAAATATTGCTAACATCTCTGAGCATCCTGAAGTCTTGCTTATTCTCTTTTATTTTTAAGTTTGTTTTGGTTATTATTTTATTTCAAAAAATATTTTGGGACTTGGGGCAGACTATTTATTAGAGTTTTGCAACAGAGTTCTTCTTGTATGATGCCACTCAAGGCTACTTGTAAAATTCTGACAATAAAACTCATTTTAAAGGCTCTTCTAAACCATTTTCTTGTGGTTTTTATTTGCGTTGTTTGAAACTTTCCGTTGTGCCCATTTCTTCCCACTTTCTCCCTGTATCACTTCTCTCAGTGCTTTGAGATTGAAGAGTTTCATTCTCTTAGAAGACCATCGTTTGGCATTTATACACACACACACACACACACACACACACAGACACACACACACGCTCACACATACTGTATCCCTTGACTTTCGTGTTAGTGCACAAATCTGTCTTCCCCCATTAAAAAAACTCCTTGCATTCTGCAGTGCTGGAAAACGTGGAACTGCTCTACAGGAAAGTAGCTTCCTGGTTCATTGACTGGATCCTTTAAAAGCACGTGAGGARAGAAAATCTGACTCTTTCTAGCAGTGAAATACTTGACCAAGAGAGCTCTTAGGCAGCAGCAACAAATTCATGCCTCTGATTGAAAAAGAAGTGTTGAATTTTGGAAGGAAAAGTAGATGTCATCTTACTGTTTGTAATAGGTTACTGATAATTGAATTGGAGACAGTTTCCTGCAGGTCAAGAAGTTGCTCTACCCATGTTCATAATTAATTCGCGCAGGGGGGTTTCCATGCTTCACTATACACACTGGCAAGTTGGCATAGACAAAAGTGAGATCCAACTTGCAGCCTTTTACTTACAGCCTTGAGTAGTTACCCGTTGGCCTAAGTAGAAGGCTGATTGGTGGTGTCAGGAGTTTAGGTAGGAAGAGTTATCTTTCCCTCAAAAATGGATTGTGAAAATGCCCAGTTCTGTATTCCAAGTCTACATTGCAGTGCTGAGTTGCTGTTCTGCGTGTAATTCCGTGTTTGGGGAAGCCAAGGGCAGCTGCTGGAGCAGCAGTAAGCTGCCCTCTCTGCAACCCCTACACTCGAGAGAGGGGCCTGCRACTGCTGGTTGCGTGATGAAAATAACACTCTTGGGGAGCAGAGCAGAGCGTAGGTGACGGGAAAGAGGTGAGCCGTGAGGCAGGCGGGAGGCGATGGGGCTGTGAGATGAGAGCTTGATGGGAAGGTGGCTGGGGAGCAAACCGGGGGGGGTCGGGGGGATAAGTTGTGTGGAAGAAATGCAACATGTTCAAGTTTTGCTGCTCTAAAAGTGCAATTACTGCATTATTGCCTGTTATTTTTGTAGAAAGCTGTGGTGTGTTCCAGACCTGGATGAATAGGAATTGAGAGAAAGCATTTTTCTTCCCTTAGCTTTTCCATGTGCAGGAAAGGGACCAGCAAATGTTCCTCGTACTGAGCTGTGTTYCCAGCACAGTTTGGAGGAGGGAGGAGGGGGTTGTTTTTAAAACCTTTACATAAAGCCCTTCTCTCGTGTCRTGGTGTCATCTTTTGGGTTGTTAACAAATCCTCTTCTAAAGCATTCTGTCTCCTAGCAGACAGTTCAGTGCGGTGCCAGTCCTGTGTGCGAGCAGCGAGACAGCAGGGGAACAGAGGCGGTTGCTGTTTACCAGCTCCTGTGGCATCCAAAATTGGATTCTCCGGAGGAGAGGCGACAGCAGCCCTCCTCCACCGCTGCGGTGGGAACAGAGAGCTGGGCTTTGCTGAGGTGCTTACCACCGACCAGAGCAAGGCAGCAAGGTGATAAAGCCTGTAAAGATCCCTTCGCCTCTTCCTATTTTTAGCTGTGGTGAGGAAATCCTGGCTGTGCTGTTAGTGAGGTGAAGCTAGAGGTGAAAAAATGCTCACGGAACTATTTACTGCCAAGTTGTGCAATAAGCACCCTTTTCCCTAGCAGGTTTCTGCTTGGGCTGGGCTCCAGAGGAGTGAGGCAGAGGAGTTTGTGCATCAGACTTGTCAACTCAGAGACCTCGGAGGCAGAGATCTGGATTCGGAGCTCCCTATTTCTGCCTGGCAGCCAGTGATGATGGCTGATGGCAGCYGCCTAAGCCCCCTTTCCACCTGGAGGCAGGGGCTGCGGGCGCTGTCCGCGGCGAGGCAGGCCTTCTCCCACCTTCGGCAGCAGCCTGGTGTCGGCCGTGCTTGGTCATGGGGAGCTGGCAGCTGGTGCCAGGCGGGCCTCGTTGGTGCTGGGTGCTCGGGGCAGGGGGGGATTGCCCAGCTCGGCGTGCGAGGCACAAGCAGGTAACTAACTCCCTCTCTGCAGCTYCTCCTGGGCTTGCAGGGGCATGTCTGCTTCCAGAAGGTGATTTCTGCACGTCACAACCAGGTTGTGTTTCTCCCTGGAAGTCTGGTGTCTGTWTAACTTAATTAAAGTGGGCTGGGTTGTTTGTGGCAGTGCAAAGTGCTGAGAACTCTAACAGTGAATAAAACCTGGTGTCRCAGTCATCCATAAGGCCTCCCAAAACCTGAGCAGCAGGGCCCATGGGATTCACAGGATTATGGCAACGTAGGATAATCCAGGCTGGAAGGGACCTCCAGAGGTGTCTAGTCCAAACTCCTGCTCAAAGCAGGGACACCTATGAGGTGGGACCAAGTTACTTGGGACTTTATCTAGTTGGGCCTTGAAAATCTCTTAAGGATGGAGATGGTACAACCTCTCTGCACCCCTATTCCAACTRTGGCTGTCCTCATGAAAACGTTTCTGTTTATCAAGGTACTTGGCAGAAATGCGTAACCTTAGCAGCAGCGGTAGACTGCACTATGTCTAGAGACCACCAGGAGCTCCTGAAACAGGAGTCTGTACCCTCCTTGAAAAGCTGAAGCRCTGTCTCCTGCTTGTTGCCTACCACGGTAGTGCTAGCCTGGGGCAGGAAGCGGAGCCTGGGCTTYGGCTTTCCCTTTGACAAGCCTGGCAGGCAGGAGGCCCTACTAGCTTGGAGCTTGCTGACTTCCCCCATGCAATGGATCAGAACTGGAGCCTGGATGTGCTCCTTCTTTAGTTCCTTCCTGCAAGATACAAAGCATTTGTCTGTTGGCATTAAGTATCAAACTATCTCAGCTATTTCTAAAGCATAGGTATGTATTTATTCTCCACGTCTGTGTGTGTATGCTAGCACTAGTGAATTCCCTGCATTACAGTTCTGATTTTCTCTAAAGATGCCTCATTTCTGTACCCAGTTACGTTTATTTGTATTTTAACAAAGGCCTGGATTGAGCCAGCTGGGCCTGCTGCATATTGCACTGCTTGTGAGAAGACTCTGCATGCTGCCAGGCTGGGCACCGCAGGTGCTGGGCAGAAGATGCTCTTACCAGCCAAAGGAGGCCCGTCAGCTTTCAGCACACAAAGAAGTCAGTGGAAGCTAGTGACTGTCCAAGGACCAGAATTGACTGYAGTTTCCTAACCTCAGGGTGTGATGGTTGGTGGCTACTGTCACCAACTGGTAACTAAAAAGATGCTTCATGTCTCGGGGGAAGGAAAACAGGGACTTGTCCTGCTGCCATTTTAAACTTTGTGCTTATTCTTTCCTCTTGCTTCCTCTCACCTGCTTCTGCACCTTTCTTCCACGAGAGTTTGTTCATTTTGTGTGATTGTTTGGGACTCCTGATCTGCCTCGCAGTGTCTGGTGCGGTGAGTGCGCTGCTCATTCTGGCAGMGAAACTGGCTTTATATCGCTGAGCTGAAAGGTGAGAAGTGATTCAAGCAGTTGGAGCACTTCACTGAACAAAACAACGTGACCGCTCRCTTTGTTTTTCTGAAAGGGGTCAAGGCAGATTTACGTCATCATTGCATCTCACACCCAAAGTGGAGTTTGCTTAACTGGAGCTGGGAAGCTCAGCTAATAATTTATCTGTGTGGAAGGAATAAGTTATGTCATGCCCAAAGAACTGTGTACTGGAGATAAAACCTGGGACATGCCTGCCCACGCACCAGAAAGAGCCGATAYGCACCTCCCTGGCACTTTGTTGCCTGCGGGTTTCTGCAGTGTCTGATAGCTCAGCCCAGCTCTGCTCGGAGGAGTGTCCCAGAGCTCTGCTGTGCTAACTTCTGCTGCAAGCATAGCATGGATCACGGTTTAGGGAGATGCCATAGTCTCTCCATTTCTTYCCTGAGCCATCACATGTTCCTAATGGGAGGACAATATAAATATGTGCATATTCATCTTTAACATTCTTTGCAATTTTTTTAAGGAAGCTGTTCCAAGCTTGCTGTGTGCAAATGAACACCTTTGAGAAACAATATTTTACCTTGCGCTGCTTAACGTTAGTAGACTAGTGTCAGCCTTTAAGCAACATTTAAGACCTAAGAGTCCTACTAGAATTATTGACTGGCAAATGGTTTTGTGGCCTTCCTCATTTTATACTCTTCTGTTCATGTTCAGTATGCAGCCTGGAGTGGGGAAATAGGAGCAGAGAGAGAGAGATGTAGCACAGCTTCTTCTTTACTAAGTGTTTACCTCTTACTTAATGTTGATGTTTACCTGTTTTGCCATTCTTACRGCTATTGAAACTGGAGAACTTTTCATGCATGAAATTTTCAAGATGATCTGGAAGTCTGTCATGGAGGGTAAACTTCTAAGAGCTGCTCTGTAAGTCACTCGTCCTCTCCGCTTCTTGGAAACTGTTCAAGTGCCAAGCAAAAAGTCTTCCACAGTTTGAGGTTACACCTATAGCACGAAGAATAATCTCCTCCTCGTCTGTGGTTTCTCTCTCAAGGCTTCCTTGGCCTAAAAGCTATGTTGAAACTACTGTTAGTCACAGACTTTGGTTTGTTTGCTCTGATTTCCTAGTTAATTCTCAGCTGATTAAGTTCTCTACTTAAAAATTAATTTAAACCTGCAATTTTTAGGCAGGGTTTGTTTTCTAATATGAGCAATCAGGCAGCCAAAATATGGAATGCATATCGGCCTTCATAGAGGAGATGCATCAGAATTGCAGCATGCACTGTGGGCATCAGGTCTGCTGTAAGATGTCCTCTCCAAGTCCTGCCATCCCTGCTTTCTTGGGAGAGCTACCTGTATAATGTCTTTGTGGCTGGAACGGACAGAAGTGAAGGAACAGTGCAGGAAGTGTGCTGGTAGGCACAAACGTCCCCATCTGAGGTCAAGAAAAGAGAGACAAGTTCCCCACACAACATCAGTGGAGCAACCACAGCTGGCCTGGACAAGAACCCCAGAGCTATTTTCCCAGAAAGGTAGTGGCCAGCAGAACAGGAAAAAACCAGGACCTCTCTCTCTCTCCGAGACACTGATCATTTCGTGAAAGGAGAAAAGGGAGAGGCAGACTGAAACTGTGCATGTGGGAACACACCATTCTGTCCTTATTACTGAAGTTTCATGAACCAGAAGTAAMAGCAGTGTTGAAAAAATGCCTTTGAGAACAAGGAGGAAATTTTTGCTTTACCTTCATGAGAATATCTTTTATTTTTTCTCTCTTTCCTTAAGGAATGCTGTTCGCTTGCAGTCTAGCCTGGTTTAGAGTAGACTGTATGTGTTTTATACAGGGGAGATTTGCAAAGATCAGTTAGCACTATCTAAATATGCAGGTAAGAGCTTTATTGGTTTCACAGAGCACTGGAACGGGTGAAATGCTGAACTGCTGCTGGCTCCTGAACTCCAGCAAGKGGCCCAGATTTTCCAAAGGCACAACGGGGTACCTGGAGTCTGAGTGGGATTTTCAGAAGTGCCTGAACAGCTGAGGTGCCAAAYGCCCTGTAAGCCTGAGGAGCTCCTGCAGATACCGCCAGGCCCCTCTGTGCACCTCCAGATGTCAGCCCGGATCCCTGGTCCGGGCTGCACGCAGCGCTGGGCTGACCTGTCTTCTGGACATTTGAAGTTACGGTGGTTAAGCTAAGCATGGCTGGTCTTCACGCTTGGGGGAGTAAGCTAATCACCTCTGTAACTACTAATGAGCTTTCCCTGTGTGCAGAGGTAGGCGCAGCGAGAGCTGCTGTGGACTTTGCCGAAGGCAGGATGCAGCCTTCACGCAGCAGCCTGAGCCAGGGACACACATCCCACGTTCCAGGTCCTAGCTGCGTCCCAGCGTGCTGCGCTCCCGCTTGCGTGGTGGCTCTGGGCAAGGCAAGTGATGAGCAGAGGAGAGCCRGGGAGGCCTAGTTTTCATTCGCTTTACCTCCGATTTGAATTTGGCAAATTCTCCTCAGCAGAACTTTSTTTGTTGCATATCCAGTGGCAGCTGTGGTTTGGATCTGTTTTATATTTTATACATACCTTATCCTGATGGGTTGGGGTAAATGCTTCTGGGGTTGCTATATTGTAGTAAGAAACAAACCAGAATGAGTGATTTAAATCAAAATTATTTAAACAATTTAAATTAATTATTATTGAATGCACAGGAATCTATATAGAAGATGTTTTAATTCTATTGTGTGTTTATACTTTTTAGATACTTTGCRGATGAAAGATGTATTAATTCTTAGTGTTTCTCATGCCTAAAACATGTTGGTCTGCAACTAAACATGACCCTTTRTTGTAATAACCGTATGTTTTCTTTATCGGAGGATATATTAATTACTTTAATACGTACTATACAGACTGTAACATAAACCATAAAAATCATACCATATGAGCCCTACATACAAACTGCACATAGTTTAACATGTCATTTATATGTTTGTGTTCTTATTATGTCAGAAAATTATGGATAACACATTTCTTTTTTAAAAAATTTGATCAATTTTAACTCTTGACTTGCATCAGTTCAGACAGAAACCGATATTTAGGACAAAAAAAAAGCAAATTTTGAAATTATCAGTTAAAATGATATTAAGAAAGATATAATAGTAAACAAGATCATTAGAACTCACTCTCTGTTTAAAACCAAAAGCTGTTAGTTGATTGAACTGATTGATCCAGGTCTCCCTGTCCCATAACTTTTGGAATTACTAACTCTCTATTTTCTCCAAGATTAGAAGAAGGAAAACAACAGCCACCTTCAGTGTCCCATTTGCTTCTCGGTTTTGAATGAGCTGGTCAATTATACTAATTGGAAAACTGAAGTGAGGAAAACAGTGTCCGCACCTGCACAAGGAGTGCCTGTTAGTGAGAGACTGCTTCAGAGCTCTCGTGRTCTTCGATTCCAGGCTCTTAGTCACTAATTTCCATCAATTCATTGGATTTCCTGTTCTTTTACGTGCAAGAAAAGGGTCTACTGGAGTTATTTTCATATAATTTCAATAACGTTAGCAGATTATAGTGTGTCTCCTGTATACTGCTGTACGCTGGCACTCTTGTAAAAGCACAGGATCAGGAAGCTGAATTTACACGTGTGAAAAGTGCYTAGACCACAGTCCTGGGACCTGGGATTCTCTCCCAGATCTGCCCCTGCTTCTGCCRTGGGACCAGAGGGGAAGTCGCAAAGACTCCTGCTGTCAAAAGTACACAGAAATGCCGCACAGCCCGCTGGCACTCGTTGCTTGACCACTGCTGAGCGCTCGTGAGGCCAAGTCTTGTGTGCAGGGYGTAAGAAAAAACATTTCTTAGCATGAGTGTTTACAAACGAAGGCACTCAAAATTAGCAACTTTTGAAGGTGTCTTAGCTCCATCCACTTCCCCTGATCTCTGCAATCTTGGTCTGATAATACATCTCAGGAACTACCTGTCAGGTGAGTTTTGAGTTGCACAGTAATCCATTCATTACTTGCTTTGCTGATCAAACTATTCAGTACTCTGTTATGATACAGTATCAGTCAGCCTTGCAGAGGATCCTTAAATCCTGATGGCATGTCTGCATTTCCCTGCCATTGAAAAATTCTTGAATGCCAAGTAAATTTGTTTTTACATTTTTGGAGAATGATCTAGGCCTCACAGACAAACTGACTGATTTAGAAATTTCTAAAAATGTGTACATACAKACACAAACATATACATATATATAGACAAAGAATGGCTTCAGGCCTATCTGTAGTCATCTGTAAACCTAATGCCTAGCTGATGACACCTCAAAGTTTCTTCTGCTGCCCTGTCTGTGCCATGAGCTTGTTTTGCTGCTGAAACTAGATAAATTAATAAATAGGTTCTTAGTAAATTGATTTTTTTCTTTTTTTAATTATTCTCATTTGGATATACATTGATCCCAATAAAATAAGACTCTTTTTTTACATAAAAGAAATATTCTGCTTATCTGAAATAACACTTCTCCACTGGGGTACATGCTAGAGCAGCAGAACGAGAGTACTGGATCAGACCAAAGTGTCTCTAGCTCTGTAGCCAGCAGTGGATGTCTAGGTGCAAATACAAGAAGAGGGCAGGTGCATAGAGTTATTTCCCCCAGAATATGCCTGTAGCCTGCAGCAATTTGTGGTTTAGGGATTTCCTGACCTGAGAGATTATGGTTACATGTAATAGCCCTCAGCAGATTTTCTTCCATGAATTTGTTTTACCGCCTTCTGAACCCAAGCAAACTTTTCATATCTGTCTCAGAGAAATTCTATAGCTACCAAATTACTCCCTCTAGCTTATTTTCAGTTTCCACTCAGTAATTCCCTCTGACTCTCCTCAGGATGTGCAAAGCAGGGACAGTAAATGATCATTTCTTATTTATTGTCTCCATGTCACTCATGATATTAAAAATCTTTATATATCTTCCAGCCTGAAGCCCTATTGTTAGTTATTCTTTGTAGGAAGTACTTTTGGATCTTTCCTGTTGCTCTTCTCTGAGCCGTTTATGTTCCACTAAGTCCTTTGGAGGATGTAGGGACCCCAACATCAGGTGTTCGGCTGCCGATGCGCCGTGGTGCTTTCCTGGTGTTCCCCATTCTGTTCTCTGTCCCCTTCCAAAGCATTCCCAGCACTTTGCTTTCTAACTGCTCCTGAACATAAACTAAGCTGGCCTTATCCCTTAAAGTCAATTCAGAGCCTGTTTCAGGCTCTGTAATGTGAGGTCAGCACTGCTTTTCCTAGGTCTGTTATTTTGTGTTTCTAGGCTGCAGTTTTCCTGCTGTTTTTTCACCTTGTCACTCAACAGCATACAGTTGTTTTGCAGCTCTTCGCAGACAACATTTGTCGTCTTTCTCACCATAATCTCATGCCACCGGGAAGCTTTGTCACCTCACTACCCACTCATTTTCCAGGTAATTTRCTAAGTACATTGAACATCACAGCCTCCAAGGCTGATCCTCTGATACTGCCCCGGTGTGCTCCCTCCATTGTGAAAACTTGCTGCTTATTTCCACCTTTTATTTCCTATCTTTAATCGTTCTTGTACTTGAAGTCCTTCCTCCTTATCCCATGAGAGCTTATATTCCTTAAAGAACCTTTGGGAAAGAAGCTTGCTTCAATGCCTTTTGGCAATACAAGCAAATGCCTGTATGCGTTGGATCGTTCTTGTCCACATGCTTGATGATTAGAAGGCTTCAAGGACCTCCATTAGAGTTCCAGCAAGACAAATTGGGAGGTAGAAAGGCAGAGAACAGGAGAAAGTGGCAGTGTTATCTCCCTTATACTGAACAGCCCAGTGGACGTAGGATTTGTCCAGGATACTGAAAGTCTGAAAGTCTCTGCTTCATTGCCTCTGGTGTCTAAAGAGATAAGGAGATTTGAGATTTGATATTGCATCTTCCAGGGAAGCATCCTAACCAGCAGACTATTAGTTTAASTTGTGGTTTGTTGGATTTGTTTGTTCGTTTGCTTGTTTTTTTTTTAAAATGTGAATTGACTGAAGGGATGTGGATTTCTAGCTTAGTGATTGTCTTTTAGGTTCCTCTTTGTTAGTTACTGTTAGGRTGAATATTTGGTTCCTCAAGTCAAAAGTAGGACCAGCATCAATTTTAAAGAGAGCAGAACTGCTTGCACCCCACAGGTGAGGGCACTTTTCTTAAGAAAGATGTGCATCTGAAAAACCTACTGCAGGCTTTTGCAGAACTGTTAAATAGAGACAGAGACCTCAACTACCTTCCTTGTCAAGTCCAGCTGCTAACTGTTTCTATTTCTCCCACAGAGCATCTTGGCCTAAACTATTGGACAGACTTGTGTTTTCAGACACTTTGGGGATTATGTGTATGAGGAAAGACAGGACACAGGACTACAGAAGGTGGGAACAGTACAGGGATGTGCATGTCCAGAGCTCCTGTGATGAAGAAAAGACAGGACTGTGCATGCAGAACATCTAGTGGGAAGTAGGAAGGGGTGCAGCACCCTGGAAAGGGAGAGGATTAGCAAGATACACAACAGTGCAACTGGAGATGAAACCTGCTAAAGGGAAACAGGAGGGAGAAAAGGCAAATAGGGTACACACGGCAGTCATGGAGGAAGGACCTGCAAGTACTCCCCCGGAATAAAGGGCAGGCCAGCAAGCAGAAGCCTATGGAATGGGGAGGGAGGTGTTGAGGGACATGAAGTCCCCCTGCTTGGTACAATGTCCTAGAAGTGGGGAGTCTGGGAGCCCTCCATTAATAATTTTTATGGAATTCACCTCACCTTCTTTGAAGCCTCTTTTKGGGGGCTCTGGACCCTGGCAAGCTGCAAGCCAGTGTTCATCTCCAGTTTTAGCTAGGAGGGGAGGTCAGTGTCTGAGTTAGCTCCTCAGATCATTTCTCTTTCCTGCAGACATCGTTGCTCTGGGTGAGCACGTGATGGATATTCACGACCTCTTGACCTAGCCGGATCCAAGTGTGTGTTAACAGCTTCTCTGGCGGAGACTGGGAAAGCAGAGATCAACATTGCCAACTTACAGGGGAGAAAAAGACGTGACTGAAACCAGGCAGGTATTGGAGGATTATAATTAAATCAAATGAAAGTTGACCAGTGAGGAAGCCTGAAACTATATTCCCTTTGGGTTTGCAGTAGTGGTGTAGAGCTAGAGTGCAAAGGCTCTTGCTATAGCCCAGAGATCRTACTCTGAGTCAGATATAGCAACCATGCTGTCTCCACAGCAGCATTTCTCCTCCAGGTCCTGGAGGGAGAGCTGGAGCATGGAGTTGGCACCCTCTGTCTGCGAGAGAGGAGCAGAGAAGCACTTGCCCAGCTCAGCTCTTCAGCTCTGCTGTCCTTAGCATCTTACAAATGAGAAATTAATCACTGATCTCTCTTTCCTGGATAAAACAAAGCACTTGCACATATCCCACAGAGAATAAACCTGCTCTGTTCCCTAAGGATGAACTAGGCCTAAWGAGGTCTTTTCCGTATCTAATATCTGGGATAAAGCCAGAAAGCCTTAGTAGCAGATAAGCTGATACAGTGATATTCTGTTGTTCTTTGTAATTCACTTTTTATTCATGAGGCCTGACAGCTGGTCCCAAAATGTACTTCAGGACTCCATAGTCTCCTTGGAAAGATTCCTTCTTGCTGTGTTAGGTGCTTTGGGATTGGGAGACAATGATAAAGATGTATGTGTGCAGCAGCTTCCCTCTTTTCAAGAATGCAGAAGGGAGCAGGAAGCTAMTGCCAAGACAGAGCAAGGGCCCTGGCTTCCAGAGCTGAGACCCACAGCAGTCTTCCACTCCCTTTGGCCTCATGCCCTAGACTTCCAGCAGAGGAGAGGGGTTCTGGTCCATGCCTGCTGCAGTTAATGGAGAGATCTGCATTGTCTTCAGGATGGGCTGGCTCACACTGGATAGGATTTTGGCAGCTTGCATTGCTGTCAGATTGCTGCATTATGTGTCTTTAGTGGCAGACAGGAACTAGGAGAACAAGAGCAGATTGTGGACTGTCAGGCAGCTGGGAGATAGCCTGATGCAGAAGGTAGTAGGAGGGCTCAGACATGGTTGAGAACACCAGCTTATAATGTTGAAGGAAGAGGTGCGTAGGAGCCATGAAATACTAGCCTGATCATGGTCTGTGGTCCAAAAAAATCCTTTGGATAGATGAAGAGTATAACTCCCAAGAAATGTCTGAACTTTGCCCTATAGCACTTGCATATCTAGGGCTTAGGAAGTATTAGAGACATTTTTAGAAATACTAACTTTTCTGTAAGGATTTGCCCGAAATTGGAGATGTAGTAACAACTGCTCTGGACTAACACACAGGATATCGCATGCTCTTTATTCTTAYGGCAGCTCTGTTAGGGCTTTTTCTGTCTAAATCTATGGGTTCACTGAACAGGGGATCTTTGACCTTGACCAGAAGAAATTAGTCCAGATCCATCTACATTTCTCCTGTATAATAATATTTCCCATAGTTTGCCTGTAGCACATCTGCTCACAGGTGTTGTTTTAAGTAGCCCTGATGCTCTAAAGCAGGCTACTTTCAGCTGTAAACCCCCAAAGACAGCGTGAAACACTGTATTTATTTAGGGTTCCCTGCCCACTTTATAACCACTGTGAGCCTCATTTGGAAGTGCTGCATCAAAAAAGCAGGCTTTAGGTGTACAGCCCCAAACTCCACAGCCAACACCTAATCTGTTGATCTTGACCTAGCTTTGTTCATCCCTCATACAAAAACTAACTGAGCAGAGAGCAGCCTCAAGTGACTGGTTGCAYGCAGAAACAATAATCTTAAAAGCAAGAGGAAGGTGAAGGAAGGTGGGAGGCCTACATGCATTACCCTTGAAAGGAAGGAATGGCATCCTGAAAAATAGATAAATGTTTTGTGAAATTGTATGAAATACAGAGCAGTTTACTCATAGATGCTTCTTTTCAAACAGGAAGGCTCTGAAGCCCCACCAGGAGGCCATGGGGAGGTCAGTGGCTCTGTTATGAAGGGAAGAAAGAGCTGATGATGATTCAGCCTCYCTAATGCATCTGGCAACTTGGAAGGACTTGCAGGGCTCTCTGTGCTTTTATCTGTCACAGGTAATTGAAAGCCTGGGTCTGTATCCACATCTAAACCTATCCATGAAAGACAACACTTTACTGGGAATCAGTCTCCCTGCCAGTGCTGCCGAGCAGCCCTTTYGGCCTTGCACGTGACAGCCCTTCCTGGCGGACGGAGGGGCTGGAGAGCAACTCGAGCAGAGCAGAGAGGAGAGGCCTGGTGGGGAAGCCACGTGGGGCTGGTTAGCTACAGAGGAGAAGTGCCCTGGTGAGCCATGCGGGGATTTCTCTTTTTTTTCCATGCAGCAAAATAGGAGGAGGGAGGGAGGCTCCTACACCGGCCTTGTGATTCCAGGGGCGATTAACTCTGTTGTGGTCAGTTTGATCAGATTAACAGGTTTGTAGGACTTAGTCTGAGAGTTTCTTTACCTGCAGGATGACCTGTTTTCCCTGGAAAGTGCTTTGGTCTAGAGAGAGTAAGGCCAGGAGATCCTAGGTTATGCAGCACTAGGTAAGCACCAGCTGCACGAAAGCAGCGCCGCAGCTGCGCGACCCCAGGCAACGCATCACCAGCGCCTTCTGGGGGGCATTAAAAAAAAAAAAGGGAGAAGAAATAATCCTTCCTGGCGTGTTGATAACAGCACGCGCTGTCCTGCAGCGTCAGCTGCTCCGCTGAGCGTGGCGCAGTGCCCTCGCTTTTGCCGTTCACCACGTGCCCAGCAGCGCGTCTGTGAGCGGGACAGGCATCGTTTCTGCGGCGAGTGGCAAATCTCTTACCTCAGGCACAAAAGAATCTGTCACCTCCACTAAATTGTTTCGTATGGGATGGAAGAAAAGCTCCCTTTTCACCTGTGACACTGATGCCTGCACAGTAATTCTCCWCCTAACCACATACGTGGCACTGAAAAAATTACACTTCTGCTTTTAAGAGCTCTCAGAGACCACAGCAAACAACACAGAGACAGATGGGCTAAGTTTGCACCACTGGCTTGACTCTTGGGTCACATCATTAGCGAGCGTTCACTGGTTAACGACTAATCGAGACCAGTAACCCCCAAGTACCTCCCGGCAGGCGGCAGAGACTCTGACATGCAGCAGCGTTGCCAAATAGCTAAAAGGCAAGTGAGACAGGGCTTCACCAAGGCTTATTTGAACTTTCAAGGAAGGGGCACCTCATGACTGGATGTGTCCATGAGACTCACTGCCCCGGAGAAGCCTCCCAGGACAAGGCGAAGGGATCAGTGCGGGAAACCCGAAAAAAACCCTAAAAGGCGGCTCGTGGCTCCCTCTCGTGTTGCCTTTGACAAACTGCCGCAGCTTTTCCTCCTGGAGAAAAGGTCTGGAAGCTGGGGCTGGTTTCCTGGGGGCAGAGGTGGGCGAGGGGCATCCAGGGGGCTGCTGGCCCGAGGGGCAGAGGGACCATCACCCTGCGCTCTCCTGGCTCAGAGATGGCCCGGCTTRGCCTCCAAAGCAGGGTCAGCAACTGGCAAGCAGGAAATCACGGGCCTGCCTTTAACTGGAAAAGGTAGTTTCACAAAATCAAGCCAGAGGAATACAACTGCAGATGGTGGGTTTAAAAAGCACCCTGATGCACGGCGTCGTCTCCTGCACGGGAGATTTGGCCCGATCTGCGGAGAGGCAGTTTCTCCCGAGCTGGGCAAAGTCCTGGGCGCTCGGCACCTTCGGGAACGAGCCCAAGAGCTGGCCCACTTTCAGCTGCCGGACTTTGAGCTAAGTCCTGTTCTCTCCTGCTAGTGAGGGTTTGCTCCAGAAATGATCTCAGGGATTTAAAATAATTCAGGTGATCTGTTTGCTACTGCAGTTTAGTTGGTTCCATCTACAGAAATATTTCCTTAAAAATATACCTTATCTCCTGATTCCTGATCTGCTTGTTCTGTTGCAGGTCAGGCATGGTTGAGACGTGAGGTGCTGACAGATCTGGGGCAGAACAGCTGCTCCAGATGGAGCATTTTTCCCTTCTTGTTCTGCAGTTCCTTCATTGCCTGTCGCTCCATTCTCTTAACATACAGTTCTTTCCCCATGGTTGTTTCCGTTATTTGCTTTTTCCCCTCTGCTAGTGTTATTCCCTTTCCTCTCAGTCTATGTACAAAGAATAGCCAYTAGTTAAAAACCTGTCTTGTCATTTGTGGCGATCGCATCTAAACGTGTACTAATAATAAAGGGCAAAATCCAAGGCCAGAACCCCGGGCTCACTGCGTTGACTGCGCTGTTGTCGTCTTCAGCGGTTTCCAATAATCCTAACACAAAAAAGCTACCACCCAGTTCTAGCATCCAGGAGACTGTGTTTATTTCTAACRTGGAAGAAAATACTCTCATCCCCTTGCTGCGTTGCAGCGCATGAGAAGCTCGGCCTCTGGCACAGGACGGACCGGGCTCGTGAGGGTCTGTGCTTTTTTCCCCTGCAGTGTCRCTGTTTTTCTGAATGATCTTGTGCAACTCGTTTCACTTCTCTGTCTCAGGTTCCCAGTGAGAATGGGTGCAGGAGCTTCACTTGCTTTGTCAAATGTTTTGAGATCTGCTAATGAAAAATATTATATACTAAGTGTGCTATCTGCTGAAGAAAAATACTATATAGGACCTATGTGACATGACAAGAGAAGAGAACAGCTCCACACACAGGGGCACCGCTGAAACCAAGTTCTTGTAACCAACCATTCTCTTTTGAGGACTTGAATGCTGTCTGTTGGGAAAAAGATGCTGTGGTTTACAGTTGTGGTTTTTAATTTGTATGTTCATAGGTTATGTCAAGCGTAAAAGTTGCAATTTCTTTCTTTAATTTCTCTTTGTTTTTGAAACTGTTTTCCTGAGGGKTAACTGGGTATTTCTCAGTTAATAAATGCTCATTAGCTGTCATGATGAAGAAAGCTTGCTGGTAGATTGGCAGGAGTTTGCTAGTAAAAGAAAATATGTAATATTCTTATTGCATGTTTTCCTTATTCTCCTATTGCTTCATATCTTCCACAAGCACAGGCTGGAGTTGAAAAGAATTGCACATCTTGGTTTACTTACAAAAAAACATTCTCTYCTCAGGAACCCTCCTTTAACTTTTTGTAAGTGGCAGCTCTGCTCATTTACTCTGTCTCTCCTCCTACCTTTTTATGGCTGTAAAATGTTTTAGATGTGTAGTGTGGTTGTCATAGGCCATTTTCCTCCCGCTGTGCTGACTCAAGGCTGTAGACAGCCGAGCTCCTTCTCAGCGGGTGGAATCAGTGYCAAGTGATATGAAATGTGCAGTTCCTGCTTTTTAGATCCACAGTTGTGGGCTAATGGATGTGATTGCCAATCTTAAAGCAGCAGCGGAGGCAGAACAAGCCCTGACTGTGCTCTACTGTTTCTTGGGATGAAGTTTCCAATTGTTCAAATGGGCGTAAGTTGACTTTGGGGTCAGTTCAACTTATAAGCATCTCTTATAAAATTGCTGTTGCAAGTGCTCCTCAGCGAGGAGAAAAATACTGGTTTTTGAAGCTTTCAGTGATGTTACGTAAATATGAAAACAATAGGCTGGAAATCTCCTTAAGTGAAATGCGTTGTCTGTATATGAGCAGCGGGCAACTTGGTTTTGCTTGTAGGGTTTACAAATCACAACTTTTTCAACTTGTAGGATGGTTCTTTCCTCGGGGGTAGCTGGCAGCTCACTTGGAATTGAGGCGAGAGCTGCGGCAGAACACAGTGTAGGGCTACTGCCACTACGTGGGACCGTGAATCACAGTCACGCCGAACACATGCGAAAATCCTGCCAACAGGAGGTAACGTATCCTCTCCTTGAGGCCTGCACCCCAAGCAAGTCCTGAAAGGAGAGCCTGTTCTTCTTCCTGTATATGTCCGTTTCCATCCCTGCCAAATTTTTCCTGCTACTTTTCCTGCAGACTTATAACAGGAACGCTCAACTGTATTCAGTTTGGCAAGCTGAAGAAGAGCAGGCTGCYTGACCCATAGTGAAAAGTCTGCCCTTGCAGATTTGGCTGAAGAATGGTCTAACTCAACAGTTTCTCCAGGACAAGCAGAGTAAAATTGAGGTCTGGGAGTCACGGAGGGGATAGTGTATAGTACGTTCAGGTCTCTCAGCAGTGAGCATCAGAGAAAAAAGCTGCATTTCTCTATTGCTGGTAGCTCATCTCTCTTCTCCTTTGTGCTCGCCTCTCTTGCTTGTGTTAAAAGGAAATGTGGACCAACAAAGTTGGAGATACTACCAAAAACTGACTCCACTCCTACCTTCAGAATGAAGGTGGGTGATATCATCAGAGAGACTGCCGAACTAATGCTTTTCTGATCAACTTTGCTTCTTTCTTTCTCATTGTCTGTCTTTCTGTGCATAAGACGTGTTTTAAGAATCTAATTCTTGCACTTGATGCCCAGCGAGTAAATGCGATTCCCTGAAACCTTGCTAATGTCACAGTGGGAAAGGGGAAAGTGTAAGAACTCACACTAGCAACTCACGCAGGGTCCTGCAGCTGCAGCACTCTCCGCCATCACTACCACCACACTGATGGCTGGGTGCTTCTTGTCCTACATAGTGTTTGCAAATGCTGCAGCCCAGCAAGCRGGACACAGGCTAATTAATTAAACACCGAAGGCCCTTCTCTTTGCTCAACCAAAGTAAGTTATTTCAGGTTCCCTAGTTGCTCTTTCAGGGAGTAGCCCCTCAGCTTCACTTCAAATCACAAGGAACCAAAGGGCCTGTCAGGAGGCCAAAGGAGATACTGTCAGCAAGGCTTGTCCATGGATCAGAGTGACACTAAAGGGGACAGCTTCACACAAACATCATCCATCTTCCTGCTGGGCTCATCCTTGAGATCAAAATGACCTCTTTGGCCACCTCTGACAGATCACATTGCTCTTCCCCACAGAGGAATGCTCAGCATATGAAGCAACGTAGAAAAGGCTCATCACTCCCTGCAAGTAATTCATGGTCAATGCACAGCCATCACTGCACAACATTACGAAACAGGGAATAAATGTATGCATAATTGTAACTGGGAAGTTTTACACCTTCCTACATCTATTTTGTTCATCTAGTCAGTGGCTGTGGAAGTTTTTTTTAAAACCTAGCACTGCAGGTCTGAAATTCTGCTTAACCTTGCATGTTAAGATAAATGTGTTTTGCCTGCATCCTCCTTGGTAAGCTGACTAGGTTACTAATTATACAAAAACAGCAGTTATCTTGAGCCTGTGATCCATATCGGGCCAGGTTGAAAGCACTGTTAAAACCTATTGCAGGTCTGCTGTGGAGAAGAGAAGGCGAGGGAATGACCTTCTGCCTAAAAGCTTCATTTTTAATGCTGTATTCAAGTCACATTAGGTATGGRTTGTCTTGAATTTTTACCCTCAGCTCCTGTCCAGGGCCTCACAGGGATGTGAAGACTGTGCTTAGTGAAGGAACAACACAGATTGAGCCCAGGCTCCAATATTTCCCCACACCCCTACAGTGACATTTTTGGCATGTTCRCAACATCCTAGGAGAGACAGAGGAGGTGACTGCAGTGGTGAGTGGGAGCAACRGCGAAAGCAGAAAACTTGCATGTTTTTGCAAGGTTCCCCATGCACCAAAACCAGAGGAAGAGTTCTGATCTCCATTTCTGATGAGCAGAGAATAATCTTCTACATGTTTTGTTACCCAACAATCTGAACCATGCTGCTGCTTTTAACTGCTACAGCAGGTAGGTAGCTGAAACAGAGATGCTTTAAATGAGGAACAAACAGTTATAAATTTCTGCAGCAACCTGAACAATTGGGATGAATTTTCCTAATGCTCTTGCAGCTGTTGCCAAATAAAACTATTAAAAAATGATGGTAGTATTTTGTGCTATCATTACACTTTGCTGTATCACAGGAAACAGTAATGATGCAAAGTCTTGCCAAAAAATACTAATTTTAGATTGTGAACTAGGAGGCGTTTTTGTCCTGGAGAGCCTAGAGTCATTCTAGCCTCCTGCAAAGTACATCTGAGGGTCAAGTCTTAACTGACTGATTTATGTGAGGAGCACAAAAGTTTTCTTTTTCCATCCAGGGTTGCTTGTATTTCGACAGGCTTTTTAATATCCCGTTGATTTACCCCTCTACATGAAGCAATAGCCAGAAGTCCAGCTACACTAGTGTTTTTCACTAGCCACTAGCATTCAGTGGATTATAGTGTGAATTTACCTCCTTCCAAAATCATGCTGTACTAAAAAAACTGAAGTGTTTCTCTAAACTGGATATCCTCTGGCCTCTACTCTGAGTTATTATCTTCCTCCCCAAGGGACTCAGTTGTTAATATTTCAGAGCTGAAATTAATGAGGCTGACCTGRACCGCCTGCCTGGGTGAGTCAGTAGAGCAAGAGGACTTCTGCCCAGGCTTCATGTAATTTGTCTGTAGGGCCTCTTATATTGACTGATACAAAGGCCTGTCTGACTGTGGCTAAATGTRTAAGAGGGCAGTGCCAGAGTATAAGCATACCCAGTTTACTAGGATCTTTTCCCTAGCTTCCATTTATTAATATAGTTTTATTATGCTGCATGGAAGTGTACACTCAATACATAAACAGTGTTTTATCCCATCTGGAGTAGCTGTAGGAGTTCTCACCTCATACCTATGCTGAGGATAACAAGCTTTGATATACTGGACTACGAAAGGTAAGGACTAATTTTATTCCCAGCCAGGTTTTGTGGGGTCAGCCCATCAGAGATCTGTTTACGCTGTGCTACAGCTGGTCTAATAAGCTCGGTGTGCCCCAGGCTGTGCTGGCACCACCATTCTCCCCACTGGTGCTACGTGCACCCTGTGTTTCCAGCCTGGCCGGTCGCTGGCCGGGGAGCCTCACCCACCGGTGCCAGCTCCAGCAACCCTGTTTTGTCTTCAACCTTCCCATGCACCATCCATGCCACAGGCCAGCCTTTGTAGATAGGCCCAGGGCAATGAGCTAAAGCCCTCTTTTAGCATTCCAGGTAATGAACTGTACTGGGTACAGCTCTTCCATGGSCTTCAGAGCTAATTCCTCGATTGTCTCACGCTGGTTATAGTTGGAGCAGGTGAAAGATCTCCTGTGGTGGGATGTGACCTGACCCTGAGGGAAAGGGGAGGCTTCATCCTTCACTCAGACTCATCCACTCCTTTGGTTTTGTACGCCTTTCTGCTAAAGAAGCCTTTCTGGTGCCTGCTGCTTATACCCACTGGATGGAGCACCTCCCTGCTTCTTACACGCCGGCACTGTTTTCCCTTTCACCCTGCTATTCCAAACAGATTGCGATCCAAACGTGAAGCCCACACAGAGAAAGCASGGGCAGGGAAGGGGCAAGGCAACAAGGAAGGAAAAGTTGCTTCTAGGAAATACAGTCCTAGCGAGCCGCAAGTGAGAAAGCTGAATTTTGCCAGGAGAAGGGGTAGCAAACGTGTCCGTGGAAAACCAAGGGGGGGAAAATCCATCTCAGTGGACAAGTGTCACTCAGTTGGAAGCAAGGTGGCTCTGGGGAATGGCTACTTCAGTGTCTGAAAGCCCTTCTGGCTCTGGCTCTTAAACAAAAATAACCTCAGGCTGACACTAAGGCAGGATATCAATCAGAAAGGGCTGCATGGCTGTGGAAAGAGCTAGTTGAGATGATTTAGTCCAAAGATTTTTCAGTAAAACATAGTTATTAATATGAATATAGTTTGGATTTAAAATTTTGATTTTAGTGACAAACTAAAAAGTAGCTAAAGCAAAACAAACAAAAGCACATGACAGGAAATAGCTAAAAAAAAATGAAGTTAGGGGTTTTGCTTTGTTTGTTTATTTATTTGATATCCCTGTCTTTCTTCCCTCATAGCTCCCTCCAGGTAAAGGGCTGTAGTGCATTTTTTAAAATGTGGGATACCGAAAGAAAATCAACTTGTACAATTTTTTAAAATCTTTGTTATAGTTATTGCAAAAGAATCAACACATTCAAAATGTATTTCTCCTTTCTGTAGCAGGGAAAGGAAAACATCCCCCCGTGCGTCCTGTTACTGACAGCACCATTTAAAGGGCACTTGGGAGGTTTTCCCAGTCTTTCTTTCCCCCCTGGAGCTGCTCAAAGCATCTTGAGAAGAGTCTGCACAGGAGCAAGTGATACTGCGGCTGCTGCCAGCCCCATGCCGCAGGGGAAGCACCCAGCAGAGAAACACGAAGCACATCTCAGGACCCCTATGGCCTGTTGAGCAATGCAGCGTTAACGGAAGGAAGTTCCTCTGCAGTGGTGGTAAGGAAATCATATTCCCCTTGCTCCCTTCATTGTCCAGCCTGCAGCTATGCATCTATTTTACGTAGCTCTATCGCACTGGTCGTCTCTTCTTGCCAGCCTTTCAACTGAAACAGATCTGGTCGTGGAGACAACAACCACGTGGGGAAAGCTACCCAGTTCTGCTTTGATCTCCAACACCAGACAGGGTGTCCTGAACCCACATCCTTCCCATAAATCTAGCTACTTTGCTGAATGCTGAGAGATGTTGGTACCTCCTGCGGCAGTCTGCAGTGGGACTCTGTAAGGTAGATGGATAGGCTGATACAGTGATTCAGTTTCTGTGACTGTCAACCTGGAAAATCGGCCTTCACATCGGCATAGCTCCTGACAAGATGGTTCTCTCTTTGAAGGCCATGTCAGGTTTCTCTTAACTTGGACGAGAAGATACGATAAATCTCTGCCTACAGGAGCTCATGATCTCGACTCAGTTAAGCAAATGTATGTCTCATTAAAAATGTATAGGAATAAAGGCTCTGAGGTGCTATGATTCTTCACTAATATCGGTGCACCTTCTGGGTCCAAAGCACTATCTTCTCACTGTTCCTCCAGATTCCCATGTTTCTCAGATCTGTTGTGGGAGAAGCATCATAAAAGACAAAAAGATAGCTGGAAAAAAAAACAGATTAACGGATTTTAGCACCAGGAATGCTGCTGAATGCTTCTGGCCTCGCGATGGAAGAAACAAAGAGAATCTTTTTCTTCTTCATCACCGCAGTCCTCTGAATGCCCAGTGCCTGTGACCCAGGAAGCCAGAGCTCCCATTGCAGAGAACTGCCAGTCTCTTCCAAAATGGCCTATCCTGGTCCCTGTCCGTTTTAGACTGTAGGAAGTTATAAAGACACTGGAAGAAATCTGACCCACACAGAATATTAATCTAAGCTGTTTCACAATGGTGAAAAAGATGAAAACTTTCCTTCAGCTGGGGTGATAAATGTGGAGATCATGACAAAGATCCATTTTATTCTTTGGAAAAAAATGATTTAAATTGCTTGCATTTTTTTTGTACTATGACACACTATGACTTCTGGAGTTAGTTAGTTTTTCCTGAGGTGGGCAGCAGGAGGTAGACATAAATCATAGGTAGTCTTTATTGGAGTGAAAGAGTAGGCGATCAGGGTTATCCCAGAAGTGTGATGGAAGACCACTGGCTAGGCGATACCTTTTAGTAATTCATATCTAAGGGAGGCAGCATGTGCTGAAACCAAAGACTCAAGACACAGTGTAAGAGCTTGGCAGCCAAGTACAAGGAGAGAGATGGGGATCTGGTTGCTGGAAAGAAGACAAGCAAAGAGAAGGTGCAGTTCGGAGGTAAACTTGCTTTACAGTCTGTATCTCCTTCGCCAATGGCACACAGAACCCTTTAGCATGATGATGTTGATCAATCTTCTGACAGCTTAGAAATACGTTTTTATTGWCACAGAATCTCCGTGTATCAACGCCTTCTTTTATCACTTATTTGAGAAATTTGATATCTCAGTCAGTCCTCCTTGAAACACCTGGTGCAGGCAAGGGAGGACAGCCTGTTAAAATTCTTTTCCTATTTAATTTCATTCAGTGGATCCTTCCCTGAAGAGATACTAATGAGACTGACCTTTATTAGCTAATTAGGCTCATTGAAATGGTGTAATCACATTCAGTGGTTTTCTTTTTGTTGTTGTTTGTTTGTTTTTCTTTTTTGCAGTATTCCGGATGAAGCTCTTGTCATTATGCAGGTTGGAATGGGATTTTTACCCTGTGCAGAGGGCAGCAGCATAGAATCTATCCCACCTCCCTGCTTGAACCCCTGAAATCAGCAGGGAAGCAGTGCTACATGCCTCCAAACACACACTGATTTTAACAGCTGTGTGATTATATTGGCTTAATTCTGTACCTATTTCTAGAAAGCTGTTGCTTTATGTATGTGCAAAAGAATTGCTATATCCCAGGAGAGTGACTCAGAGTTTACAAATACAGACTGGAAGTTTTTATCACTCTGCTCTTGAATTCAGCCTTAACAGMAAGATATAGCAAAACTATAGAGTTGCAGCAGCTGTCCAGTCTATTAGCTTGTGCTGTGCTGAACTACTAGAAAAAGAAAAAAATCTGATGGTTCATGTGACTATTTGGGTCTCTGTTGCTGTTTTCCCCACCCGTTAGCCCTGTGGACAGGCCCTGGCGTGGTCACAGTGGGTATTGCTGCCCGTCTCTGACAGCTGTTTCAGAAGATTCATTCCTCATTGCATCCACCATGTCTTAGTGATGAGAGCGATGCATAGTAAGGCAGCACGTGGTGCTCGTGAGTTTGGAGATCGGTAAAGCCACAAGCTGACCTCAGGTCTCGAGACCTGATTCCTGCACCACCCTCTTCTACTTTGAGAGCCACAACGAGGTAACTACTATACCGCACTCCTCTACAGGCAGCAGAGCCTAAAATATCCACTGCACAAGACCATGTCTTCTGCTGGTGGTATGTTTGGTGAGTTTCCTAAGGACCTAAGCACCACATGGTGGTATAATCTAAACCTTGGCACTACATTGCAGAAGCTATCACAGAAATGCATGGCTGAGCTACTCTTAAAGACAAGTGGGAAATTTTCCTGTGCTGAAGGCTCAGTCTCAATTAATTGCTTAACACTTTAGCCTCTCATCCAACAAAGCACTTAAAGCATGTGTTTAGTCTAGGGGAACTAGGTTATCCTCTCACCTTGTGGGCTCAACTATGCTAACCTTTTTCTACATGAGAAGGATAACTTATGACAATCAACTTTAATAAGAAAGTTTTACAGTAAAATAAACAATTAAAACCAGAGAATAATAATAACCTAAGAAATATTCAGTAAATACCTTGTACTTAATAGTAAGTGTCTCTTCCCCGACATCCCCATTAAGTGAACTTTAAAGGAATTAGTATAATTTTCCAGGGTCTCAGACTTTTTTCTAAAAATAGTCTCGCCTATTGAAGGGATTTGATGTGTTGCCTGCAAACTTGGAAAGCAGCATTTGCCCATTGACAGCAAGCCACAATTTGTATGTATTACAGTAGCACAGAAATGAATAAAAGTAGCTTCCAATCTGCTTTTTCCAAGACTTTGGCATTGTTAATATCCTCCCTCTCCCTGCTGTTTCTACTCCTCACCTCCAGAGCAGTATGGTAAGTGGGATGAAGATAGAACAGCTGAGCCTTGTATCAGCTRATAATACTTACAGCCAGGTAGAATTACTGTGAGTAACCACAGTAATGCACCAGCTACTGGGACAAAGTTACTAGAAGGTTTCTGTTAAACCTCTTTATTGGGCTGCTCGGTGTGATTTCCCAGGGAATGGAAGTGCATATGGAAGCCTTCCCAGTATTTTCCTTGCTTAAGAACAGTACTRTTTGGAAAGGCAACAAAAAGCCTTGTGTTCAGGGAGAGGGCTGAAAGCGTCACAGGCCTGAACAACGAATCAAGATCTATTCMCGACAAGATTCAAAAACTTGGGAAACCACAAAGATTTCCCCCMAAAAATCTGGCAGAATTATCTTCCCCCAAACTGGGTGGTGAGCTAAGGAATTTGCCAGAGCCAGTGGCTAACGCATGTTCCTGGCAGGACTGAGCTCGGTGAGTAGTTTTCAAGCATTTTACTTACTGCTAGTTAAACCAGGGAATCATTTTGCTTTTGTACAACCCCCCACACAAATAGAGTGGGATGGATTATGGCACAGACCTTGTGCCCTTGTGATAGTATCTCCTGTTCTGGGAGTGAGATCATCTGTTCTGGATTTTATCCAACACAGAGACATCCTACTGCTTCTTGAGGCAGCCTAAAACAGCCTGGAGAACTGGGAACTGTCRCATTTCTGGGCTGTGAACTTTGCAGCTCCTGCTCCTGGAGGTGGCATGATGCCCCCCCTCAGATCATGCTCCTCTTTCAGTAACTTCTGTGGAGTCCAAGTCCATCTGTGGAGTCCACAGCCATCTTCTTTTTACTTTTAAAACTGGGTGTCCCACTCTCAGAATTTCAGAAATTGGCCTGTTCTTCCCTGAAGGAGAAATGTAAACCAAACTTCTCATTTGTGCAATTACAAAGTGCCTGTCTTCCTACTGGGTGTGTGTAAAAGTTAAATATATAACCTATTTGTCTCGCTCTCCTAAAAAATAAATGGAGGGAATTTGTTACTCATGAAAGCGAGGCCATCACAGCAGAGGGGACACAGAGGCTGTACTAATACTGCAACTCAGGTGTGCAAGTGCAGCCCTTGGACCAGAGCTGCCTGACCATCTGGCTGATGTGGGAGAAGTTCCCTTTGCCCTTCGTCTTCTTTTCCACCCTCCAAGGGAAATCTGRCCCTAAAATCTGAGCATTGCTGATGTACTAGCAGTGGCAAAATAACTTAAAAATGGACAAAACCCTTGGGATAGTCTAGGACAGATAGGCTGTCTCTCATCAAACATAAAAAGATGCATAAAAATCTCTCCTTCATCTCATCTGCCATCACCAGCTGGGATAACACAAGAAGCAAAATAAAACAAAGCATCGTGAATCACCTTAATTAGGTGATTAATTATTAATTATTAATTAATAAAAAATAATAAATAATAAATTATTAATAATTATTGCCTTAATAGGCAATAATGCTTAATAAATGTGTAATAGAAAATAAATGGTCTCTAGCTCATGTCTTAGGTGAGCTCACAAGTGTTCCTTGAACTGGAAAAGGAACAGAACCATTTTTTTCTCCTGTTGACTGCTTAGCCGTGTAGTCCCAAAGGAGAGTTACCTTCTCCTAAATCCCTGGCAAATAAGAACTAAACTCTATCCTCCTTTCAGCACTAGCAACAGCAGACACAGTTCTTCAATGTCAGAATGAGGACGAGACGGGAAGCCAGTTCTGGGGAAGTGCGTGCCAATGTGTTGCTTTGAAGCCCATCTCAGCAGCGGYTCCCGCAGCCTTGCCCAGGGCAAGAGAGCCTGAGCCTGGAGGAAGCTGCAGGGGCTGCAGTGCAGGACTGGTGTTACACTTGCCTCTTAGAACATGCTGAGGAATTTGCGATGCCTAAGCCAGCAAGGCTGGTCCAAACAGAGGCACRCGCGTTAGACTGCGCAAGCAAATAGCCAGCTTGCTGGGTTGTTTCTCTGGAGAGAAGAAATTGCTTGTTGTGAGTTAGATTTTTCTTTTGGCACAGTCCTGCTCAGTCGCACAAGAGTAGCCCGCACCAGCAATCATTTTCTTTTCCTCTGTTTCCAAGCCTGCCCTTCAAGCCAGGCCGGGGCCCTATCTGCTTTTGTCACTGGACCACACTTGGGTCTTGCTTCTGTTTCGTTCCCACTTCCACAGAGGTGGAACGCCTGCCACCATCTAATGCCTCGGTACCTCTGCAATTACAGCCGGTACGCACGGAAACCTGTCTTTTCATGCAAGTTCATTGCTATTTCGTCTTATGCATCGTCTCACTCTTAGATAGTGGCTCCTAACATCTGCAGGTACCATTCCTCAGAAAGGAACCCAGGCTAGCGCTGCCCTTGGCTTTAAGGAGCTCTGCGCTTGCCTGTGTGTCAAAGACGTATTTGATGGAGAATAATTAGCTAACACATTCCAGTAAAACAAGAGATTGCATTTTGGATGCACAGACTAGGCTGCCAATGTTTGTGCTGCATTGCCATTTTCACTGGTAGCAAAGTTCAGCTTTCTAGGACAGGCCTCACTTAGTTTAATTGAATTAATCAGTAAAAGAAGTTTGCACTCAAGAAAAGAAGACATTTCAGCCTACGCATTTCAGCAAAAAAACAATAGATATGCCACTTTCTAGTCTTCTGGTGGTATCCTACCACAAATAGGAATTTGTGTCTGAGGCAAAAATGGAAGAAGAAAAATGACTGTATATTTAACCATTGCATCATGAGCAATTGAAAATACATCTCTACCTACTCAACAGTGCTGTCTAGTGCTAATGAAAAACTGCACAAGTCTCTGCTGTCGTAGAGCCTTTTCTGGTGCCATGTACAAAATGCACGGCTTTCCCATCTCCATGCCAATGAAGGCCYAGCCTGATGCTACTTAAAACTAGCGTGAAAACTCCTTTCAGTTTCAGTYGGAGGCTGATTCAGAGCACTAATATCAACTCAGGATTCCTCCTCGTGAGGATAAYATACATAGCTTAGCTCTGCATTAGCAAACATACCGGTGAAATTTAAATCAGTGGGAGACTGGGTATTGACTTTACTTAAAACAAATTTCTCTTAGTGAAGAGCTAGATCCACAGAAACACCTACAGGTTCAGCAAGACTTATCAGAGTTTTCAAGAGAGTCTGAGTGACTAGATTGACCATTGATATCCAGATATTTACCAAGATTTATTTTTTTTTAAAATAAGTAACACTAAAATTATAAATGCTGATCATCACCTTTAAGGTAAGCATACTTTGAGATTTTGTTTTGTGTGTTTTGGGTATTTAAAATCCTTTTTTTAAAAAAACTTAAGGGTAGGTAGAGCAGGGTGACTGTAATGTCTCTGGATTCATTACCTCACACAAAATATAGCAAAAGAGCTTTTGGAAATCCGTGGCCCAATCCTCCCTGCCAGGTTGAAGAATGACGTGGAGAAACAGGGAAGATCCAGAGAGGGCTACGAAGGTCCTCAGGGGCTCAGAGCGCCTAGCCGATGAAGAGACTTKGAGGAAGCCGGGCTTGTTTTATCTGGTGGAGAGGCGGAGGCTAAGGGGCAAACTAATAGCAGGTTACAGTTGGTTGAAGGATAGTTACAAACACAGTAGTGCCAAATYCTTCTTGCTGTTCCCAGATAACATTAGTGCAACGGCCTCAGGTTGTGTATTGGACGTTAGGAAGAACTGTTTCACTGGTATTGGGGCTCATTACTCAGAAAGGCTGTGAATCTGCTTCAGCAAAGCCACGGCTGACCTAACACAGTGTTGGCAACAGTCCTGCTCCAAGCAGGAGCGTGGACTAGACAGTCTCCAGAGGTCTCTTCCAGTCAACATGTCTGTGAATCTCTGATTCTTAAACAAGTACCTGAAATCTGATGCAAATCTGACCATGGCAAATGAGAGCTTTGGAGCAGCTTTTGATCAGAGATCATATCTGTGATTGTATTATATGTTACATTTACATGTGCAAAGGGTGCAGAAAGGATTAAAACAAGACTTACATGCTACTTTCGAGATCTAGTGATGGTTTACAGGTGCAAGAGATACATGGGTCTGTAACCCCATCCACAAGTATGAATTTAAGTAGGTGACAAGCACAAGCATATTTCTGTGCTACCTACACTGAAGGTCCATTGCTAATAGAGATAAATAATAAACTGAGAAACTCAGGTTGCTGTGACAATGATGATTTATTCCTTGAGTTTAGTTGATTTTTATGACATGGTCTGTAGCAATATTCACTGTGTTGAGTGATTGACACTTGAACTTTCCTTTAATCATTGCTACCTTCAGGCAGGTCAGACTTAGACTGTCATGAGCTTCCATTTGGGAGGAACTATGTGAATTAGCTTAGGGGTTACACAAGAAGAATTGCTTTTTATGAAAGTATAATTAAGAGTAAACAGTAGTCTTACAGTAAACCTCCAGCAAGTATGAAGGACAGAAATGCAATGATTAGTCCCAATAATAAATGGAATTAAACATTAATTCCTGTGATGATTACTCCTTGGTCATACCTATCTGTCACATACTCTGCCCTGTAAGTGCTTCACAGCCTTCATTTTCTTTCTTTTACCCTAAATGTCACAATTTTTCCTAGCCATTCTGAAATGATGTCCTCTATTAAATTTTTTTTGTTAGTCACAGATGTGAACATGAAGCTCCAGGGAAAAGCATACCCAGATGCAGCTATAGGACCAAATTGAAGGAGAAYCTTTCTTCCTGGAGACATGAGGAAGACTTGTGGCACTTTTGGCTGCTAGCACTTGTCAGGGAACAAAGACTCCTGAGAGTGCACGGTGTAGCATTTAATAGATGGAAGTACACATACCCGCCACATGCCCACTACTAAACATTTCATACAGGTAAAGAAAAATTATTTTATTTTTTTCATTAATTTTCCACCTCTGCCGCTTGAATCTGGATCATTCCTCCATCACATCACTGAAATCTTTCTTTCCTTATAGCTTCTCTCTCTCACTATAATCCTCTTTTTCCCTCCTTCCTTCACAAAAAAATCTCCACCATGTAACACATTTCTTAGGATCCTGATCAGTAGTTGTTGCTTTTCCCACCACTGTATGTTCAGACTGGTTTGCTTCCAGTATAATAGCAAAGTTTGTCCTAGAGTTTTCAGTATATTCAGTAAAAAAGTAACCAAACAAACTGCTTGTAAGCACCTGGCCAAAGACAAGGAAATGAAAAAAAAGTTAAGATGAAGTTAGGAACAAATGATGTAAAACTCACCAAATATTCTTCTGTGTCAAGGTAGTGGAAGCAGATACCATCTGCCTTGGTTTTATAACAAAACCCTTTACATGTCACGATCTAAATTAAATTAGTATAACAAGGGTCTAAAACATACAGGAAAAAGTTACTCTTTCAAAAAATGGAAGGATGTACCTAGCGATAGTCTGTTGCCAAGAGAGCTGATGGCATGCCTGTCGCTAAATGTCCGTGAGGACATAAACAGCTTAGATAAAAATTCTTAAAAACATCTTGAATATCGTTAATCATTTGGGGGAATAGGAGGACATCCTRCTGGGCACCTTCCTTCTATAATTTCTATGATTTTACAGCATTAGCTTTTACTTCTCTGAACAATCTTTATGATTTTCTTCAACAGAAAGTTCCAGGAAGCAAGTTCACAGGAAGATTTCTGATATGCTTGCCTTTTGTGCTATCGACACAGTGAAGGACAAATTGGCCCAGAGAAAATAACTTCTTTTTTTAAACAAAAATGAGAAAGCTCCAAGGTCTTGAAAAGAGACTGTCAGTTCCTTAGCAACCTGGTCCATGCTTGAGGTCTATTCTCATCATGTTATAGGATTTGAGTAGACAACATGCTGAGGAAGTGCAGCTAATGGTTTACCACTCGAAAGATGACTTGGGTTCCCATTAGAATGAGCCACCAATTTAATAGGAGTCACACAAACAAAAAAGACTGGGATAAAAAAAAAAAGCCTTCATTCTCTTAAAACATATGTAATTTTTCTTTCTACAGGTATATTTAAAAATGGAAGAGTGAGAAAGGATGACACCAGAGATACCTTGATATCTATTTGGCAGGTCATGAAAATAGCCATTCTTACAAACTGAGACTATTTTTGCAGAAATTAAGAATTAGTTAAAATGATTGTAAGAGCAGTATCACTTCTTGTGCTGATCTAGTTTTCCTTCCTGTTCTCCTGACTCACCCAGTCCTTGGCAGAACTCTTCTAGCAGCAAGAAATTTGAATAAGTCTCTGTGCCACTGCCCCCTATTTAATTGTTTCTGACACTACAGGGAGTGCACGATTTAGTGCAGTAGCACAGTGAAGGAGAGAGAAAACCTGAGACCCCATAGACTCCCATTACGAGCCATTCCTTTCCCTCTTGAGGTCCTCACCTCCAAAATCTGCTTAGGCATCTAAGTACGATGATCATTAATTTTGGTGACAGGAGCCATGATTTCTTTTGACAAGGGACCATTCACAGGCTGAGTCACCATTTAATTAAAGCTCACTAGTTCTTTTTCTTCTTATCTAAATACATTTCTGGTTGTACACTTAGCTTACACTTAGGTGATACACTAGAGATACATGGATTAATGCAGACTCAGTGAAGAGACTGAAAGCTAAATTCTCATCATTATTCTGCATGTTAAACCACAGAAGAAAGMAAGCTGAATCCATAATGTTTTCCTTCCTCTTCTTTTGTCATCAACCCTCTGATGGCCTTTTGAGAGACCGAAAATGATGCAGATTCTTTCTAGGATCAAAATTACTTGAAGGTTTTCTAGCGTAAAGATAGTTGAAACAGACAGACGGTGCAGAGGAGGCAGTGCTCCAGCACTGATCTGCAGGGATGGACCGAGTTAGCCTAACACATCATGTTTTTGTTATTCAGATGGTTCCCTGAAAGGAGAGCCACCTCKTTACAGATTTATCTCTTTCTCTATTCTTCTTTTTGCATGTGTCTATCTATGTATATGTGTGTGTATATATATATGTGTGTATGTGTGTGTATATATACAAGTATATACATACGTATATATGTATGTATATATATTTGCCCTCTCTAGGGACAATTGTCAAGGGCAGTAACAAAAATTCCACAGTTTCATCTGGAACCTCTTGGAGTTCAAGTCACAAGTCCTGGCTGTGTTTGTTCCTTGTGCTAATGAAGAACCAAGGGTTCACTGGCTATAAACTCTGTCTATATCACACAGATTTAAGCAAGTGTGGAAAAAAAAAACAAAAAACAAAAAACATTTTCCCAGTCTCCGCCAATCAGGATTAATGTGTAGKGGTAAAGTGGTGTGAGAAGCCTCAACATTAAAGAATACTAAAGAACACTAACTCATTAATAAATATTTAAAAGTGGATGGTAAAATATATGTTGTTTTTGTCAGAGGAAAGACAAATCTTTGCAGAAAAAGATAGAAGATGGGAGACAGAAGGAGGAAGAATGAATGTTCTTTCGTTTTATATAATTTGGGACCTTAAAGAAGGCAAGTATCTCCTATTTAAGGATGATTGTAAGGCAATGGCAGATAATGATCTCAGTGTTTAATTAACTGTGCCATAAGTCCCTCCCATTATTTAGATCTTTGGCTGTGCAAGAATTTTTGGTCTCTGCCTTAAAGCCTAGAAATAAATTCCAGGCTTGAGGGTAAGAGGGAGATGGCACAGAATCCTGCAATCCACCAGCTTACACTATGGCTTTGGTACATTGCCCATGCCGTGGTGCTGTGCAGTCTGGTCTCCAGTCTCACCAGTGCCACTCAGCRGTGAGTAAGACTTAGGGACATTCTCTGCTCCCAGACAAACCTGCTCATAGGATGAAATTTAGAGAGTTAGAGCAAAGTTTTTATACTGAGTGAGTTCTGCAAAAAAGATGAAAATATGGCTTCAAAATAACATGTCTTGTACTAGTCCTCTGCATATGGATCATTTTTGTACTCAGTCAATAAGGAGCAATAATCAAGTAACGATTACGTCTTATAGAAAATATATCTGGAAAAAAAAATTAGTTGGTAGAAACAGAATTTTTTCTTCAGTAAAAGATAAATACCATCCTTTGCAAAMAGAGTTTTTGAAAACTTCTGATTCATTTGCTGTGGCTAGGGTAGACCTTAGGAGTTTCCGTGCAAAAAGCTGGGTGTACCGTGCGACTGTCTCAGTTTGAGGACAAGCTGCATATAACYTACCCAACAGCCGTAGGGCCCAGCCTGCCTCCTGGGAGCGCAGAGGGGAAGGACTCACAAATGCTGTGAGTCGAGGGGTTAATGTTTATTTTAATTTCCCTGTGAGTACCTGAAGCACCYCTCTGTACGTTCAACTGTCTGCGCAGTAAGTTGTTTCTTGCAATGACTGAAAATGCAGCATACACAGTGATGTCTGTGTTCAGCACTGCATGTGCAAAAGCACAAACGTGCCTGTCTTTAYGTACGGATGACCTGTGTGATGAACTGTGAAAAGGCACTCCCTTAACACTGTTATCTGCCTTCTGCCTTGTAAGCCAGCTTTCCGGGGGGTTTTCTAGCATTCTGCCACTCTGAGCAGCTCCAGAGGTGCTGTTTGCTGCTCATTTCAGCAAAGACATGCTCATTTTCTGCAAACGTGATTGCTTAACCCTGAATTTTCGGCCACTTCTCACTCATTAGAGACATATCGAGTCTTGACTTGGTTTGGCAGTTCAAGATTGGAGGAAATCCTATACAACTAGCAGTTTTTCAGGATCTGGAGAGTAGCTAAATTATAGGYTTCAAAGTTGCTTACTCTGTAGCACTAAGAATAAGAGCTTTATGCTTCTGAAAAGAAAAATACAACTGGTTTCTTACTGAGCCTCAGCACCAGCTTCTAGTTTCTGAAGACATCAAGATATTGGACTTCAATTTTTGTAGCAAAGTGAGTGTTTCMAAAGGCATTTTGCAGAAGCCTTAAAAAACCTTGGTAAAGTGTACATTATTGGAATAAAACTGAAGAAATCACTTGCCTTTGTGTGAAAAAAAAAAGAGCATGAGAAGATTTACAAACGCTCAAATTATTTTTCYGCAGTGGACTCTGTAAAATAACACTGCCCTGTGCACAGAGATTTCRTGAATACTTGCTCAGAGTATGCAACCAACGACTTTGCCGCACCTCTGCAGAATACGCTTCCAAATTTTGGAATGATAAAACCTCTGCGCCGCCTTAGCCATTTTGCATCCCTGTTACTTGTAAATTACATGTAGATGATCAAGGAACAGTTTTCTGTAGATTATCAATATTGTGCATTTTTCATGAACGAAATGCAGATGTCTTCATGGCAGTGTTTAGACTGAAAATTTGTTTGCCAAATGGTGTTATCTCATTCCATGATTATGGCTATAAGAATGTGGTATAGGTAAATGGAAAATAGATTTTGCATTCTTCAAAAATATCCTTGGTAAGTTCCAGCATCTTGGCCAAAGAGGTTTAAATTAATGATACAGAAAAACCACCCCATGGCTGTYCTGGATTTACAGAACTAACAGATAGAAATAGCACCAGGAGCATCTTTTATTCACTAATGTACCACTTGACTCAACATAYATAGCGCTACAAGATTTGTTGCCTATAAATGTCACCAGTTTTTTGTTGTTGTGTGTATGCAGAGTGGCACTTTGATCTTTCCTTGTTCTTGGATTGGTATCACTCGAACTCCAAACACAAGTAACTTGAATCTTATTTTTCTTGTGATTTCTGTATTTATTTACACCTATGGAGAATACCTTTTAAGCACATACCTATTCAGTTTTCCACTGGCTTAAGCTGAGATAGTGTTATGCATTCCTTTTGAACACTGCTTGCTGAGACAAACATCAGCATAACACAGAAAATGATGGAGAATCATATAGTAACAAACTTTTTGCATTAAGCAGCTTCTGTCAGGTTTATTTATTACTCTGTTTCCCACACACAATGGAATACAGCCGAGTTATGTGCTTTTCTTACTGCCGCTCCAACAGACGCAATTTCCCCCATATGCTTTCAGCTTCATGGGTAAGTCATTCCTTATCATCAGTACTGCCCCTCAGCAGCCCTAGCTACACTTTGTGGCAGCAGTACCATTTTTGCCAAAGGAGTTGATGGTTCTTCCAGATAGCCATACACACTCCAAAACCACACTTTCCTTTTTTGAAAAGAGGCTAACTTTATATCATGTTGGCATACCTGTCCAAGGATTTCTGATCTGTATTGTCAACAGCTCATGAAATTCAACTCCTAAAATTTTGCTACTTTGCTTATAATTTTAAATAAAACCTCTTGCTGACAGTGACAGCATCATTTCAGGAGAATAGGATCTGCTTGTTTCTTTCCCACATGCCACTACACATCCCTCTCTCAATGTTTATTTTTGTATCATCTGAAAAAATGTTTCTTTAGTAATTTCTTTTGGAGCTTTAAACCTGACCCTGTCTGGTGAAGGCAAATGACAGGATAAGTTGCACCAAATTTCCATTATTTACTAATTTCTGAGTTGCGAATAGTAAAATTATAGGTAGGAGGAGAGTAAGCTTGGAGAACACCAGGTGCTTTTGGAGAGCTCCAGGGCTACTGCTGGGATCAAGGAATTAAAACTGGCATGGTGTCAAAGGAAGATGAAAACACCTACAGGCCTTCAGAAAGCAGAAAAAAGTGGGAGGTAAGTGACTTTTTTTGAAACACTATGGTTCTGCTGAGTGTTCACCACTAAATATCAGAAGTCTTTGCTGGCAAATTAGGCAAGGCATAAATCTTTAGGGAACTGCATTCAACAGGGAGGGCTTCATGTCAGCAGATATTCACCCCAGGAAAACTATACATTGCAGGCAGCAAGAGGAGGACTCTTAAATACTGGGTGCAATCTGAGAACAGCAAATTCTAGGAAACCTTGAGGACAGTAGTCCTACATTCAAGGAAAATTGCCAGCCTAACTCAGAACCATTTGGGCATTRCACGGTCAAACTGTTCAGCTAAAATCTCTGATAGGCCTCAACTAGAACCACGATTGCCAGATACTCAGAAAAGAAAAAATTATCCAGGAGAAAACAAACAAACAAACAAAGATGTTTCTCCATAGGTTAAGACTAAAGTGAGCTTCTTTTCCTGAGCTCAGGCTAGTCACACGCACAAAACGTGTCCCGTACGGAACAAAACCACTTCATAATGCTGCACGATGCCTGTGGAGCACATTTCTGGTTTGTCTTCTACGTCTAGTTCAATTTATGTAATTTGTTGAGTGAGAAGAAGGCCTTACCTGAGCAGACAGCTGGGACTCTCCATTACTCTCATTCACACGTTCCTGGGCTTAGTGCAAGATGGGGGTTGTATTCTGGGACTCCTTGGTGGCTGAGGAGGATTTTTTTCCCCCCTGCACATTTATTTTTCCTTTTAGAAAACAAATTTCTAAATAGCCCAGGACTGTGAGCGCAGAAACAAGGCCTAAGCTCTCTCCTCTTAACACAGCAAGTGTCCAATGTGCTTCTCTGTTCTACAGGCAGCCCTTCGGGGAAGAGGTCAGGTAGTTTTTTGAGGCACTTCATGAATATATAGCAAGGAGAGAAGCTTTATCCTGTGGCAGCTCTTTAGCTTTCAGACAAGAGAACCTTTTGCTAGGAGACGACAATCTAATTGTAATCCTTCACTAGAAGCAAGTGATGGAGAAAATCATGATTTACACTGTGTAAGTTATGGCCAGTAATTACCAGAGTAGGTGAGATGATAACATTGTAGTCTCATTAAAACACATGTCCTCTTATCTCATCTGTCTTCCTGTAGCTGTCAAAGTTAYTGCCTCAGCTTGGTTTCAGGTATATATGCTGCACARTGTGACTGAGATAGAGCAATTACTCCCATTACTAATGCTTAGGTACCTTGATGCCCAGCGAATCAACAGCCTGAGTACMTGGAGATTTAGGAGCCTGGTAAGARCTACAGAAGCTGCCATGCAGAGTCAGAAACTCTCTAAGACAGACAGCAGCAGACGCTAAGAGAAGAGCAGGGACCAYGTGCTTAATTTTGAGTGATGAGCGGACTTCCCTTCGCTCAAGCTGCTCATCTAAGGCATCAAGAACCTACATGGCTCATCCTGATTGTATCCATAATATTCTCTTAGTAAGTGATATCCTCCTCCAGCAAAATTTAGCCTAAGAACTGCCAGTACCTTCAAGAGGGACATTAAACACACCACGACCAGCWCTTCTGAAGTAGTTTGCTTCTCTTCACTGTTGTAGCAGTGGCAGTATATATATATATCACACCACAATCCCCTTCCCTCAGCTATAGTCTGTGCTAGCTCTGGGTTGTAGAAATTCCTACCAGACCCAGTTTAGCAGATACAGCAGCTAGAATAATGCCTTATGTGTGAATCCCAATAGGACTGAAATATTGAGTTATTCAGTGCTGTCAGGACTTGGATATATTTGTGCAAGCCCAGAGGCAGAAATGTAAGCAACTAGGGAGCTTTACTGGTGGGATATTARGTGTCATGGGAATTTAGCCAGCTCCAAAGTTAGGCAATAGCTAAGAAAAGGCTCTGGGGATTTTCATTTTGAATGAGGGAAAAACCCCTCTGCAGACTTAGCCTGTGWAACCACACAGGGTGGGAGATAGTGGAGAGCTAGCCTTGTATGATATTAATTGACTAACTAAAGTGAAGGCTAAAGTTCCCCTCAGTCSTCATCTTCTGTCTGCATTGTTCTTGTTTGATAATTGAACATTGATTAATTTAGAGATGGACATGACAAAGGCCTCAAAGACACACCATGGGTAGCAATCCTKCCCTGGACCTCAAAAACTGACTGATGGAAACGAATAGGTCTTTCCTGTCCTGACCTGGCTCTGGATAAAGGTAAGCCCTACATTTGGAAGGACTTTTAGTTATCTGAGGTCCAAAATTTTGATTTTAGTAAAATCTGTATCAAAATGGGGCTAAAGCAGGTAAAATACCTGTTAGTACCATTAGATGTGCCTAGGGCTGGTTCAGAGTTTCTTGGTGATTTGGAGAGAGCTTGGCTTTGCTGTGGTAGCAGATTAACCTATCCAGCAGAGCTACTTGGCAGAAGTGTAAAGAGGGGCAGAGTAGGACGAGCAGTCAGAGAGGTCAAGGCTGCTGTCTGCTGGGGCCAGGAAGCTTGTTTGGTCTTGGTGTCCTAATGCCTGCAGTAGTGGTCCTGTCACTGGACCAGAGCATTGCAGCTGCTGGGGCTTGAGCTCTGAGCTGAGCTGTGTCTCTTCCCTTCCCCACTAGAGTCACCCTAGGCAAATACCTGGGTTCACCTTCATCTAGGATCAGTTGCTGAGCTCTTTCGTTGCTTGTTGCCCACTCGAGCTGTGTTTCATGCAGCAGATTTCCAGAGAAATGTGGCTTCTGTTAACCAAGGTGCTAATGTTTAGAACCTAAAAGCAGAATATTTCTCCTGCACCTTTCGCAGCAAGGAAGCCACTGATGTCAGAAACCTAGCCAGCAAGTTTCACTGCCCACACTGACAGCAGTGCCATGATAGGCTGATACTAACAGGGACCAGCAATTCTGTCTTATACAAATGCAGACAGACTCCTTTTTAGTCCTTCAAGGTGAGCTTTATGTGAGAAAGGCTCTTCATCTTGTCATTACTGTGTTTAGCACGATTCATATTTTGAAGATGTCGAAGATCTGCAGTTGTTCCATGCTGGGATTTTTTTGCACATGATTCTCATTAACAGCCTTTTGAATCTGATATTTATTGTTCTCACCTGGAATTAGCTAGGGTTAGTGAAGCACTGAAAGCTCAGTCCATGAGTCCAAGATGAAGGCTGGTGCTGAACTGACAACACAGGCGATAATCAGTGCTGTGCTCCCTTGCTAATGAACACCRGAGGAGGTACTTCGAACTACCAAAACTGGGAAATGATGGCTGAGGGTCATTAAAGCAAATGGAAGCAATATGAATAGATTAGGATAAACCTGGAGGCTGAGGGAAGACTGAAAACTGAACTGGAAGATCCCTTTCTGATAGAGTTTGTTTTTTAATGGAAAGATCTCGTACTAGAATTCTGGAGTTAAGCATCCTTCCAAGGAGTAAGCCAAAAATCATGCCCCAAATCAGCATACAAAGAAGACCAACACTTTGGTGTTTCCTTTCTAGGAAAATGAATTATTGTATCTTTCCATCTATGTCAATTAATAGTTAAACACATTTTTTGCAAAAGCCATGTTATTACTGGGCATATTTCAGAAATTTAATCTGGAAACTTTAAGCATAAAGAACTGGAAAACAAATTGTGTTTTGTATTTGGCTTCAGCAGATACAGTATCTGCTTTAATTAATAATGATGTATCTCTGCAAGTCAAGAATAAAAATACAATCCCCACTATCAATCCTTGCATTAAATTTTCAAACCATCCATTCAATATTAACTAAATATAGCCACATTAAAATAAAGAAGAAATATTCATTTGTTTATACTCCCTCAGCTATGCAGGAATTATTCTATGTGTTACATCAAAGATTTCCTTTCAAATTCACCTGATCTGAAAGACAATTTCTCCTGACTATGCAAGTAAACAGAGAAAGTACCTGAATTTTATCAAATTCAGCTGCACTTTTCCTGCTAAAGTATGTTCAAAAGCCAACAGATCTATTTTTGTGACTCMATTCTGCTGCTGTTCAGTTGGAGGAAGCTATTTTTGTAATTATTCAGTAACAAATCAATTTAGATAGTAGTGAAAAAGTTCCAGGCATCTCTCTGATGAAGGGTGATAAATAGATCCAGAAGAAAACTGTTCCTCTATAAAAGAGACTGAGCTGACACAGGGAAGGCTTGAACAGCGCTGAAGAAAAAATATATATATATACTTTTCAAAGTATATAAAATATATATTTTGAAACAAGAGAAAGACAAAGATTGTTTTTTGCATATGTTGAGGCTTTCGCATTTAAGTTTTCCAGGAGTGCACTAATCACCCTACCATACTGAGCAGGAGAGAGGTCTTGAAAAGAAAAGAGTCTCAAAACRTTGGTCTGCTGTTTAAAAAGCCAACTCAAGGAAAAAAATCAGGGCAAGAGTGAAAAATGTCTAAGAATACCCTTTCTGGTTACTTGCAAGAGGTGAAAGATTTTTTTTTTCTAAAATATAGGACATTGGTATCTCATCAAATTTAACTGTGTAGGTCACCAGATCAAAATCCAACTGGTATCTTGCTGACCAGTCTGTAACTCCAAGCCCGCTGTGGGCTGAGCACCAGTGTCCCACTTCCAGGAATGACAGCACCAGCTCTCCCAGACAACACTACAACATGGCTTCTCAAGCCAAGGGGCTGGAAAGTACTTACCAGTGTATTTGGCATGTGAGAGATCTTCCTTCTAGAGCTATTAAAGAAYGGAGGAAGAGGGAAGGAAATATGTGGGTGGGTTCGCCTTCTAAAAAGCAAGCAGTGCTGGTGTGGCTAATGCCTACAGGATGCAGTGTGGGCCTGGCAGATGCTTCACTGTTGAGGCTCTAGGCAGATCTTTAGCAGGACATCCAGATAAGAGCTGGACTGGCTGCCAGCACTTTAAAGAGTAAGTCCTAGTCCAATTAAGTGCTGAAAACTCTCCCTCTTCAGCTACAAGTGTGGGATAGGAYGGATAAGTTCCTGTTCTTACTCTGTTGGGTGATCTGATGGCCAAGAAGAGTAAAGAGACACACTGCCCTTCCTGACTTCTGCAGCCAACACGATTAGTGGAGTCTTAAATCTCCAGACTTTTGATCTGACATAACATAGCTGATTTTAGTATCTTAGTTTGAAAGGAAGGCACAAAGTYACTAGAGAGCTTAGTCTAGTGGCTTGGCAGGTGGGTTCGATGATGTGATTGACGATGCTCTAGRGGTCACAGTGACTGAGGACAGCTGTCTCCCAGCCTTCCCCCCACCCGTAGGTTAAAGTGCTGTTAGCTTCCACATGGACTGCAGTAAGGGAGATCGCCTAAGGAGCGCAACTGTAGTGGCCGTTCTTGAAATAGTTCCTTTAGCCCGTTAGCCTCAGTTCCTTGTGGCTGGAAGAGGGGTGTGAGGCCTGCCCCTCATGTAGGAGCTGTTATCGCCCAGCACTGGCATGAATGTTGATTCTGGCAGTAAGCGTTTGAGGAAGGGAAAGGAGGACCTGGTTGGTACAGCTGCCGTGATGCTCCCAGTGTCCCTCGCTCTGGGTCGGGATGTGGACGTGAGGCTGCAGCCCAGGGCACACACGCAGCACTGGACRGCAGTGTTATGGAAGTTCAACCAGGTTTTCTTTCTTCTAGATTTGGGAATAATGGTAAACGTATCACGCATGTGATTGCAAATGTGTACTTGTCAGAAAGGGCATCTGTAAACAGCATTGTAATGTACCCTCTTTTGACTAAATTCRCTATGTTTCTTCCTCCCATTCTGTTTCTTCTGCCTTTTCTCTGCCTGCTTTCCCATACTTTCTTCCCTTCCAGCTCTCTGTTTCTTTCAGTGTGTACTACAGTGTTTCCCAGGCCTCTTCTGTGCTGACTCAGCACTGGAGAGGTCACTGAGCTAATCAGCAAGCTTTGCCTCTCAAAAAAGCAATATATAAAAAGCCAACAAAACCCAACAAAAACAGTGTCTCCTCCTCCCAAWTCTTTAGCTTTAGGCAGAAAGACCCAGGAGGAGGAGAGTACATTGGCATCAGCACAGTATATGTGCATTTAACTATAAGCTTGCCAAAACCAGATAGACTGCAGGGAAAACGCAGAATTCGTGCAACTAACTTGTTTGTCTGCCATTGATAATGGCACAGAGCAGCGACTCCAGGAATAATACTCTAAGCTGGAGCACTGCGTGTGAATGCCAATACAAATATATTAGCACTTAGCACTGCCACTCCAGAGACGTTTGTGGAAAGTATCTGTGGCATGGAGATGACAAGTCAGTAAAATACATATCGTTGTGACTTTGTTTCACCTGCCTGGATTCTGAGCTGGGATTTCTTTTTCCTGCTTTTCATCTCATTTCTCATGGTAATACCAGGGTCACACTTTAATACGGCAAATATAATTACAGTGCAATTACACAGTGTGACTATGTTTCATGATACCTGTAATTACCATTTGCTCATGTGGCTGGGAGGTCGGTTAATTCAATGACTAAATTACTTATTATCAGTCTACTCTCTGAGCTRCTGTCTCACACTGTAATTGTGATGATACTTTGCACATATATCAAAGGGTTTGCAGTGTGACAGTCATTTCTGTTTTGCTAAGCTTATGATTGAGTTCCCTGCCTGTTTACAAGTGTATGATGTTTGTTTGCATGGCAGTAGTATGTCAGGTAAATTCAAAAAGTGAAATCAATATCAACACTAGTGATGCACATCTGGGAGTCCTACAGAAAACCCCTGCTGTGCTGTATCCYGCAGAGTTTAAGAGGAATAGTGAGGTTGGCTTTTGTTTTTGTTAGCCTTTTCTGTTTTAAGTGCACTGCCTTAGAGGAGGTCCAGAGCTGTCTGCACTTCAAACGGTTAGCAAGGCTTGCAAAGCTTGGCAGATACTTGGGATCAGGAGAAAAGTCATGAAAGGCAAGGTTGTCCTCCTTCCTGTCCCTTCCATGAAGCCATGCGTGTCCTACTCTAGGATTCAGCAGGCCTTGGATTCCACTCGGGGTTATGACTTTGCATTCCCAATGGTGCCATTAGTTTGACTTAACTTTTTTCTTTTAAATATACTTTTTTTGCCATTTCAGTGGCTTACAAGAATCAGTAATGCTTCAAAGCATCTCAGGTTGAAGTCCTGTGGTTGTCTGATGCTAGAAGGTGGCAGGAGACAGCTCCCTGCTGCCTTCCTTCCCCTTCTCTTCTGCCTTTGCTCTTTTTTCCCGGATRGAGTTGCTGGCAAGCAGCAGCAGCAGCAGTCAGCCAGCAGTGTCCGTCTGGCATAGTCGCTGAAGTGCTTTCTTAGCTAGCCTGCAGCCAGGCCAACAGCTCTCTTCCTCCATGTGAAATTTCTGTCTGCCTGACCCCCTCCCTCCATCCCGGGACCTTATTCCAAAGCTGTGTGCACTTCACTCTCCCCTTTCTACCTTTCTACCTACCTCTTCTGTGTTATTTCTCTTTCCTTATCCTCCTCAGGACATGACTTTTTTCTTCCCTCAACATCCTGAGCTTATTCTCGGTGCCAAGCACAAATCAGGAAGGAAGGGGTTAACATTGCACAATTCCTGCACACTTGCATGGGCTCGCAGAGCTGGCAGAAGTAGGTCACACCGGGTCTGCCTCAGACCTCTTCTTTCCTCCTCCCTCAGTTTCTACAATCGCTTTACTGATTTTCAGGGAAAAAAAAAGGGGGGGGGGGGGAAAGGTATAGAAGCCAAGTAGAAAGCAACAGAAAGACAGTGAATGAGTCCTTTCTGACTTGCATTCCTGCTCATCCCCTTTTCATCTCTCCCGCTATTCCTCCTTGTCCCCATTTCTGCTCTTTTTATCCTTTCCTCTCTTTTTTTTCCCACTTCCAATTTTCTGATCATCTAAGTATCCTCTTCTTTACACCCCAATATTTTGTTTCTAGGGAATTTGTCTTCTGTCTCAGAGATAAACTGTCTCTAGACTTTAGAGGCAATTTTCACCGGGTAGATGTTCTTTTGCAGGCCTATGATGYGAGTGTAAGATTTTCCTGGAGTAAAAAGATACCTACCTCTCCTTTAAAAGCACTGGGATCTCAGCCACTAAATCTCTGGAGACTCCAGGATCTGTCTAAGACCCCTGGGCTGAAGGCACTATGCAAGGACCAGGGGGTCACCAAACCCTTTCTTTTGCCATGCTGGAGGCCTGGGTTCAAGTCCTGCTTCTGTGCTTCGTGAGTACAAGCTGCTGAAATGGCAGATTGTGCTGGGGTGAAGGAGGGGCTGGTGATGGGAAGGTGCCTTAGCCAGTTTTCAACCATCTTTGCATATGTATAAAATTAACATAATTTGTGTGCTTTTGCTGTTTATATATGTCCAGAAGGAAATTGTAGGCAATGCGTACMTCCCCAGAAATATTTTTCAAACTGTCATCTGCAGGCATTGAACACCAGAGGCTGTTTAATCTCTCTCCTACTCTCCTTCTCTCTCGAAGCCCCCATCTCCCATTCCCTGGCTCATTTTTTATAAGAAAWTAATTTAGTTTTTTTTTATTATTATTATGGTGTAACAAATCAGACAATTGTGTTTGACACTACAGAGGAGTCCAAAAGCATAACYACTGGTCGCCCTCACTTCTTGATAAAGCAGCATCGGTTTGAGGCAGAGGAGGGGGGACAGCTGAGCATCTGAAATGGAGACATCCTTGGGAGAGACTCCTAGGCTGTGGGGAAGGCAACCAATGGGCCTGATGGCCTCGGCCAGCAGTGGGTGCGTGCCCGGTGTCTGGCGTCCCCCGGACACTGGCCACGGTCTGTCCTGGACATATTAAATGGTTATGTGGGGCACCGCACTCACGGCAGTGCRCACCGTGCCAGGTGCAGGATGTGAAGGGTGGCAGAAGACAGTCCCCCAAAGCCTTCATGACCACCTGAAGTGAGGAAAAGCTCCTCCTTTATTAGTTTAGAGGGGTTGTGAGATAAAGAGAATAAACAATTTTGCTGTATGGGGCTGCAATATTGCAGAGGGAAAGAATCTTGTGTTAGCCCAGAAATGGGATATGGCACTGTGGGGACKCTGATCTTGAAACACCATGGTATCACTTTTATAGCGACGGTCTAGAATTAGTCCACTGTGGTCATCAGTACCCTGGTCCCATTTGGTCTCACCACTAGTGCAACCAACTTCTGGCTCTCCAGGTCTGCGCAACAGATGGAGCAGATACACTTTCCCTCAGCCATCAAATAACTTACTCATGATTTGCTTGTAAGTGACCATTATAAGTGACCTGGGAAAAAGAAATCTGGAAAGAAACTTGGAGAAAAAATGCGTAAGGAAAATGAGTCAGATTCATGGCACAAACTTTTACAAACCTCTGTCCAAACTGTCAAAACTGATCCCTACATATCCGTATTCTGCAGCTTCTGGTGGAGACTCTATTTATTGTGACCACGAATAGAAAACCTGAAATCATCCAGAATTCCTTATGTTCAGCACAGTGAAAACGACTGGAAACAATACTGAGCTGTCAAATGACATTACAGGAAAAGGCAAAGAGTGCACCTTGGCAAGCGAACAAAATGGTCTCCAACAAGAACTGACCAGAGACAGCTATATCCCACAAAAACACAATTTATACCATTTTATTTCTATTGGCTTRGTGAAAACATGAAATGATCCCACACTGGGAAGCAAACACAGAAAGACTTACTGCAAAGTTAAGTGTATACATACATACATACARATCTAGCATATAAGAACAGAGGATCTGGCTTGTAGTGCTGCTGTTACCATATATTACCATGAAATCTTAATACAAAAACAAACACTAGCAGAGGCAGAGCATTTTCTAACATCACACAACGTAGGCAGCCACTCCAGTTAAAAATCCCAGAAAAGATAGCTCCGCACACATTCTTCTTGTTCTTCTGCACATATTCACCTCTTATTCAGGACAGACACTCCAGGACTTAACGATATTWCCTGCACACAGTTTGTGATCCAGGTAGGAAGAGTCAATGCTTCAATTTACTTTACCATACTGTCAGTAATTTCGATTCCTGGAGATGACAAAAGACCCAAGCAGAGAGCCAGGGCTGCCCTGATTTAGTCCATCTTTAAAGTCTGAAGTGTGCAAGATACAGCTAAAACACCAACCATCTGCCCTTAGGAGTTGGGGGGATTTTTCCAGGGAAAAGAGTGGGTGTATCAAGTCACTCTGAACGGGGTGAAAACTATTTAAAGATGAGACTGACTCAATCTTCTTTTTGGGTTATTTTAAAACCTTCAGCAAAGAATTGGGTCTTTTTTTGTTCTATTTGAATTAATTTGTCCATCTTTTTTTGTTTATTAAATTACAGTTTGCCCCTTGTCAGCTAGATTCTAGACAAGCCTAATAGCTGCAAATACTGCATTCATATTTTGCTTACAATGCAGAGGCAAAAAAAATCAAGTTAATGGTCTTCCTGATGAATTGACTAATTTGCTGTCATAAGTGGATATATAAACATTAATTATATTCTGAAGGACTTCAGCTATTAAAACCAAGCTGGGAAGAAATACAGGACTTTTTTCTTTACTTTTCCATGCACATAAGGGTGGGAATGCCCTGACCCTCATATTCAATTTCTGTTTTCTTTTCAGAATATATTTGGTCTGGTGCTGTTTACCTTGTCCTTACACATGCTCTTTCTTCAGAAGTCTAGTATAGGATTTTTTTTTGTTTCATCATGATCTTTCTATTTTTTTTCAGTTGATAACAAAATCAGAGAGGAGAAGTAAGTCCTCTTCAAGCTTAACAACTTTGTCTTGCTTTTGACAGGATGGTCCAAAATGTTTGTGATCTTGGTGCTCCTTCTACACACAGTGCTATTTGACACCAAACACACATTGCAGAGCCGTAATGGCAGGACAGCTGGCATTTAAAAAGTTGTCCATCACATTTATTGGTGATGGGTCAGGGTGCAGAACCCTTTGGTAGGTGACACTGGTGCTGCTTTTGTCTCTACAGTCCAGTTTTAGACTTGTGGGTCAGTATTTTTCCTGATAAAGGAGCTTTATTACCATTATTATTTACTGAGTGTACTTATCATGGTGTTGTTGGATCACAAAGCAGAGTAAGATACAGCCCCTGCCACAAAGAATTTAAACCTTGAATAGGACAATATAGCAAACAGAGTGTGAATACCAAGTGTGTGTGTGTGTGTGTGTGTGTGTGTGTGTGTGTGTGTGTGTGTGTGTGTGTGTATGTATGTGTATATATATACATACACATCAGGAAGAACAGACATGGGGTTTGGAAACCTATTGCACGAGGTGGAATTGCTGTGCCTGTGCAGTGCCTGGTGACCTGAGCCTTGATGCTCTGACCTGAGTCAGACCTAGGGTTTTCGGGGGTTATCTAGGTTAATCAGCTGAAGCGTGAGCTGCAGCTCCTGAGCTGAGGCTTGGCTGCCACATCTGATCACCAGGAACCAGTAAGGGCAGGGACATTTCCCTAGAGTATGAATTTTAACATCTTTTCACATATTAAAATCAGGAGTTACCAACCAGAACAACAGCCTAAACTTGTGTCTTCCTTGACAGCTCAATAAAAAACAAACACCCCCCCCAAACATCCCTCTGACAAGCACGTGTTCAGTAAGTTAAAAAGATGCAGTTGTCTCCTGTTGGGATTAATAAGCATTTTACTTGGGTAAGGTGGAGCATACCAGGAAAGTCAACGACTTCTATTTCCTCATGGAGCAGTCACAGGCTGCTTCATCCGAGTGCCACGATTGCCTCTCAGCTGACACTGCGTTTCTTAGGACCGTAGGGCTGATCTCTGCTTTGACTGAGGCTATGTTAAGACTCATTTCTAAATCATTTTATAGTGCTTCTGGTTGTTTACCTTTTTCTCTTGGCCTATGTTRTAAAGCATCCTTGCACTTTAGGAAGATGGAAAATATGAATGGATGAATAATGTCTGCAAAGTAAAAAGAATACAGCCCTTTTTTATCACTAGWTTACTATGACAGTGTGATCCTCGTACATCTCCTTTAGCAAGCAAAAATGCAGTTTTAGTTTATTGCAACTCTGAGTTTTGCAAAATGTCAAAGTGGTGCTGAGTCTAGAGCGTCGCCAAAATGGTGAGACTGATGACAGATTCCCAGCCTGTCTGCTAGGTAGGTAGGAGCAAGACAAAAGAGCTTTTGCAAGTTCTTGTTCAAGAAACTTGAACCTTGGGGAAAGATTGTCCAGTCTTTTAGGTCCTACTGGCTTCACTGAGACCATATTTTGTGATATGTTGTCATAGAAAGAGCAGAACAATAACACACATGTTGTCTAACCTATTTTTAGCCATTCTCAAAGAATGAAGGGAAAGACCCTCAGAGACATGACTCACTATCACATTTAATGGAGCTTATGTTTAATTAATCTTCAAATAAATCCAAAGGAAAGTGAACTGAGTCTGTCTCTGAAAGTAAAATAAGGATGGTAGGAAATGCATMATTTTTAATAGCTTTATATTTATCCTTTTCTGGGGAGATTTTGGGGAGGTGTTGGGAGGAAAAGAGGGATAGAGGAGTTTTTCCTCAGCAGTCACTGAAGAAATATTCCTTCTAGTWATGGGGCGATTGGAAGGAGTGTGAAGAGTTCTTTTAAAAAAGTTATTCCCCCACTAGCCTRTGAAATCCTCAGGTGCAGCCTGGTRCAGTAAGTTTCATCCAAAGGCACATCTTTCYRYGATGTTACAACCTGGATGCTCACAAAATCATACCAAGGATAGAAGATTTCTTTTTTTCTTCTATTGAAATACAAATCAAGGAATCAGTCTCAGAAATAGCTGTCTATAGTCTTTTTCTGGGAATGTTTGCATTCTTCCATCTCCAAAATGGTTGCTGGGGAGACAGCCAGTGTATTTCTGTGRTTAATGGAGACAATCATGCAGAACCCTTCAGAAGCCCTTTGGATGGGAAGAACCACGTGATGGCTGTGTTTGGGCTGCACAGACTCACCTTCCTYGGAGATGCAAGCTGGTAACACCAGCCACATGCATACACGTCTGCATTTTGGCAGGCGCAGCTGCTGATGTTCCCTATTAGGTCGGGAAATGTGTGGGGTTTGCCAGTCCCTGCAAGGTAAGTGCTGTTTTGGCCCATGTCCCAGGGTTGTGGCATCACCGGAGGAGCTGCAGCGCAGCTCAGCYGTGACACGGCAGTGCTGCTGCCAGCTCTGCGGCCCCTCTCTCYGGTGCCCCCATCTTATCTGCTTCTGGGCTCCTTCCCTCACGCAGTGGGGAAAGCTCCGGCCGACACCAAGAAGCTAGAGTTAAGAACCAGAGAGAAAATCGTGTTCTGAAAGAGTTGTGGAATATATGCACTGGCAGCAAATATACAGCTGCTCGTCCTGGACGAGTGAAGAGTAGCAAGTTCTGCTGCTTCTGAAAAAATACTTCTTCCTCTTCCAGGATACAGCCTTCAGTTCCGGCTGCCCATCAGAAAAAATCCRTGCAAACATAGAATGGGCCTGGAAACAGGTAATAGAATAATTTGGAAATGGCATGTTTTCCACATGAGAACAGATGGAAAAGGTGAAGTCTGCATATTTAGCTGAGGAGATGAGTTACAGTGTTATTAGTGTTTTACTAATTAATAAAGTAAAAACATATTTGAGTCTTTTGCAGGCCTTCTTAGTACAGGGGGGTGCAGAAAGAAAACGGAGGACAACAAATGAAAAAAAAGATAGAAGGGMTATTTTTATCCATTTCATAATTAACCTACGGAAATTCTTGTAATAGGATGTTTTTGTGGTTAAGATGTTTATGGAACTCAAGACCAGCAGTCAGTTGCTATGCTGAGGGTAATTAATTCCACAACCACAAACGATGCTGGGTGGCGACTGAGGTTGTATCGGGGGCCCCTGCTTTCCTGAAAGCTTTGGGAAGTGTTACTGAACAGTGTGGTAGGTGGTACAAGGGCAGCTGAAAGCTCTTCCCTTCTCCTGTGATTCACGGGATGTCGAGGATTTGAGTAGCTAGGACAGTTCCTGGTTCCCTCTTAGCTGTGATAACGCACAGGAGGTTTGGGGGTTTGGGTTTTTTAATTAATGATTTCCTACTTTGGGGAGTGCCTTGGTGACAGACATGGAAAGGAAAGGAGGAACAGCTCGGCAGGTGCTGTCCATGGCTGTACTTGCCTCTCCAAAGAAGCTGAGAGGCTGCAGCTCTCCAGGGGAAGATTTGCATCGCTGACATTTTATCACCTTGACAATTCTCAGGGACTATCCCTTCAGCAAACTGCCATACGCAACAAGGGACTCTGGACCAGAAGTGTCATTGAGCTGAGGCGAACTGGAGGTGTCCAAACTCCATGTTTGTGCTCTAGAGAATTTTAAGTACTTTTTACTGACTTTTACTCTATGCTACAGAGCATAAAATTCACTGTGGTTCACGGAAAGCCTTCCTGCATCGTAGGATATAGAGTCTTCTCTCATATCCATTTCTGGTCTACTGAGAGATAGAAGCATGTTTCCAGTATATAGGAGGGGTGAGGGGACATGTGTGGATGTTGCTACCCCTTTTCTTCCATTCCGGATATAGGAATGGAGTTTTTGACTTTTTTTTTTCCTTTTGGCTGAATTCCCTCATATGTACATATTCACACTGATACGTGAAAAATGACAAATTTTTCTGTCACAAACCAGAGGAGCTGGCAGTAGGAGATGATATATTGACTTATTTGTATCCTAAAGAGGGATATATAGGCTGTAACGGTTCAGTTTATGTTCTGGAAAGGCAAGAAATTTAGATTTATCTGTGTATGTTCTGGAAATGCTTATGTTGTCCTGGTCATTCATCTCACTATTTGTAGCAGTGTAGCCAGAACACCAAAGAGATCAGTGTGAGTTACAAAATCACTGCTTGGGGTATGTGGTTGGTTGTACCAGGTACAGTCAGACATTTGTACCTAGGAGATACAGAGAACCTGTCTTAGGACATGGACCGTAACCCATCTGGAGTGAGAGCTGTTCATCCTCGTTTATAAAATGCCTATCATAACAGTTCCTAGTCGTGGTCTACGCCCAAAAACATAAATGAGAGCTTCTAATTCTCCATTTTTTGTCCTTTATACTTCCTAGTATTACTTTACTTTCTCAGAGTCCCGAGGAAATGATGGCACCGATGCAATGGCAGGAAYAACGACGATTGCTCTGTACAGCTGAACTTTGCAAACAAAAGGTAATAGTGGGGTGGTCAGGAGCTCTGTAAAGCTAGTCACGTGTCCACATTTAGAAACACTACCATAACTTCTGTGTTGTAAAGTAAATAAATGTGCAAGCCAGACTTGAGACACAGGCTGTTCTGTTGCTCCAGCATTAGCAGAGTTAGCAGTTTTTCTGTAAATGTGATGCAAATCTCCTGACTTTTTTTTTAGAGAAATGCACAATTCCATGTTGACATCATGGAAGAAGTAGCTTGGAGGACAAGGATGTCCCTCCACAGCCATGGCAAACAAGACAGCTGAGATAAATGAGATSCTGAAAACAGCACAAGTGTTTAGGATTCCCTTTTTATCTGTATTTTCCCAGATTCACTGTGTTCTGTGACGAAGAGCAAGCGAAGGGCAGGGCAGGGCTGAGCCACCCTCCTGGGGTGTTTCTGATGTCCTGACATGCCATGTAGGCAGCAGGTGGGAGGCGATGCCTTTATAGACGCACGGCGGGTCACCACCAGTCCTCGGAGATGCAGAGCAGCGGAGAGAGGACAGGTGGACTAGTAACATCTGAGGACAGCAAGCATATCATAGCAGCAGACAAYGAATCAGTGGTGCCCTTGAGAGTGGGCTTTAACTAGGAAAATAAATCRAGTACAAGCATGCTTGTTTTCCAAATATAAGAGGTAGCAAAATTATATTGCAAACTGCATTACCTCTGCTCCCCAAATMAAGAACGAGAACTAGGAATCCTGTCGGAACAGCAAATTAGTCGTAGTCTTTATTTCCTGACACTGTTTCTGTAATTGAAGTAAGCAGTAGCCCACATGCAATGCCCTGAGTCTGTAGAAGCACAGGTTTAGGTAGAGAAGTAYATTTCTTACTAAGGGCACATTGCAGTTTTCTTTTCAGTAACAAAGTTGGACAAAATGCAAGGTACCGGCAGCCTACATATTTGCATTCTTAGATCCTACTACAGTACCTACTAAAACCAAGGCACCAAAAGAAAACTGAATAAAGAGACTGAGCAAAATTGGTGGTGCTAGGGACTTTRGTAGAAGGATAGTATTTGCACATATAGTAACAGCCAGATGGCACAATACCACTGAAAAGATTTTACTCTCCATTCTTTTTTTTTCTGCCTCTGGGTATTTTACACCAGTGTTCCCTGTGTAAATAAAGCTGTGGGATAGACAATGAGCAGTTTAACACTCAAGGACATTCCCATGGCCTATAAACCCACAAATGGTATTTTTCCTTACCTAAGGGAACAACTCAGGGAAAAATTATTTAGAATTTAAATCTAGCTTGGGCCAAAAATACTTAAAATGTGGAGATGGGTCTAGCTGCCATATTAAAAACAGATGATTTCCAATTACTTGGAACTCCCTGATCAAACTGTCTCAAATTTTTGCCAAAGTGGCTCTTAAACTGCAGTGGCTAAAGCTTAAGTAGCTGCATAGGAATTTTTTCTTTTTTTTAATAGTGGTAGATATCCACTGTTGTAGTGCAGGGGAAGTGGGGAACAGCTTTAAGATAATSAACAGAAAACTGAGAACACGTCTCCCTGCAGCAGGTTGTATTATGATCGCAATAGCATGGCCTAGCGGCAAGCAACAGCAGCAAGTGAAGAGGACAGGAAGGCAAAAACTGGGGGTTTGCTTAGTCTCATTTCTGCTTTCATCTCTCATTTTTTCTTCCGTGTTACCAGTTTCCTTCTTAGGAATTTTTCCTAACCGTCCAGCTGCTGTGGCTAGTAACACAGCACACCGACACTGAAAAGTGTTATCTACCTGGTCACTCACAGAGAAAAATTGTTTGATATTAGTGGCGGACTATGCTTACTATCCCTGCAGCCAATACCTGGTGTAAGAATTATCTTCAAAGCTGGTCCTGTTTTCCCTTTCACTTTGTTGTATGTGAAAACTGTGTGCAGCAGACTGCTGGTCTCACAGCCTCCTTTTAATGCTGACTGCAAAGTTAGGAACCTTGGGTTTCCTAGGACCTCATACAAGATATTTGGAATGATGTTGAAATACTGGGATATTTTTGCATTTTCCTTTGCTATTTTTGCCACTTTCTTTTACAATTATGTAAAAGGATTGGCCATTTAATGTCGAAAGCAAGCATTAAGCCCCAAGAATGAAGTGTGCCATAGTCCACCTTGTTCTTGCTTCATCCTCAGGTTCAGGAAACAATCCTGCAAGCTAACGGTTTGTCCAAAACTTCTGTGAGAGTTCAGAGACCTTCACAGAACCAAACCCCTTCTGATTACAATCCTTTAGCTGCATTTCTTCTCTTCCAAGTTCAGGCCTTTAACAGCTAGTGTGAGCTGGTTGTCCAGGCTTTTTCCAAAAAAAGGAAGAGATGGTGTCATCTCCAGAAGGCAACATATCCCATTCTCAAATCAGTATCTAAACTAAGTGAATTAATTAGCCCTTCAGTGATTGCAGAGGAAGTCTAGGACATTGTCTTAGATGAGGACCTAGCTTTTAGCCTGGCAGAGTTCGTTCAGGAAAATGAATTGGCCACTTAGTGTAGGAGAGCATTCCTATTACTTGGATCTGTGCACCATCCCCATCAGATAACATGGTTCTTAGAGCCTGAGCTGGAGAATGAGTGGAGTATTTTTAGCTTTCTGATGACTTAAATCACCGCGAAATTGACTGGCAGGTTAATGTACAAACTGGCCTGGTAAAGTCCAAACCACTGCATCTGGTTTTGAAAAGAGAGTAAGGGAAGAGCCAAGGCTCTTTTGTCGCGGAGCACAGGCTTTGAAAAACTATTTAAAATAATTAAAAAGAGAGGACTAGAAACATGGGCACAGGCTGATCTGTGTAGGCCAGAGGGTAGGAAAGGGATAAATATGCAGAGAGTAGGCAGACATAATGCTTTGCCTTACATCTAAAAAGAGCTAAAACCTAGTTGCCTTTGAAAAAATCAGTCTTTGCACCCTTCTTTTCCTTCCCCTCCACCTCCATGGTCTTACCCTCTCCTTGTGTCAGCTCTAGAGATGTTTAGCTGCAAGGGGCCTTGGTTCATCTGGCCGTTTCAGCTGCAGAGTGGTCTTTATTTATTGTAGGCTTTGTTTTCCACCAGTTCTGCCAGCTGAACCGACTTGTCCTGTGGCCATATGGCCACAAGATCCAGGTGATGGAAGTGGGGAGAATGTGTGGCCAAGGCCTGGGTGGGGAGAGCAGGGTTCTGGCAGCACATACTTGTCAGATCAACCACATCCTGAAATTGTACCCCTCTAGGAGCCCAGGGGATCAATGTGCTGCTCTGGTGCACCTGGAGAGAACCTCCATGGTGGTAGCCCTGGATGAACATGCAGCCCCTGGGGATGTGGACAGGGCAGTAACGGCTTCATCTTCTTCAGAGTTTTTAGAGCTGTAAAGCAAAACAAAAGCATGAGATCTAATAGAGAACAGAAGCTTGGCTGGCATTTCAAGGTCACATTTCTTTTTCTGGCTAGGCTAAATCTGGAGAGTTGGTTGCTCTGAAATATACTTTTGATTCTTGATGTTTTACTTAGAACTATTCAATTTGGAAAGTCTGCGTATCAATCATACACAGAAGCAAATGAGACCTCGTCTGTTTGAGAGGGAGAGACACTGGAATTACTTTTGTGCTTATGTGATCATTCCAAAAACTAAATAGTTGTCCATCCAGGAAAAGAGAATTTATTTTGTATTCCAAAGGGATGAGGAAGATCAGCTGATTATAACACAGGGAAAAGAGCTCCACATTTTTAGCATGTGTAGGTAGGTTATATCTCACAGTCACATGAGCTGAGCTGTGGGCCTTTTCTAAATACAGTGCAACTATCATGGAGGGTATTATTCCTTTGTACAATATCGAGTTCAAAGGAGGAAAAATGTAGTCGAGAAATTCAAAAGAAAATTGGATTTTAGAAGTAGAATCCATGAAAATCTGAGCGAGAATATCAAGGAGAGAAAATTGGACTCCTCTCCCTCCCCCCCCCCCAATTTAAAGGTTTCTAAAGTCTAAAGGATTCGTGAGAAGAGCCTGTATATCACATGTCCCCCAAAGTCTCCATTTTCACTGTCAGCATAACGTCTCTAAATTACTGCAGATACAGAATTTTTACCTGGAGTGAGCTGGTCCAACGATGGACTATTGCAGTGTTAAAGACTTACTTTCTCTATGTTTCAACATTCCTGCTTTTCTGTGTGTTGTTGCCATCAGCTGCTGAGCTAAAATCTGAGAAACCTTTTCAGAAGGAAGGAAAAGCTAACAGGCGTATCTTAAAAGAGTGACTGCCTTTTATGGATGCTAATAAAACTGCACCGCAGGATATTACCCACAATTAATATTTGAATGAAAGACTGAATTTGCTTTGCCTCTACTCAATCCCCTTCAAAGTCTGAGTCCCATTAATATTTTAGTAAAATAATTCCATGGCAAAAAATGGACAGAAAGAATGAGTTTTAAGCAACTACTTTGCACAAGGCAGACTGTGAACTTGCAAGTATTTGTACTGGAAACCTGATGCTGAGCTGCTTTAACAGAATCTACTYAGATAGTAGTTTATTGATATTTCAATGTTGAAACGTAAGGATGAGTTGCATGAAGATCCACGGAGGATTGTTCTAGGTTGGGTGGTATTCACTGAATTCATTAATGAGCTGGATGATGATGCAAAGAGAATCCTTATTAAATTTGCAAATAATCTGCAAATAATTTCAAGCATCAAGAGACTTGGAAGTATGTTAGAAGCCAGAATTAAAATTCAATGGTCTTGATAAATTGCAAATCTGATCTAAAGAATATGGTGGCATTCAATACAAATAACAGCTACATTTAGATAGGAATGAGGAACTGCAGAAATGCAGGACAGCAAACAACTGTCCTGATAGCAATCCTGCAGAAAAAAATATAGCAGCATCACAGATCAGAAACCTAACGTGAGTCAGTAATGCTGGGCTAGTGCAAAAAAGAGGCTTTCTGGGCTGTCTGCCTAGGCGTAGARACCACAAGATACAGTGATCTTTCTGCTCTGTTAAGCTCTAGCAAGGCCTCGGTACAGCACTGTGTCCAGTTTTGGACAGTGAACTACAAAAAAGATATGAACCAACTGGAGACAGTCCAGAGGAGGGCCATCAGAATGGTAAGACATTGAAAAAACATAAACTGTAAAGAAAGAGAAATGATATTGTCTAATTTGAAGGAGAAAAATGAGTATACATGCATGTAAAAGTCTTTAAAAATGTGAAAGTCTCCTCCAAAGGGAACAAAGATAATCTGCTTTCTGTATCCAAGATGAACAACAAGAAATAGTGGGCTTTAGTTCACCTTCAGTATCAGGATGAAACTTTGTACAAATAAGAATAGATTTCCTGGGTGACTGTGGCACCTCCAGCACTAATTGTCTTTAAGGACTTCCTGTGAGTAACATAGGCATGGTTGATCCTACATTAGGCAGTGGACTTTTCACTTTCATTAGAAAGTGAACTTTCTTTCCATTTCTGTGCAACAAGTTGATAATGAGGAAGTAGGAAAAAAAAACACAATAACTGAGTAATTTATATGCTTAGATAAAATTAACTAATCTATTTGGAATATGCACCATTGCAACCAGCTTGTGGGAAATTTAGCCTTCAAACTCTAAGAAACAGCACAGAAACAAGCTGAAAACTTCATAATTTGTAGCTTGTCCAAATTTGGGCAGACTTTCACAGAAATCACGAAGTCCTGTCTTTGTCACCAAAGCCCACCTTCCCAGTGCATTTTTAATGAAAGCCTCAAAACAGGGAAATACTTACTTACATGAATATATTTAACATAGGTGAAAGCCTTTTTTTAACCAAATCTCCTCAGGACAGTTGAGATGTTTTTGCTGAAACAGTAAAAAAAGATAGAAGAGAAGACACCAGCCTTGTGCTGACCTGTAAAACAGAAAATTTAATCCCAGACAGTTGAAGTTTGGTGAGGGTATCAACAGTCTGAAAACAGGGTCTAGTACATCAAAAGCAAAGTAAAACTTCAACTAATGGCATTATTTTCAACCATGCCTACTAAGTTATTTACTTTCCTGGGGATTTGAGGACTTTCCATTTCATCAGCATTTGTAATGCTTTTTTGAGATCCTGACATGAAGTATATTGTATCTTTAAAGGTGTGCGAAGTTGTTAATGGTGATGAAGATTCGAAGTAGTTTCTCTGATAATTAGAAAAAATAATTAAACTCATGTTCTTAAAAACAGGCTCTCTGCATTGTTTTGAAGTATACATTGTGCAAGTGTGTTGTTCTCATGTTCAGTTAACAGAACAGTCCAAAATATGTTTTACTTGAAYCAGACTCTACCAGTTTCCTTATCGTCATAGTTTTGCAGGCCAGGTATTGAAGTAAGGGACATGTTTCAAAGAGAGCGTTTCTGGTAGAGTTTGTCTTGTCGGAGATGTGGACAAGACAAGGACTGAGCCCAATGATCCAGCTCACATCTCACATTCCCAGAAAAAACTGCTGAGATTTGCAAATTGCATGAGGCATATGGATACCTGGATATGCAGGCAAGGAGGATTCAAAAAGCTAATAAATGTTAATTTTAGTCCAATAAGGCTAAACTTCCTGGAGAGAAAGAGAGGTCCTCTCTGGGGAAGCTCTGAGCATCTGAGGTTACCCTCCTGTTTGAATCTCAGCTCTCTCTGTGTACTGACTCTAGCTGGAGCCTAGAGAAATCCAGCATCCTAGGGTAATATCTGTTTTTTTGAGTCCTTCTGCCTCCCATTTCTCACTCCTTTTAGTGAGAGCTGCTCAGCTGACCCCCTACTCAGCCAGATCGCTTCCAYGCGCAGTTCTTTCACGGCAGCTGACTGCAGACMGGCTGGAACAATAATTGAAAARTAGTCCATTAACGTTCACTTGAATTTGAAAGTGAGCATTATGACCTTTTYTATTCAAATTGTAGAAATGTTTGACTGCTTGGACTTTACAGTTGTTAATATAAAGAAATCGAAACAAAATTAAGTAGCTGAATGTTCATCAAAAGCGAATGTCAAATGTTAAATAACCATGCCAAAATCAAAAAATGCACTGTGATGCTTAGCTACATAAATTATCCAAAGAGGGAGAGGTGGCACCATATGATTAAGATAGATCATCAACACACTGTAAATTTATATAACTATTAGAGCATAGATTTTATATATAAAAGATATGTGTGAGTACACAAAGTGAATATATATAGATACACAAACACAGAGACATGCATTTGAATACATGAGCTGTGCTGGTGGGTACTATAAATCATCCAAGTACAGAAAAGCAACATGTTTTATGGTGATGTCTGCAATTTCTTCCATATGTTAAATGCTTTTCCAAAAGCAGGAGATGATATAGTTTCCCCTGTGACAAACACACAATTTAATAAGACACAGACAAATAGTGGCAAAAAAGGGATACAGCACACAAACAGCATGATCGGGGCTATGAAAGGCATATACTGTAACTTGCTATTTTCAAGGGTTTTTTTAAACACATTTCATGCCTTCCTCCACACTTCAGGTTCTTCCTTCCAACTGTGCACTAGCTCCCATCACAGCTTATGTAATTAATCATCATAAAACCTATTTCAAATAGAAAAAAAGTGTACAGGAAACTTCTGCAGCATTGACTGCAGAAGAAAGCAGCCAAAGAAGAAATTCCATGATGATGCTGAACAGCAAACACATYTGTGGATTTTGTGATTCATTCAAAGCAATCCTTGTGCATCATTTTCCTGTCTTCTGGTACAGACTGATTGGAGAAAGCCTGAATTTTATGGGAATTTACCCATTTTTGCCATTTAGCACAGTAAGCTTTCATAATACTTAATAGGACAGAATTAGAGGCTTTACCTGGTCCTCTAAAAATTTCCCAGTTCAGTTTGGATTGATGGAATCTAGGCAAAAGTATGTTCTTATAGAAGAGAAGAAACATTGTTAGATATCATGGAACAGATCTCCTGATGATTAGGAAGAACTGATGGAGAGATTTTAGCAGATGCCTAGCTGTTAAAAGTAGGAAAACCTAGAATTTCCTTTAAAAACTTACCTTTAGCACAGTGAAGAATGAGACTATGCRAATCCTCCTCTGGACAGCACTTTCTCATTCAGCCAGTACTCTGATTTGTTCATACATGTGATTTCCAAGGCAGGAGAGAAATGATGCCTCCATTATGCCAGAGCACAAGCTGGAATACTAGGGAAATGGAATCTTTTCCCTTCCAATTAGCTGTATGACTCTTAGCACAGTTTGAGACTCCAGGTATGGCAGCAGGAGACAAGGCTTCTTACAAAACCCTCTACTTAATACTTCCAGCAAACAAGGTCTTCTGGACTGTCTCAAGTGTATTTGCAAAGTTTGAACCTGTTTTGCTTTTCAAGTGTTGATAAAAAAATATCTGCATGAACAGAGGGACCATTAGTAATGGTGTTCTGATACTTTTAGTTTTGTACAGAAAGTTTGCTCTTGATACTTTTGGTTTTCATGATTTCGATTGATTTAAGGCGTAAGTTCTTCTATGCTTGAAATTCACCACCATTTTTTTTTCTGATGACAACAGGTCCCTGAGAAAATTTTCAAAAGTCATCCAAAATTTAAGAGGCATTAGAGCTGACACAAGTATCAGGTTTGCAAAGACAGCTGAAAAACCTTTGCACMAAGTTAGGAGCTCAGTGAAGCTCAGCAGCAAGGCTGGTAAATGCTGGCTCTGCTTGGCTTAGAATGGTTCCTATTAAGCTGTTTTTGCTCTTCTAGCTTGTGTGATCCTTGTGGATTTGGAGGTACACATTTGGCTTGTGCTGTTAATTCATGGCTCAGAAACAGTCTGTATACACTGTGAGCTGGATTTTCCAGTCTGCCATGTTCAATTTCTGTGAAAGATGTTAATGTGGATCAAAGTAAAGCTCTTGTGGGCAAAGATCCCCACGGGAGAATTCTCCCTGGAGAGAAACCTTTCCCACCCTCATACATTAGGCAGATGTGGCAGTATCTCCTAAACTTTTCCTCTATAGCAYGGTAGGTAGGAAGGACTCGGTGGAGCAAAGCTCACAATATGGAAGAAAGTTCCTGAGATTRCCTGGGATGGACGTGTAAGGAAAACCTATCTTTCTGGTCTGTCTTTCTGGATTGCTGAAATAAACCATTTTTCTAATTGCTACCTTTTGCTCTGGAACACATACAGAGCACAGTACACACAGTGATGGAGTACTAAGGATATTTAATGTCTACTCTGTAAAGACAAGATAAGTTTTGCAGAGGAGTACCACAAAACAGTAGTTGATGATACCATATGCAGTGCACAGCAAATAAAAAAGAGTGAACATCATTTGGCCAGTAAGTTATTGGAGACAATGGCAAGATGTGGAATACCTTTTTCCTTCTGAAACTCCAGGCAGTTGAGGTAATGTAGACAAAATCAGCTGTACCCCATATCTGCTCCTGCTGAATGCCAGTGTGAGTTTGCACTGCTTGTAAACTTTTGGACATGGTAGTCAACCTAGCCACTGATTCCGTAAGGTTAATTGAATGTTCACAAAACAAAGTATCCTTCTGCAAAAAGGTTAAGGAATTCAAGACTGCTGCTACAGTCTGATATTCAGAAATGCACCGTGAAATAAGCAAAGGGCTTTGAGCTGACACTTAAAGAATTCTACAATATGCAACATAAAAGATGTGCTAAAAGCATCATAAAATTACAAAGAAACCATGCCATAGACTGTCTGGGAAAAAAAAAAAAAAAAAAAAAAACAGGAGAGAAGAATTGATCCACCAGCTAAGACCTTATTTAGTTTGCTTTAGCAATGTCTATGAAGTCTACTGCTCTGTTGTTCTAATGATACATGATAGGAAACAGGAGAAAAGTTAAGATACTGAAAGTAAAGCTAGGCCACTGTTAAATTAATCATTTTATGAAAAACAGAACCTACCTTGAAGAAYTCAGAAAACCTCTTTGCTTTTTGCATGCACTCAACCAGAAAGRGCCACTTGCTCCACTTCACTGTGTTCATGGGGAAAAGCACCAGTTTAGTGAAGTTTCAACACCCTTCCCTAAGCCAGCAGCTCCATTTATTCTCTTAAGTAATGACTATTGAATATTTATGAAGTAAGTAYGTACCATAGGGTAACAGCCCTTGGATGAACATTCCTCTTGGTCTGAAGGAAACTGAAAGGAAGGCATTGGCCCTGCCTCAGGGCTTTAAGATCCCAAGAGCCATGCTGGATTCCGGACTTCAGTATTTCCTTCAAGCGAGAGCAAGGCTTATACCGGGAGAGGAGGATGCTACCAGCAGTACTAGCATGCCATATCTATTCATCCTGTTTTTCAGACAAATATAGGAAAACATGCTGTGCTGTGTCTCTCTTCAAGTTGTGAAGAAGCTCCTGAAAAACCCTGGTGATCCCCACAGCAGAGTTGAGGCCAGAACAGCTAGCACAGGCCCTGTCTAGTCTCGCCTCAGATCCAATGCAGCCAGAGGCTGAAAGTTGTGACCTTCAAACTGGTAATAAGATGACCCTTTAACAGCACTGAGGATGATAAATCTTTAAAAGAGTGTGCCCAGGTTCAGGGGAAATTTTCTTCTGCTGTAGTCTTCAGTGAGAGAAAAGATAACTTAAAAAAAATGTATGTTTTGGTCATTGGTACCTGTCTCTATGATAAAGCAAAACTGATTGATTTTTTTTTTTCAGCTTAAATGTTAGTGTAAAGGAAAATCTCATTCCACTGCTTTTGGTTTAATAACATATCATTACTGACAGGTGAAGTTCGATATCCAGTATTGACCACAGTGGTCTCTTCTGGCTTTAAGACCACGCCATAACGTATAATGGAGAGGGGACCACAAAACTCTGCCCTCCAGGCCAGAAAAGTGCTTACTAGTCCCATGCTGTTCACTTTCTCAGTACTTACTACATTTCAGATGGAAAGTTTTCTTGCAAATATGTCTGTATGTGCTTAATTCTATGTCAGTTAGAGTTTTCCCATTGATTTAAATGGAACTATTCCTAAAATGTCTGAGCATAGTCATCGAACTTTCCCACAAGGAAAGAGGTTAACCTGAGAAATAGTCTCGGTGATGAAAGAAAACGGACTAAATTGCTTGCAGCTTAAAGATTGAGGAAAATGAAAATATAGTTTGGTTTCTTCCGGTTTTAATAATATATCATGTATTTCAGTAGTTAATACATGAGATTTTAAAATGTTGCTATGCAATTTTTATTTATAGTAGTTACTTACTCAGAGGTACCAAGAATAGTTGTTACATGAGAGAACCCAAAAGACAAGGATTCATTTAATTATGGTATAAATGTTCAATAAAACATGAAATACTATCCAAAACTGAAACACTGTTCAAACTAATCTTTTATTTACCGCTTGCCTTTCCTTGTATTATTTGTCATCTTTGGTTACTGTTTCTTCTATTGAGCATGATTTAAAAAGCACACCGGTCACTTCTATTTTAATGTTTCCAGCCAGCTTCATTTCTCTTTGTCATGTGTTATCATAATAATGATAACACTAGGACTGGAAACATTGCCAGGAAATGTGTTTATAATTTCTTTGAATTGAAATTTTATGACACAAGTGATTTTTTTTCCATAAATTTTCTATTTTGAAAATGGTATTTCTACACAACTTACATTTTGGTCTGAGTTAACTTTATGAATTTAAGTACTTAGTACTGTTAAGTACTGCATATGTACTTCTTTGAGAAAACTGGGAAAATAAAGAAAATGTAAAACAGAGGTGAAACAATACAGGCTGAATAGAGATGACGTAAGACATATTGAAATCTTTGATGTTTCATGAAGTTATACCYCATACCCCAGAATAACTCAGTTTCACTAGTGATTTGAAATACTTTACTGAGAAAATCTCAGGGAAAAAAAAAATCTGTATTTCATAGTTAACCACCCTTTCCTTCCCCACGTCAAAAAACCTCATACGGCAAGTAATATGCAACATGCTCCAGTTTATTTGAAGAAAATATTTAAGATCAATGTAGCTTGGAAATATATATATAGAAGTATTTTTAGATACGTTCTATTCCAAAAAAGTAAAMAATGCTGTGATGTTTCAGAAGGGCAATCTCTTTGAACATACGAACAATATGAACAACTGAAAGAAATACTGCCCATTAGCTTTTTTTTACATAGCATAGTAAAAGGACTGAATTACCTGACTGTTCACAGATTCAAGTAACAATTGCTGCATTAAAAGGCAGTATCAAATGACAATAGGATGGAAAAGAGGGGGGAAAAAAAGCTTGTGCTGAGTTTCTGAGGATCAAGGAGCACATACTGAAAAACTGTCCCACAAGTAGGCGTCAAATAGAAGAAAACTGTTATCTTTCCAGTTCAAGTTTTCTTTAAGGAAGACCTGGTCAATGAACGCAAAGAGTTTGAAAAAAGAGAGGGTCCACCAAGGCTGCAAGTTTTTAGTCTGCCACAAAAGATTTTTAAATGCCCTGGGCTGAAATCTGAATTGAATTAGCACCCTGTGAAGTCCTACAAGGGTCAAAGAGCTCACAAGGGGCACAGCTGCAGAACTTTGCCTAGTTTTGACTATGACAGTGAAGTGAATGTGAAGACTCTGAAGATGAGGGAGGTGTAAGCATGGACAAACTATGAATGCTGGAACTTGGAATCAAGGAAGATGATGGAAGGAGTGGCCAAGGCAGGAAAAGATGAAGATGTAGGTTCAGTAAAATTGTAAATGGTGCAGAGYTGCCCCCCAAAAAAATCATTATTTTTCTTCAGCATTTATCATTTGAATTATTACAGCTCTTTCAGGTACCAGTTATCACCTGAAAGTCAATGTGCTAGGCACACTGCAGCCTTAAGATAATAAGGACAGTCTTGGCATAAGATGACTTTTCATGGTAATCCGTAGGCTTATCAAACACAAATCCATTTTCAACAACAAAAATGAAGCAAGTCTCCAGGATATTAGGAAAGGGGGGAAGGATATCACACAAGACCTTTTAAGAAATGCTACATATGTAGCTTTTTCCTTTGTGGAGCTGAGGAGCAACCTTACTGTGAAGAGTTTCAACTGTGAAATAAGTCCAATGTGTGGAAACCCAACCTTGGAAACTCAGAAAYGTTTGGCCCCAATATTGGCATAGAGTCATGCTGCCAAGGGACTTCATGTCCAGTGCTTTCCAGCATAGGTATCTGGAATTTTCATAGTCACTAGGGTCATTTTGAGCTAGGTGGGCTTGACTTTCCTCCTAGAAGAAAGGAAAGGGAATAAAACCCTATCCTACCTAATACAGAAATTACCAGAGAAAGGCTGTAAGATCTGTTTTGCACACCTAATGTATGGAAACTCATTCTAGCCAACAGCAATGCCTTTTGCCCGTGTGGCAGATGCACTTGAGAGAGCTGCATCTCTAAGTACTTTTGTTTAAGCTGTTCTGCCCACGCTGACTGATAATGATGTGCAGAATCCTGGTCTCCTGGACCCTGGGCTTTAGTTGGGAAATCATGAGTGTTCAAGGCACATGTCTCAGAGAGGTAAGACTTTGATAGTTACTGATGGATGAGTTTTATCTAGTATTTTAATCATGCAATACAATATGTAAGTAAATAATAGTCCAAGATAGCTATGATAAAGCAAAACCACACGGTGTCATGGAAGGTAGCAAAGGATTGTTGTGCTAACACAGCAGGAAATAAATAAAAATAAATGTAAAAGAAGATAGAGACTTCCAATCAAGTAGTATTTCCAATCAAGCGTAAAGATCTAAACTGCTAAAGAGATACCAACACGAAGATCACGTACTAGGTAGCAATATCCTCCATAATTTACATCAGTGACTACAGTTCACCATCTGCAGGTGGTGCCCCCTACATGAACCCAGGGTCAAAAGCAGCGGGGCAAAATGGGGTGCAGAGCTCCTCTTTTACTGCCTTAACACATTCCACCGTAGGTTACCCAAAGTAACTAGAGATAATCAGCTATTTTCTCTTAGTTTGCGTAAAGGCTATACGGCGCTAGAGACGTTTCTTCCAACATTTGGCCCACGGAAGGCGGGGGAGGCCCCTCGCCTCTCCCCAGAGGTGCACGGTATCGCCCGGAGACCCCGCAGCTGCCGGGGGGAGGGCATCGGGTGATCCGGGGAGGCTC
>NW_028185650.1:396325-421935 GCF_003343005.1 Rhea americana
CAAGTCGCGGGGCGCTGCCCTTGCCTTGCAGCGCGGCCGGACCTGGCCCGCGGGCGCGGGGGGCGAGGGGGCGMGGAGGCGCCTGGGCTCCGGCCAGGCCCCGCGGGGCGCGGTGCCCTCTGTTCCTGGGGCCCGGCCGGGGGCTCCTGGGGCTGCGGGGTGCGCAGCTGCGCCCCAGGCACGCGGGGCAAGGCGTCACCGCGTCCAAGTGYGGAGCTCTTCGGGCCGGGCCTTTCTGAGGGGGGCCGGGGGGCCTGGGGAGTTAGGAAGAAGCGCAGGGGTAAAAGGTTTTGGAGAGGGAGCTGCTGCCCCGTGGGAAAATTTCTTGGAAACTGTTTTGCTTAGGTAGCACATGGCAAATAGTACACTTTCATTCCCTTGCAAAAAGTGCATTTGCATGAAGACAGATCGGTATTTAAGAGGGAGGCTGCTAGGCACTCTTCTCCCAGAGCCTTAATCTCCTGTGACACTAAAAGCATCGCCTTAGTAACTCCCTGTGATAGCATAAATAGAGGAATAGGTTGCAGGGCCAACAAAAAGCTTCAAGTATTTTCTCTGAGGAAAATACAGAACTTACTTACTTATTTCATATATCTAATATGCAGCCTCCTGTGCCATGCAGGCACAGCAGTAGTCAGGACTGCAGCTTCAAAGAGCTCAGCATGGACCGTGCCTCTGAGCTCCCCCATCTCGGCACAGGGCTGATCTCCCTGCTCGAAGCAGCTTGCTGAGGGCCGCTGGGACCAGGACAGCCCGGTAAGTCAGGGCTTGCTCAGTCTGAGCCCAAAGGGGCTTGCCGGAGTTGCATCCCACTTACAGCCTACGTACTACAGAGCTGTGTAACGTTTCCCAACGCTTTCCTGAAATTAAAGGTTATGGACGTGCGTAATTGCTCTTGGTTGCTTTTATTTATTATGCTAGCTGCCAGTATGTGGGGATGAGAGAGCAGGGAAATCCGTCTTTTGTAAATAAAACCATATTGTAAAGTTCTCCTTCACGCTGGCATGTTGTGCTATGTATCGGTGGCTTACCACCCCAAAAGAAGCTGCATTTTGCTTGTTTGTGTGCTTCTGTGGGGAGAGCTGTGAGTGCAAAAAGCACTTTGTGAAGGTATGGTGTTGTTTGTGATCGCTCATGAAACAACAGAGCAAAAGAGCTAATTCAAAGCTTTGGAGGTTTAATGCATCTGATGTCATCTTAAATATTCTCTAAGGTTGGTTTGGTTTCATTTTSAAGAGAGAAGCTGCATTTATTTTCCTTCATCCATTTCTTTCATATTTTTATTGAATGTCAGATTTATCCTAATCTTTCAGATCTAAAGAACTAGCAATTATTTGCTGTGTGGCTATGATTCATGACACTTTCTCACCAGCAGATTGAACGCTTTCTCTATACTTCCTTGTAAATCTACTTTAAAAAGAGGTCAGATGTTGAAGAGCAGTTATTGACTCAGGGGCATCTGGTTACAAGCACAGAATAATAGTGTTCATTGCCTGAATGTCTGTGTTAAATGTTGAAGAAACTATTTAGACTCTGCCAATATTGACTTTATTTTTAGGTGAGCTGTTGCTTTTTCTGATGACCAGACTAATAGAATAATTAATAGTAAACATTCCAGTTTCCTTCCTTACGGGTTACAAGTGTGGTGGAATTGAAATAGCCCTTGTTTTTCCATTTTGAACTGTAGTAGTGATGGGAAACAACTGAAAGAGAAATGGTTATTTGCTACACATCTCACACTGAGATTGATCAATAATAGGAGCTTAAAAGGTGCTGTTTAGCYCATCTGACAAATTTTTCTGTTTTTCTCGTACTACCATGAAAGGCATAATAAGAAGTTGCGTATAGTCATTGCTGATGTTGCTTGCCCTGATTTTCTGTCTGGTCATTCTTGTGATGATGGTAGTGTGGATATCTGTTTTAATCAAAATAACAGCTGAGGATAGGGGGAAAGCTTGTATCCTCTTAAAGCAGCTATTATCTTCTTGCTAGCTCCTTACAAGAAACTTCTAGCATGTATTTCTGGTGGATCCCACAGGTACGACAAAGGTGAGCAGAGCGCTGCTCATTCACAGGAGTAACTCTCCACACTGCTTAGTGTTTGTGAGGCAACTGGGAGGAAAATTGAGTGAATGGGTTGGAAATGCCAGGATCTGTCATCGTCCTTTCCAGCAGCCAAGAAGGGSAGAAAAGGAGAGGGCAATACTGTCCCAGCAGGCTGCAGCAAGCTAGCAGATGGCAGAGAAAGAGAAGATGCTGCTGTAAATGGAGTAGCAGGAAGATGAAATAGCTGCAGTGTGCCATCCTGATGCTGTATGTAAGGATGTTGTGTTTGTCCATGGCAAAACTTCTGAATCTTGCAGTGTCATAGCTTGGTCTTCATAATGGCACACAAGGGTGTAACATTATGAATAAATTTTATGGTCCTTGATACAATGTGTAGCAATGTGAGTCCCTGACTTTTCAGGAATGGGGGCTAGCTAACCTGGAGGCTCTGTCTTGGGACAACCTTGATAGCTTAAACTCAGAAATCKGCATCAAACCCTACACTTGTATGTGCAACAAAAATAGCATTTACAGACCAGYGAGCCGTCAGTGAAAGCAGAGTGAGGGTGAGCTTTTTCTCCCATGCCCAACACTACAAATATGCAGTTTCTCCAGAGTAATCCATTGTCTGATTCAGTGTGATYGTCACCAAAGACTCTCCACTTGCTTTTCTGCAAACATACCTAGGCTCTGTGAAGGTGGTGGTGGTGGTGGGGTCAAATGAACAAAGAGCTCCACATCACTGAACAGCTCTGGACTGTTTTAGAGTGCAAACAGTCCATCCAGTTTTCAGAACTGAAATAATTCTAGTTCCTYGTGAGACTTGTCTCAGCCTGCATTATTATATGCAGTTATTATATTATATAATAATGCAGAGTGYATTACTGTAAGTGTCAATTCATACCACAGTTTCCTAATTACAAAGGAAACAGGTACTAGAAGAATATTTTGTTGATGATTTGGAAAGGTGTTGTTTCTTCATGTCAGTCTTTGAACTGCTGTCCCTAGCACGTCATAAGAAAGCTCGGTGCGTTTGAAGTACCGCATGAGATGTAAAATAGATACTATGGCCACATGTCGTCACTGAAGATGCAGTAAGTAGTACGTTTAGTCCTGAACACTTGTTGCTCTCTCTGCACGTTAGAGGAAAGCTAACCAGGGAAAGGAGATATCCTGGCAAAGCATGTTTCAGAAACATTTAGGTGCYTAGTGGTGGTGGCAGGGACCTTCTTGGGTTTTCAGAAGCATCCTGACAAGTTGGTCACTTAGTTCCCATGGAGTTACGTGTCTGACTTCCTGGGGCTACAAAACTCCTTTTTGCATCTTTAAGCACTTAAGTGTAGTTGATCATCTGTGTTCATATTCCAAACTAAATTTTGCATACTCTAATGTTTCTTCTGTGAATTTCTGCTTCCACTCGTCATCTCTTAACCTTCTGTGTAGTGATCCTGTGTACTGTCGAAGTAGAGCCAAGCTGTGTCCTTGAGGTGGCTGTGTTATCGGGTTTTTGAGGTAACTAGAATGCATGCAGTCTGAAGCACCTTGAAAAATCTAGTGTATCTTTATACTCTTCAAAGAGGTAATAGTAGATGTATTGTGGAGGGTTCTAGACTTTTGATTACCATTTTCTTTTAATGATGTAACYACTTTTTAAGTCTTTAAAGGATATTAATATTAGGGAATCCACAAWGATTTCTTAATCTATGTCAATTTTATCATGAGAAGACTGTTTTCCATTAATTCAGTTACCATTTCTAGGTGGATTAATAGGTAACTAGGGAACGAACTGACTTTTGCAGGTGTGCTTTGTGAAAAGGAGCAAGCAATTTGGATTTTCTTCATTGGTTGACAAACTTGGAAAGACCATGGAGTTGAGAGAAACTGCTGCTACCAGCTTGCATTGCATCAGATCCATGGTTATTTTTTTTAATGTCTCTGTTGATGGCAAAGAGTGTGGAGAAAGAGAGTGAGGGAGGCAGATTAAAAGTTCAGTGAGCAATAAGGTTCTGACACTTTGATGTCCCAGGAGCTTGGCATTATCGTGCTGGAAACAACTTGCTGTTCCTTCATTCAGCAGCAGGAAAATAAGGCACAGGTACTTCACTTAGCCTGGGGGTGGTGGGGACCTTGAAGTATTTAGGCAGTGAAGAGCAATTCATGTTATATTTTTGCCAGGAATCCTCAATTGAAGGGAATCACAAATAAGTGATTTGGGATATTTCTTCTTTTTTTACTGTACTTACAGAGCCTGGCATCAGTGATGAGAGGTTCACAGGGTGGTTAAAAGCTCCTCAGACTGATTAATACAGACCTGCAGTGCTGTGGGGATATGTGTGTTGAGCAAATAGTAACTAGATGGTTTGACAGTTAGGCTTTGTACATTCAATTTATTGTTCTGTCATCCATTATGTAAGTGTGGGGAAGTCACTTAACTCCCTTATGATTTATTTTAATGTTTTGTGAAAGAAAATAATATTTGCTTCTGCCACAGATGAGCAACTAGTTATAGATTATGCCTTCACTAGTGTAACCGCAGTCTGACATAGAYGCATACTAGCTTGAATAATGGATTTGTCTTTTTAGGAGTATTTCTAGTGTAATAGCAGTAGTCGTAAAATCTAGTAGTRTTTATAATGCACGCCAGATGTATTGGTATTTAAAGCAGTCCAACTATGGKGGTGTAGAGTTCAGGATAGCCTAACCACCGCAGGGGCTTTTGTGGAGTGTGCTGAACTGTACGTGCGTGTGAACTTCAGCGAGCTAATTCAGAAGTGGCTTAGATGCTTTTCAGATTGTAATCGCTGAAGTGATTTGCCCTTTATTTGCATCTGTAAAGCCTTTAARCAGCTGAAATAAACAGCAAGTGTAAAATCATAGTTTACTGTATAGTGTCCTCGAAGTAGGTGGAATGCTACCAGGTCTGTTCGTTTGCACCAGGGGCATTACATGGTCCCAGATCTTCAAAAACCATCTCTGCTGTTGGGTAGTAAACTTCCCATTTTATTTGATTGCAAGGTACTTGCAGTTTTCCATCCTTTTGAGAATGAACAAGCAGCAAGAACTCTAAACGCTTTGGTATCTTTTAAATGAGACTGTGCAGTCAYTGATCAAGGCAGTGGTGGATTGGTTGTTTTATCAACTTGCGTTAGAGTATTGGAAGGAAATTTAGCAAGCTCCATTTGGCACAGAGAGCTTATATAGAGTAATTCTGGAGTCTAACAGGTACTGAGACCTATATTTTCTTATTTTAATATTTTGATCTTCTTGTCAATTCTTATTAGAGCAKCCATTAGTTTGTGCCTTTTCTCATTCAGTTTTTTTTTGAATCAATTTTCTTCAGCTCTTCTTAAGTGTAAAGTAGAAAATGTAGTCCATCCATCAGAAGTAGTTTGCTACATTTGCAATTAATATTTTTCATGGTGCACAAAGTACAAGGCACACTCAGACAATGAAATCTGGATTTTCTTCATCAGTGTATTTGATGGACCAGCTTCCAGAGCAGGATGCTCCTAGAACACCCTGTCCAATGCAAGGGAGATGGCTTTGCAAAGAGGGATTTATACTGGAGAAAGGATTAGAAGTCAACCCTCAGACTATATCATCAGAGCAGTTACTCATCTCATTTTCCACAGGGAGTGGTTTTGGCTAGTAAGYTGGCGTTTTTGCAAAACAATAAAATACAACTTCAGGTCTCTCCTTTGCAGATACTCCTTGCAGGCAGATAGCACTTCATAAATACTGCGGTTTGGGATTACCAGTTCAGATGAAATTTAAGGTAGGGTTGTAGCTATCTCTTTGCATTTCTAAGTTCATATAACACTGACATTTATTTCAGTCAAACATTCAGCATATCTTTGCTGTTACATTCTCTTTAGTTATCCCTGGTAATAGTCTGTTGGCACAGAGTCTTGCTGAGAGCTCTTGCTGTTTGTTCTGAATTCTTGGGAAGATGGCTGGATATATTACAGCCAATTTCTTCTGTGATGTATCATCATTCTGACCCATTACACCAAAAGTAAATTTGGTACATAAATACACGTTCTAAAAATTGATTTCATAAGGGAAAAATCTGCTTTGTTAGTAAGCAATTTGTGTATCAATATTCACTACCATCCATCCCCATTTCATTTTTATTTTGATTGGCTTGTTGTCCTTTTTTATCTGCTGACAAATAATAGATTGAAAACATTGAAAATGGGAAAAGTCTTCTTTTTAAGCAATAGTTCCAGCGCACCATGGGTGGACAGAAGATAAAACAGGTAGTGGTCTTGCATTCAAAAAAATTTTTTTTTTTTTTTTTTTAAGGCTTACTAGTTCATAGTCAGGGACCATGGGCTCTCATCAGTGTAAGATGCTGGGAAAGCTACTCTAACTTGTTTTCAACCCGTTGATTTATGGAATTTATTTGGCTGTAGAAAGTGTTTTCAGCATTCTAAAAATAGTTGCAGATTTCAAAATACTGTATAGATGTAGGCTCAAGATTGGATGTGGCTTCCTGGGGAAAGTCCATAATCTCTGGTGAGTAATCAAGGAGCAGCATGATCTTCTCCCAGGTAACTGAGACAGGTCACAGGTGAGTAACATTGCTGGGATAACTGGAACTGTTGTTCCTGTTCTGACATGTTCAAAACTTACTGCTAGTGTCATTCATTATACAGTTATGTGACAAGGTGAGTACCACCACATTTATCACRGATGTAGAGAAAAAGAGCTCTAGACCACGGAGAGGAGCCCTTTTGGAGGTGTTTTGAGGCCTTGGGGCTTCATGGTTAGCAATGTTCTGTCTAGACCACCACACGTTGAATGTTTTCCTCATTTAGTGAAGCATATATGTAATTGAGGACAGGCGGTGTTTGGAGAAGAGAATGTGTAGAAACCAGCTGCTCATGTTACGTTACACAGAGGACTGGATTTAAACTTACAGGCTATGTCTGCATGTGGGAGGTCACGTGACTTAAATGGTCTCGTGTCCCAGGGCTTGCTCCCTCTGAAATAGATGCCTGTGTCCACACTGCATATACTTGACTGGGGGTTTCCTCTGGGTACCACATGGTATCTCTGTGGCCTGGAGATATAATGATCATTGCATGCTTTTTTTTTTTTCCTTTTTTTTTCCTTTTTCCCAATTATAGCATTTTAAAAATGTGAGAGAGATTGTCTTGCAACCTACCAAACAATGAGGTTATGCATTGCGTGACCTGGGACGCAATGTGAGGGTGTTTGAGGTTGCAGAACCAATTAGGACACTACTGGATGTGTGGATAAGATAGAGGGGACCAAATCTTGTATAAGCTTATTCATACTGACTCTTGGGAGTAATCATAGGAGAGAACTGGGTCCCCAGACCTTTGCCCAGATACCAATTTGAAGACAGACGACTGGAGCTCTGCAGAGGAGAGCCAGGGAGCAAGCAAACAACTAAGCGGTGTGGATGATGAGGAGCTCTGAGCTTGCCCTCTGCCCAATGCTGTATAGAAATGTGAACATACCCTTAAGAACACAGCAAGATGTCTTGAGGCAAGCTTTTCACAAGAAGCACTTAAAAGTTACCCACATGTAAGAGACTTCACCTTGAGGAAAAGTTTGTAAGGGTAGTAGAAATTGGATATCCCAGTCTCCATCAGGATCCCAGTATCCTTAAAAGAGACCAAAAAGGGAGTGGCCCAGAACTGGGTCTTTTCTTCTCACTCTGGCGTGCAGATGCAAAGGAGTCTCTGCCATTTCCATGCCTAGGTATGTGCTCTTCTTTCCTCCTGCCCCATGGCATGGTCAGAAAAGTGGTGAACTGCCAGTACTTTATCACTGTGAGCTGGAACATCAGAAAGAGAAGGAATGGATTTCTCGAGAATCAATGAATTTTCCTACTATAAAATGAAACTGCTTTCTCATAAACAAAGGGGAAGTCATTTGGCAAAACATCTAATATTAAGTGCACTTGCGGGAAATGTTTATACTTTGTTCCTTATAAACAAAAGCAGACTGAATATGTTGATAGTACAGCAATGTTCAGCACATGCACCTTGCAAGGAGAGGCAGAAAGTCCAGGGATAATCGGCCACTGAGAAAATGTTTTCAGACTAACTTCCTTCAGTTGCAACTTGACCAAAATAGTTATTGGGAGGATTTTTATAAGCTTCAGGAACTGTACTTTGGATCGGAGCTAAACTCCCTTTCCTGCAGCAGTGGTGTCTGGAGCTCCAAGTGACCTGTCACTGCTGGTTGTGATGTGGCTCCCTACGCATGTGTCCCCAGTCCCTGTTTCACTGTCACTTACATCCTCCTGAGCACTTGTTTCAGGAGGGGAATGCACCTGCAGGATCTTGTTTTGCAGAGGGCAGTGGTCAGCAGTGCGGGGTGTGATACCCAACTTTTGCTCTCCTTGCCTGTGAGGGTGCTGGATGGGAGAGCTGAGTTCCTACCTCTGTGCCAGTGTTTCAGGCTGATTCAGGCAGACATTGTATCATTCACATTTGGTTTCTGTTTGGGAAGTCATTTCAGTAGTCATACGGGTTTAGAAAATTACTTTTGAAAGCAGAGTAGAGGGGAATTCAGTGATCTTATGTCTAAGCCACACCAGGGAAAACCAGACTGCATAGCCCAGGTCAGCCCCGAGCGTCCTCTGATTGACGTATTTGCTTTGGTACAAGAGGGGATATTCGCAGTATGCTCTATGTTGAGCTCTAGTATACACACCTTGCTTGGCATGCCTAGATTCCAGCTAAATAAAGTAATAGTTACCTAGAAGAAGAATGTGGAAAGRTCTAATTTTCTTCCCAAAGCAATTCTAGAGAGAATTTGGTAGTGGCTGTGTGAACTATCAATTTAATATTAATGGAGACTAATTGAATTAAAATTAACTGATTATTTGTTCCTGTCTCTTCCCACCTGTCATTTTAATAACATGATATACTGGATCTAAATATTCTTGCAAACCAGGCAGAGAATTAGAAAATTATCAGTTCAGCAAGACATGCAGTTCTATGAATTCTCAGGCTTGTAGTCTAGATGTGTTTTACTAATGAGAATGAAGCTAGCTAGATATTAATGCCATGAAACTATTTTTTCACTCATTGCATACTAAAGCTCCAAGTCCCTTGTGTTTTGACCTTGGCACTACATGTCAATGCAAAGCTCTTGAAATGTGTTAATTTTCTATAGGACAAAGGTAATTTCCATTTATTGTCACCCAAAATCGTATTTCAACTGAGCAATGCTGACTGATAGTTACATGGGGATTCGCGTAGTAGATTCTGTTTTCTTGGTTTAAATTTGTGCTTATTACTTGGGCAGGCTTTCTCATTTTAACTCCAACATGCTAGAAATGCTCAGTGCTTTAAATTTTGTGTATTAATTTTACAAATAGTTTATTAAAACACAAGRTATGAAGCCAAATATCACACTGCATTGGTTTGTTAAACCTAAGTGGTATTTTCAAAAAAAAGTTGGTTTTGCAGAATTTTTCCTAACTTTGCCTCTTTTCCTTGTATCTTTCCTCCAAAGGCCAGTTTATAAGGAGTCTTAGGTGAGATAATTTCTATGAAGCACATGGAGTTTTGTGCCTTTGAAATAGCTTTCTTGCAGTAGTCTTGTTTACAATAGGCTTTTCTTACGGTAGTCAAGGTGTTTTAGAACATTAATGGAAAGCTATTAATATACTGCTTAGCTGTTATGACTGAATTTGCATATACATAGAGATTAAATATGTATTGAAGCATGAAAATGCATAAGTGTTTATGCAAGATAATGTCAAGGATGTTGTCTCTGGACTTCTGTTATTAAGCTTCAGAATGAGAAATTGGAAAGAGGTGAGCTCTGAATGAACTTTTTTGATTTTTGAACCATTATTTTTATATTGGCCATTCCAGTTTAGAGTTTATTGATCCTTTTGTAATATACAGGAACTATATGTCTTTACAGCTTCTCTTCTTTTTGGGGAGGTAGGGGGGAATGTATTTGAGGAGCCCTGATCAAATTGGCGAGAAATAAAGCTTGCTGTGATTCAGTGCATATTGTTAACAGCTGTCTGTCTAGTCTAGTGTGAATATATTTCTCAGGAAAAAGTGGAATGACTTGTAAGCACATGTCAAATGTACCTTCTCTTTTAGCGTCTGTGTCTCTATTTTTCTGGATGTCTTAGTTTAAGGCTTCAGGGGCTATCTTATCCATGAGGTGTTGAAGACTGATGTTTTGCTCCTTGTGTGTGACAGAGARAACAGTTAGAGCAAGTAGTTTTATATTTTTATCATTTTTGCTGCAGAGGGTTTTGGTTCACTGCAAGCATGGCTATTGTCAGAAAAGTAGCCATGGGAAAATAGCTTAACCTAAGAGTGGAAGTTGGGGACCATTTATTTCATTTATTTTTTAAAGTTCTGCATATGTATTTAGACTGGTGTGTGGAAGCGTGCTGGTATGTGTTAGCCACTGATAATGGGGTAAACTGCCTGTAGGAGTAAGGCGCTGCCAGGACTGTCTTGGTGGCAGCTGGTCAGGCCCTTAACTGGAGCCTGTGCATGAGTACTTTAAAATTGTAAAATCTGAAGTCTAAATAAAATACCTGTTTTCACCCTTTACAGCCCCCTAGAACTGAAGAGGCTGCATAAGAATGAGTCGGATTCGTTTCTGGTTAATGCATCACAAGACATTTAGAAAGGCTCAGAGGGCAGACTCCTCTTTACCTGTGCAGGGATGTCCAAGGTTGACTTTCTGCTTGTATCTTGAGCAAGTAGGCTGACAGTGCGGGGGGAAAAATCATGTAGAAAGAGTAGATTTCAATAGGATTCCTCGGAACAATTAGTTGTGGCATTCTTAAGTGCCAGGCTACATTTTTCCTCCCCCCTCCCCCCTCCCCTTTACACTTTCACTATATAGTCAACCAATAATATCTTAAAATTCTGTCTGGAAGAAAGGGGAGCCTACTCTGACTGGGGTAGTTGTTAAGACTGGGAAAGTGTTGTATTTTTTCTGTCTGAGTTAGCCTTGGGGCTCTGTTGAACAGACTTCCTAGAAGGTTGCCAGATTTAATGTTGGTATTTGAATTTAGGACAGATGTTCACTAGGGATTGTAATGAAACCACTAACTGGCTACTCATAAACCATCATATGGCTTAAGATATTTCTGGTAGAGTCATCATCTATGTTGGCTGGATGAAGACAGACAAGGTAGAAGTGAATAGCTCATGTGCTGTTATCTGTTCCTTTAGTCATCCTGTCTTTAATTCTGCTCTTTTAGGATATATAGTAGGGGATGGGAAAATATATGAATGGGAAAAATAAACACTTAATCCACCAAAACAGTACAATGAATGCCAAGTTCAATTTCTGCCAAGGCTTTGTTTCTTTTCTTCTTGTTGCCTCTCGCATACTTGGTGTAATTAATTAACGTCTAATCTTTATTGAACCTGGATGTCAGATATATCACTGTATTCTGCTACTACTTGAGCACTGGGCATTTGAACGTCAGATTTTTTTTCTTGTTGCACAGAAGCCAAGGAAAATGGTTGTGTTTAAGGAACACAACCACTGTAATTGGAAGATATTTTAAATGGTCACGTGTACTATCCTAGTGTGTTATTTGTTTATTTGGCAGCATACTTTGTCAAAGTGCAGTGAATTATCAAGCATAGACTTTATGATGTAGTCTAAATTACTATCGGTTGGGCTTCTGTATCTTATATCTAAACAAATTTAGAGGTCTTTTAAATAAAGCAGTCAACCATTCTGGTTTGCAAGTCTGTTGTAATCTTCTGTAATAATATTATAATTGCTACTGAAGTGGGCATCACAAACTAGAAAGGACACCCTGTAATTTTTCAGATGCATTCACAGAAATTATGTTTGAGTCACATAGGAAGAACCGAACAGAGTATCATACAGAAGAACAGATTTCTTTAAGTTGTGTTGGTAGTAGGAGGGAAGGAGGATGCTTATTGTCTTGAAAGAAGTAATTGAATAACACTAACTGAAATGTATGGATTTACTTGGAAATAACCCCCMCACACACACACACTTTTTGTGCTGGCCAAAAAATAATATCAGAACCCTTTAGTTAATAAAGCAGTACTTGAAAGTCCCCATCTGACCTGCATAGTTGCAAGTGCAGGATATTAACATAGTACCGTGAAAGACTTTTATGTGGGCAGTCTTGCTTTTCTGTTCACACTGGGTAGCCTGTATCGTTGCCACCGGGGGTCTGTGCTCTCCTTTCCTTCCCCTGGTGATCCGTGTCCCAGTCAAAGATGAAGTGATACTTGCTTGAAAGTATGTTGATACTGCTGTTTAATTAGAAGCATTGCTGCTGCCTGAATGGCCTTTAGCCTGCGTTCGTTGAGTGTGAAGTCAGTGCTGCAGTCTCCAGGCTAGTAGCGGGGATATCTGAGAACTGGCCTGAACSCAGTCTTTAGCACGGCAGGAGTGCAGAGAGGCAGTCAGCGTCGCCGGCGCCTCGCGTCGTTCGGCGTGCGTTTCTGAATACGATAAAAAGCACAGATGTAGTGGGACTTCATACGGACCCAGCACTGCTGTGCTTTTCATCTTGAAGAACCAGGAGCATGCCCAGGTTTTCTCTCTCGTTTTCTCTGTGTGKTTTTTTTCATATTCTAGCAAGGAAAAAAAAAATCTAATAAAGGACTTTGTGCATAAAAGAAGCAATCTAAAGGAAATGAAAGCAACTTTGGAAACTGTCAAAGCCCTGATAATTCCCTGAGAGTCCCTGGGCACCACTGAGGCCCTGCTCTGCCCAAGGAGGTCCGTGCCTGACCCTTCTCATGGGTGGACCTCTGGCCTATGCACAGGCCTTGTCTCCAGCCCAGGCTGAAGGTGATTTCCCTGTCTTCTGAACAGGATCATTTTTATTAATTACCATTTGTAAATATTTGGAGGTAGTCTGTGCTTCCCTTGATTCACCATCAGCTGTGTGAAAACCGCTCTTGTGTATGGTACAAGATGTTTTTGTGTTGTTGCACTGGGGTAGATGAAAAGCTTCAGGATATGCTATGGGAGAAATCCTGAAGTATCAGGGAAGATCAAGTGAGTTTACAGAGCGTAACAACAACGGAACAAGTTGTAAATGTGAACATTCAAAGCGAATAATGAAACGAGCGCGGGGCACAGCTGAGTAATGCTGCAGGAGGCGTTTTGACTGGAAATTGGAAATTTTTCTTTAAAGGGCCATTCTTAATTAAATATTAATTTTATATATATAAAAGGAAAACAAAATCTGAGATGTAATGTGTTGGGGTAAACATGATCTTATGTACTACAGGTAAAGCTGAAAGTTGGATGACTTGAAATACACTCTCAGCTCTGCCTTGTATCAGAAAGTTTTACTCAGAAGTGCTGTGAAAATGCACTTCTKCTTAAATCATTCAATATGCTGTAATTCTAAAGTGCTTTACCCTTCACCATTTGTGCTATTTTAAATTTTTGTATCTGATCCTTTTGCTTAGAGAAATTAGTCCGTTTCCTTTTTAGCTCATGACTTTGCACAACGGTGCAATGTTTGGGCTTCCAGAAAGACATGAGAATAATTTAGAAAAATGTTAATTGAAATTAAAATTATTTGATGACCTTTAAATATAAAATATTGTGTCTAAATTGATCTGAACATCCCTTTGAAAAATGGTCTAGGTAATGTTTGATTTRAGCTGGAATTGTATTACTGAATTACAAAACCTATGTGTTTACGCATTTGTGTGTATATTCATGTATGTGCATATATGCTTTATCAAAGAGAGAAATGAAGGAATCTGGACATCAGTTGACATCAGTTATTCATCCTTGGTCCCTCTGTTATGTCTTGATTTCGCATAAAGAGGTATCTCAGCTGCTTCCAGCTTCTTTGGAGGATGCAAWGTCACAGTGGCATTTTCGCTACTGGGAGAAGACAGAGCTGGGATGTGATACCCTTGTCCAGTTCTGGTGCTTGTCTGGTCCTTGGGAGATGATAACTGACAGCTAGAATGATTTGGGGCTATATTATACTCATAGTTATAAACAATATATGTATATTACGCTAAGGCACTTGGTCTCCTGCAGGAAAGTGAAAAGCGAATGAAGAAAGAAATAGAAAAGCCTCTTCTTTCTTCCTTGAATAAGGAAAGTGGTTGGAAGTCAAATGGTTTTTTAGGAATGTGTCTGTAGATAATGCATCTCTCTGTGTGAACATATTTTGACTTTTTGGGGATCTCAAATTTTAATACAATATTTTGAGATGCAAAATTTCAATACTTTAAAAGTAGAYGAAATTCTGTTTCTCAAACAGCTCTAATACTAGGGTCTGTTAGAGTCTGTGGCACTTCTTTGGCTATATGACATGACTCCACAACATCTAATCTAAGGTGTAACTTGTTTCCTCCCTCAGAGGAAATGAAACACTGGACATTCAAAACAGTGCCCAGTGCGAACCTGCATCCACATTCATAGTTCAGTTCATAATTCGGAGTAGGCTTCTATCTACCTTTGGTGCAAATGGCAATGTACATGACAACCTGTTGCACCTGCTGGTTTCATTGAGATTTAACTCACTATTAAAGCAAGCTGTTTCTCCTCTTTTGGCTTCTGTGTCTAGCACATAAAAAACTCCCATAAAGATCTGAGCCATTTGTGCCTTAGAATGAGGAAAGAAAGTGTGCAGAGTATTAGTCTGGCTTTCGTTTGAAAGGGGAGGAGAAGYGTGTGTTTGTGTACTCAAACCACAATCATACACAACTAAGTGTTTCTCACTCTTTGAGCATCATGCTTTAGAGAAGTAAGATCCAAGCATTTTACAATCAGACAAAAATTGAGGTATCTTTCCCATGTATGCAATAAAATCCCGCATCAGATAAAGTCCAGAGCGTGGTTTCCTCCCTATCTTCCTCTTCTGTTTGTCTGCGTTAGTTGTGCCTTGCCACACTCGTCTGCAGCCTGGAGTGACACTGATTTCTACTCTACTCCCATCCTTGCAGGCTGAGCAGCGAGAGGTGAACATGGCCCAGGCATCCGGTGATCAAAGTAACGTGGAAACTGCTGACCCAGAGGAGAGTTCTCCAAATATGATTGTCTACAGAAAGGTAGGGATTTGGATCTGTTTATGAAAAGCTGTTAGTATTTTGTCTTCTGCTTGTAAAAGGAAGCATCACTCCTGGGGGAGTCAAAGGTATCTTTTAGTCTATTTCAATAGGCAGTTGAAATATTTTTCAGGAAAGTAGAAATTTTACTCTAACATTTGAAGGCTTGCAAGATTTTTTTTTTCTGTTTAGTGGAAGCATTTAAGCCTGCTAATATAAAATATTTGATGTCAGACTAAGAATGGTATAACTTGAAATTTATAAAGCGTTGTGGACAGTTGTAATGCAGCTTTTTCTTAGTTACCTTTCAAATTTACTAAGACTGATGAAAATAATTGTACATACTTTACAGGCTTTATCACACTAAGCGTAAAGCATTGTTTCTTTGCAGGTAGTTGTTATTATTCGATATTATATTGTTCTAATTAAATAACAGAACCTTATACCATGATAAAATGTTTAATTCTAAAGTATTTTGGCAGTAGTATTGGAATCTTTTAACCCATTTGTTAAGGCATTGTTTTACCCTGGAGTAGGTAATTCTATTATCTAGGAAATTCAGTCTCTTTATAATTTAATAAAATCATGTGAATATTTTTTACTTAACTCATGAAACATTCCTTATGTAGGATGCAAAAGTGCTGTATAGTTCTGACAAGAAAAAAACTTCTTGCCTAGCTCAAATAAGCTACCATTTTGTTAATTCTACTATGACAACTAGAATGCTAGCTCAAATCAGATTTTCCTTATGTAGTAAAATCCTGGGCAAGATATATATTTTTAGTCATTTTTACACCTTACAAAATAGCTATAAATAAGTAAAATGTGTTAAAATGTAAACCATGATACCATTTTCTGCTTGCGTGATTGCAATCCTGATGACTTTCATATACTGAGAAAATAATTTAGGTGTCATATAGAGCATGAGTTCCTTAAAGTGTTGCTTTTTGATAATACGCTTTTGGTTTAGTTGTTGCATGTTTGATTTAGAACCTGGAATTGTTAACATGATAAAACTTTCTGGGTAATGTGTAGGCTTGTTTGTTTTGAATGTGTTATGAACACACTTTGGCTGCTAATTTAGAGGTAGCAGTAGTAGGTTAGTCAGGCTTATCTTTTTGGACCCTGTGCCCTGAGAGGTCCAGTACTAGCAGATTGAACCTGATATCGGACATAAAAGAAGTTTCTGTTTGTGTCATCTAGAATTGGGGTGTTAAAGTTGTGGTTCTGCAGAGGTCACTTATCTGTTTTGGTAACCTTATTTTCTATTTGAATATGCCTTGTTTTTTGTTCATCTCCTGGCATTTGTACTTAAGGATTTTTTCATTACTTTGCTGTTACTGTTTCATTATCATCACTTTAGAATAACCTTTGTGAGTTTTGCAGGATTAATGGGGAACATGCTCATGCCATTTGCTTCATCTCTCCTTACTGATTTTCCTCAAATGTTGGTGTTGCCAACCCTTATGAACATAGTCATCTGAAAGAATACATAGTTACCTTTTAGAATAGCATGCCCAATGCATCATTCAATAATACTGGAATTTCTGTATTAAGTTAATGCATGTCTGTCAGTTTTGTTACTGTTGAGTGTTTTTGTTGCATTTATGAAGGCTTAGTATCAGCTGCTCTTCAGTCAGTTTATTTCTACTACTGATTGACTTTCTGAGCCTCATTTAGTGTTTAATGTTAGTTATATATATTATACATCAATTATTATGTTCTCCAGAGCTGAGAAATTTGTATGTAAAATCTGAGAAAAAATTCTATTCTTTTGATTATGTCTCCTSTCTCCAAATCAGTATTTATCTCTGCAGCTCCTCTCATTTTCTTTCAAATGGCTTGATTACCAGTAATGAATGAGGAAAACACTGGACTCACTGAAATATAAAACACACAGTCTGCCAGCATACCGTATGGTGTCAGTTGATGTTAGCTGTTTTGTAGTAAAAGAAAAGGTATATTTCCTGGTCTGTACAACAAGAATTGTGAGATGTAACTCTTGGTCCCCAAAGTAAGAGGAAAAAAAGCTCGACGTCCTACTGTTCTGGAAGACAAATAACTTAAAAACACATCTTTGACTGGATAAGGTGGCTTTTGATTACCCACTTAGAAAAGTAATTTCCCTCAAAAAGAAAAGATTCTTGTTTGCAAAGACATGATTGCAGTTACTGGACTTGATGTGTCTATATGTGAATTAGCGAGGGCAGATATACCCGTTAAGGTTGGTAGTGTTCAGGGTGTGATTTACCTAACCTTGCATGGTCAGCTGCAGGAGCTATACTGACCAGGCTTCCATGGGCTATAATGCATGCCTTGACATCTAGCTATCAGGTAGTCACATCCTGTGGTGGACMCCTATTATTAAGTGAGCTGCATCCCACTTGGAGTATTTGTGCTTTCTTTCATCTCTCCACGCGTCTCAGTATGTAGCCCTGAGCTCTAAGATGGTGAGATGGTTATGGGCAGCACTGCAGTGAGGGCCTGCKGCCACTTACCTTGTTGTGTGGCATATTGATATCCAATGACAAATCTAATTGTGCTCTGGAAAACGCATTGTCGTTCAAGTACTGCTCTGCGAGTAATAAGGAGGAACATTGTTTTCTTTTAATTGGTCTGGCCGCATATGGAGAAGATGCTGGTTTTGTTTTGGCAGGGATTATCCCTGGYAGAGTGGTAGGCAGAGGACTGTTTGCAATGCAGTTTGATCTCCTAGCCCCCTTTTCGTGGGAGCAGATATTATCAATACTATCAATACACAAAGGCTTCTGCAGAAGTGAGCATCCTCGCTTCTGTCTGTGAGCGATGTGAGGCTACTGCAGCAAGAAAGGAAAAATGCAAAAACAAAAAAAAAAGAGAGAAAAGAAAAAATAGGAGAGCACTCCAAGCAAACAGTGACAGAAAATATCAATTGATTTTAAATGCCTGTCACTTTCCCTTGAAATCCAGCCACTGTTGATTGCCTTCCTGGCTTCCATKTACTGTTTACTGTGTCCCAGGGGCCCTTTGGCTCATCGTCCTGATAATCCAGGGTCTGAAAGTTCACCTTCTGCAGACTGTATCAAAASAGGAATTGTTTGTTGACACCTTGATACCTTCTGGCACCAGCAAAGAATACAAACTTATGTGACTTATTAGCCAAAAAATTTGGCACATCAAATCTTCTTAGAGAGAAGACTGTGGAAAACTGTCATGTCATTGAAATGGTAGAAAAAGCTAATATTTAGGCTTTGACTAAGTAAGGGCTGAAAATACCAATAAGAAAGAACTGTTTAGGAGTTTATGGGAACTGTAACAAGGAGTCTTAGTGTGAAAACACAGAGATGAGGATCTGGACTGAAGAAAAAGAAATGTTTGTTCCTGAGGAAAATCTCTCAGCATGGAGAAGAGTTGACAAACTTTACTGTTTGAGGTTAGAACCAGTTTGAGCCATACTCTGAGGACTGTTCCTCAGGCACCAGTCCCGTATTGTCAAGGAAATGACCTGCATTACCTGATGGTACATTTTTATCTCTGTAGCTAAATTTTGTCAGCCTGATCTGCTATTTTGGTCAGCAGTTACTGGGTTAAATTTTGAATTTTTATGGTTATTCATCATAAATCTTATAAGCAAGCAAGAAAATCTAATCTCAAAAGTCAATTACTGTTATTAGTAAGTGTAATATGAATCTGCAGCTGCCACAAGACACTCAGAAAAATCTGAATTGCCTGCTACCTTCAGTGCTTAGCAGCCTTGTTCTCTTTTTAAATGCTACTGGCTTATGGCCATCATTAGAATCATTAAAAAAGCCCCAAACTTTACATTAGGAGCTTCTGCTCTAGGCAGAGCTCCAYGAGCTTCCACTCGTGGCAGATACCCAGAGTTTTGCTGTGAAAATGAGTCCAAATTGGTGATGAGGGGAGAAATGGGAGGGAGAATCGAGTAGCATTGCCAAGAACACTGACTATAGGATAAAACTGATTTTGGGATAGATCTAGGTAAGCTTCTGAACAATTCTGTCTGACATGTTTCTTGCAAAAATAGAAATTAAATGCTGTGAACCAGGAGGTCTTTCTAGTTTTATGTTTGTACCTTTGTCAGGTTCCCTTGAGTGGGGACCATCTAAAATACCCGCAAGCACCTTTTCATGCAATAGCAAGCAAGTTGCACTGCTGAAGTRTGACGCACATAGGTGCTCTTAAGCCAAGCTGGTGCCACTGACCTTTGCTGTAGGTGTCACGTGAATTTTGGAATAAAGCTGGGGACTGTAGGTTCATCTTTGGCAGTTGTTAGATGTATGTGAATGATTAATGATCTAGGATGTTTGTGTAAAATCACATAAAGTTAATGCTCAGAGGACTTCCCAGGTGGATTTCTGTCACTGTCTGCACATGAGTAAAGCTGATATACAAGTGGCRGAAACCTGTTTTCAGAATCAGGTGGGGGTGATTCACCTACAGGGAGGGTTCTTGGACACTTCGTAGTTTGTTGGGTTTTCTCAATTTTTGTCTTCCAGTAATATTTAAAGGCTTCAGCTGAGGTTAAAGATTCAGCTTAGGTGGTGTTAAAAGCTACAAATAGGGTAATGTATATGACATAGTAGATAGACCCTCAAATAACTATTTCTTTATTTCTCTAATATTTACATGCCTTTGAGATAACTAAGATGAACAAATAATCTTCTGWATTTTTCCTAGCTGTATTGGTTGGTCTAATACAGAATATTGCCTACCTTACAAATCATTCAAATAGTGCATGCACGGCATTAACTCTTGCTTGCATTTTGCGCAGGCGAATCTCTCTCTGCTCTTTTAAAAACAGATCTTAGCGCCAGTGTATTGCACCTCTTTGCAGTGAGAGATTTCGGCAGTAAGCCTATAGCYATCTTTTTTGCAGTTTTCTCCCTGTTCGGAGTCAGTTGTCTTGTTTTGTTTTCTTTCCTCCCTGGCTCATTTTGTTGTATGTTCCTTTCTGTAACTAAAAGAATAAACTGTCTCTTGGAGCCACTGGAGTCTAATTGCAGTGATCCATTCCTGTAGCTGCACTCAGAGGCAGAAAAAAGATGAGCCAGGACCAACAACTATGACAACTTCAAAGTATATTTTTAGCAAAGCAACCAGTACGGTTTTAGAACAGAGAGATAAAAAGGGAGAGTTCAGCTGGAGGGTAAGATTATGCTGTTCTAGCAGTAGCGCTTATATAGTGTCTCACATTTTGAGAAAAAGTCGTCCCTGCCCCCATGTCTTTCTCATGTCATTCTTTGTATATTTGTTGTTATCAGCATTTCAAGTTAYGGTCTTGGAATATTTTCAGTGGGTTTGTTGATTTACTCTTGCATGTTGTTTTGGACCAAATGCTAAACRTGAGTGTTCTCTTCCTGCCTGAAGCGTTTTTTAACCATGGGATTGTTCAGTTAAGGAAAAGAGAAAAAACTCTAGAGAAAATAGCAGTGGAGAAGTTGTAGAGTTCAAAAGGCAGTGTTAAAACCTGTTACTGCCTCCTATTTTGCAGCAGCAATTTCTAGAAATGAAAGTAGCTCTGCAGTAGACCGGGCTGTTGTTTGTGACCAGGATGCAAAACGGGTGGCTCCCGTGATGTGTCTGGCATGTGCACGTGTCCAACACTTGTTTCCTGCTGCTGTAGGATGGGCATATTTGAGACCTGCAACAGCAAGGCTGTTTGAGAATGGCTGGCAGGCGTTCACCAAATCCAAAATCTCTTTCTAAATTTGTTGTGGTGGGACTAAGTACCTATGCTTCTTTAACTAATTTAACCRATCTTCCTTCTCGATTCCAAGTTTCTATATCAGGTGATATCTTAAAGTACTGTATATGTACCTGGCAGCGCTGCGTGCCGTGGTTTGGAACAGAGTGCTGGATGCCAACGTGGGTTAACCATTAGGAAATGTGATGGTTGCGCTAGTGACGCGCTGCAGCATGAGCGTTCCAGGTTATGATAGTTGTAGTTATGCCAGGTGGGCACGAATTTACTTTGTTTGGGTTTTTTTCCCCCCTTGGTTTTGCTTTTTTCCTTTTCCAATTTTCTCAGTCTCTCAAGTGTCTTATTCCACTTTTCTACCCACAGTTCATTCTTCACGTTTCCCTTTCTCCTGCGTCATTCTGAATCCTTATTTCTTCCATTGCTATTCGCACAGGGAAAAACTGCTTAGTTCACATAGTTTGCAACAAATCAGGATTGATTTTGGTGGTTTATTGGTTTATTAACGATGCATAATTAACCTCCTATCAGYGAACTCTGTAAGCAGACTCGTTATGACCAACACAATGGGTAAAACGCACTGCCAGACATTCACAAAATATTAAYGTACAAATACAGTTTTCCAAACACCCTTTTGTAACTAATCCCCCAAAGCTGCAGTCRCCCAGACGGTTCCCACAGAATTTTGGAAACTGGAAGGCAGAACCCTGCACCTCCAAACAAAGTAGTTTTCTCCTTAAACACTGCTGCTTATTTCCCGTGTTGTTCTGAATGGCTTCAGTTGCCTGTACTTTTCTTTGTTAATCTCTCTTTTCTCAACATAGTAAGAAATAAGTGAAAAAACTTGTTAAAGGGACCTATTTGACTACTTCCRAATTAAATAACAGAACATGGTGGAAGTCTGTCTTTATCTATCTCCAGCATCTACTCTTTCCATGTTGCAACAGGTATGAACTGTAGGTATGTAACATGTGCAGTTAAAAGTTAAAAACTCACTTCAAAATAAATAATTGCTTTTTATGTTGTCTTGATTTTGCCACTACAGAGACAGTCATCCTTTTCTAGAAGTGTAAAAAAAAAAAAGTAGTACTTTCTTCTCTGCGTGAAATGCTGGTGCTTTTTATAGGGTTTAAAAAGATGTTTCTGCTGGCCAACTGTGTGTTGCATTATTAAGTGGTTATTTCTTGTAGGGTAACAAACCTGGAATAACTGCTTGCAGCAACTGATTAAATGCTAGAATGGATCAGAGAACTGTCAGTGATGGAATCTGACTGGAGTCTTAAGGTCATGAATGCATCTGCTCCGGTCAGGGTCCATGCAGTATATTCCAGTGCATCTGGAGAACTGGACTCTGGCACAGAAACTGCGACGTGCGATGCCATCGTAGTCACGGAAGGAGTAGCCTGTGCTGGGGCCCGGCGCAGCGTTTTTTGCAGCTGCGGAAATCCCAGCACTCTCCCACCGTGGGCTCATCCCTTGGTGATGCCGCTCCCAAAACGCCCTGCTGTTCCTTCTTGGGCAGTTTCTGCCCTTCTTCGTTCCTGATTAATAAAATATCGCTTCAGAGGATTATGAACTTCTTTCATAGGGCTCTGAGATAAGTTTGAGTGGGAGGATTCATTTCAATAAATAGAATTACATGTGCGGGACCATGAAAATATGCAAATGAAGTGCCATTTAAAAACTCATGTTTTGCATCCCAAGACATTTTGAAGCACTCTTTCTTTTTTCATGAGAAGCTGTCATACCATGTTCAAAGCGAAGGAGATACTTTTTATTTATTGGCTTTATTGCTGCTGCTATTGTCATGTATCTCTTTTCTCCATGTCTTTCTCTTTCCAAAGGTAAGTGAACTGAAGGAAATGAAAATTAACTAGTTAGCCAGACGYTGAAGTGCATGGGTGTGCTTCACAAAGAATTGTATTCTCTTTCTTGAGTATTTTGGCTGTTTTAACTCGAAGGTTCCACATATTGTTGAAGCAATAAAATCTATGCAAAGGTATTCGTTTACGTAAGATGTTTCCCTACTTTTCTCTTCTTTGGCATTAGCTGAACTCATTACTACTACCTCGCAATGAAGTGTCTGCAAATTGTATTTTGGACCAATAGTTAAGTATCTCTGACTGTAAMGTTTTACATATTTGTGATGCACAGGAAAAAATGATAGAATATTTACATACGTTTCTAATGTCTTAAGTGAGAGTAGAATGAATAGAAAAGGCAGGAAGAAGAATTTCATTAAGAAACACATTAATGAACTCCTCAGACCTGCTCTCAGGATGAGAGGGAAAGCAGATCAACTCTGATTTATTTTTTTCTACACATTTAGATTTTGTAAAAGCAGTGTTCTGTGAGATTGAAGTCAAATAGCAATGGGTTATGTTTATAAACTCTTGATGGAAATGGTTTTGTTTACCAGTCATCTGAGTGGATCTGCAAATACAACATTTATTCTTCTGTTCTTCAAGCTGTTTTCACTTAGATTTTTTTTTCCCCCAATTTGATAAATGAGTGGTATGGTGGACACTGCATATTAAGAATTTTGCTCTCTGGTTCTGCTACCATTTTGCACGTTTTTCCATTAGGTCTTGCGTTAGTTGGCCATTTTAGCAAGGAGATCTGGAACTATAAGGCCATGAAGGCTTAACCTCCGGATTTGTACGAGGAACTCTTTTTCTGCTTGTTGGTGTGGCAGTGCCTGCAGGAGCTGTTCCTGGTGGTGTCCCGCAGATGAAGAGAATGCCCCGTTCGCTGAAGCTGCGGTTAGATGCCTTTCCCCATCACTGAAGCCACAGAATTTTGTTAAACGCAGGCTTGTAACAATGTACAGACCAGCTCATTCAGTAACTTTCCCAAAATGTCACATACAACTTGGTGGCAGCAGTGCTGTCTTGTTTTTTTTCACTGTTCCCCACTGGGCTCTTAATAGTAAAATTAACTGGAACTGTGTTAATTTTATATATATGGCACTACTGTTGTCTGTTTGTAGACTGAAGGTTGTCCAGCCATGAGCTTATATCTGGAAGGTTATTAGTGCAAAAGCTGTGGCTAAACCTGCACTKTTTTATAAAGTAAAAGCTTCTCTTATTCAGAAACAAGAAGCCTAAGTGCTTTTTCCTCTGTCCTGTAACAAGGAAAGATGACCTACATTAGTAGTGAATTTTTTCTTAAAAAAAGCTATTTTTGCCTGGAAAGACTTAATGCATTGAGTTTAAAAAAGTTTCCTTTCTCTGTTTATGAGACAGACCTCCCTTTTTTTGTTCAACAGTAAATAGGATGTTTAAATTGCTAACTTTGTCTTTAAAACTATGATCTCTCCCTACCACTTAAAAGATGTTTGTGACATTAAAAAAAAAAGAAAAAGAAAGAATAAAAAAGAAAGGACTTTGACTCAAATGTGCATGAAGTTATGAGAGGCTAAAAATTTTGTGTCCGTGGCCAGGGTTCGAACGAACCAGAGTTCGTTCTGGATCATTTTGATCATTATTTCAGGTAACATTCACAGGAAATAGCCTTTGAAAGAAATTGGAGGACTGAAGGAGAATGCACCAAAATCAGGTGGAAAGACAGCGCAAGAGTGATGTGTTTTGGGGACAGGGTTAATACTTGACGTAACTTTAAAAAGGAGCATTTGCTGATATAGAATTGCAAGGAGAAATTTAGAAGTACTTAAAATAATTCTTCAGCAGTCTAAAAGTATCTGACTCCACTGATGGGCTGCATGGAAACTCTAATTCTAGTCTGCTGCTGTCATCTTTTTTAATTGCATAACCTTGATTTATTTGAGAAGCATTTGGCCAAAGAATGAAGCACTGAATGACCATTTAACTGCCCAAGCAGCCAAACTGAAGCTGTGTGATAATAATCAATTTTGAAGCTTTTTGATCATTTTTTTCCAAGTGTTTCACTTGACAGTTCTTACAGTGTGACTGCTAGAAGTTGGTGGAGATTAACTGAAGGCTGGGTGCCATTCATGTCACTGCTGTTTCAATAGCACTGGGTTCAGCTGGTAGACTGAGGSGGGGGGGAAAAAAGGAAAGGGAGATGTGGTCATATGCTGGGGGATATAGTCTGTGGTGGACAGTGTTTTACTTTGCTGATTTGGATGCATTCGGTTAAAATTCGGTGAGAAAAAGATTCAATGACTAGAAAAAAACATTTAAATATGTCAGGTTGCTGAGATTTTCCCCAGGGCTGTTCAAGGACAAGCAGCTGAGATGCTTCATTCTAAATGAATTACAACAATGTGCAGCAGTGGATAAACTGTCTCTATTATTTTAATGTTTTTCACCCTAGAGTCTTATTTTTTTTCTGTTTTTTTTTTGCATGTTTATTATGGCAGCTGACCAGCTTTCTCTGTGGCAGTCAAGGGACAGGGCAGGCAAATCCAAAATGTAAGAAAAAAATTACAATTCATCATCTGTTAGCAGTGCTGTTGGAAACATTTTTGTGCCAATTATTTTGCAGTGGACAGATMCCCCTTCCAAAAACAGTGTTCCTGGTCAGCACTTAAGGAGGAGAGATCTGGGACCCAGAAATGTCTCAGATGGCTTTTTAGAGAAGCTCTAGAGAACTTCTCAGGAAAAAAAAAATGTCTGGTTAATACTTAAAAAGTTTTTTTTCCTTCTAACTGGGTTTTAGCAGTAAACCATGGCACAGTTTTATTTTGGTACTTCCTTTTCCTTTGTAATTTTGAAATGAGAGCTGAGACACTGCAGTAGTATGAATTGAGACATCCAAGAAGTATCAGTGCATYTATCTTGGTTATGAGCATTGTGGATTTTGTATCCATAAGACCTGATAGCTTTATCTTGAAGGAA
>NW_028185650.1:421980-579094 GCF_003343005.1 Rhea americana
AAAAAAAAAAAAAAAATCCCACAACCCTCCCTCCCTAGTTCTCCACCATCTGTGGTCTGGAACCAGGATTTGCCCTGAAGGAGGATGTCTCAGGAAACTTCCCCCAGGTGCTCAACAGTCTGGCTAAAAATCACGCCCAAATCTGATTTATCTTCCAATGTTTACCTCCTTTGAACATCTTTAGGCCACCCAAGTCACCACCGTTTTCCTTCACTGTTCAAGGCAGAACAGTTTGAGCAATGAGAATTATTTTTGTGCAGAGTGGCCTTGACATTATGGAGGCCAATAGATGGCATTGTGATAYTCCCAAGCTGCCTCAGGAGTGGATCCAAATAATCTTTTTGGAGTAATATTTTTAAAAATGCATTTGCATCTGGTTGATATTTGATCAAATGGGAAAGGAYCCTCTCCCTTGACAATATGCTGAATGCCATTTTTGAGAATTTGACCATTACAGAGCTSAGTAGGCTAGAAAAAGTCAGGCTGGTGTTTAGTAAAAAATACCTGGTTAGGTGGTTGGTGATTGCTGAAAAAGGACTTTTCTTTGTCAAAGGTAAATGATTTAACTGCAAAGRGCAACAACTAAGCTGACAGTTAAAGTATCAATGGCCACGTTCACCTGGAACACTGAATATCTTCCCTTTTTTGATRATCTGTCTTTCAAAAGCCAATAACCTTATTGTCTGAGTCCATATGTACGTTATGTTTTTTTTCCCCCTTAAACATCTCTGCCTTAGATTTTAAGCATTCTTTATTAATGCTGGAATCTGATCCAAGAAATGTCCCTTTACCTCTGTGCAATGCTTAATGTACGGAACTTGAATTACTGCTGACAAAATGCTTATCAAGTAGAAATCAATAAACACTTTATTCCTGGATTCCTCAGAATAAGATCTTTGAAAGAAATGGCTGAAATATTTAGTAAGAGGAGTTGTCCACTGTTAATCCAGTAAGTTTGTGAACAGGTAAGCAGCTAATTTCATYATTATAAAGTAGCTCTATAATTCACAAAGGAACTGCATGCTGTGGGACACTTTTGGTTGGGGATATCTGGATGAGACTTTTTTTATTTAAATAAACTTTCATGAAATTTCTTGTCCAGATTTTCACTATGGACATTTATTGGGTTCCTGGTGTTTTCCATCAAAACCAGAGGAGGAGAACTAAAGCAGCTCAAGTATTGCAMTACACTCACCCATTCGAATGCCCTGGTTAAGTTCTTTCCCTCACTGAGGGCAGGTATTTGAATCCAAACCTAGAACATCTCAGGTGAATATTGTCACAGCTGGCATCCCAACTACATTGTTGGCCTTTTTTTTTCCTTCTTCCTATGACACTTTTTGTTTTTCAAATGCTTCTTTTGGTTTTTTGGAATGAAAAGAATGGCTCAAAACTTTACTTTTTTGTGTGGAAGGGGAGGAGAAACACTCTAGCTTACCATCCTTATCTGAGGTGCAGGGTTCTGCTGACCATTCCATCAGCAGTGGCCTGCAACAGTGCTGCAGAGACTTAGTTTCTCTAACCTACATTAGATTAAGGRACTTGGGAGCTTCAGCATTTTTAGAATTCATATTCTCATCTCAATTCTTGATTTAGGAAGAATTTCCAGAAACATCACGAGAAGCAGATTCTCTTCTCTGCGGCTTCTTGTCTGAAAATGGAATGTGTAACAGACCATTCAGGTGCATGTCTGAAGGTGTCCACCAGATCTTGGCGGACATCACAGCTCCTTATCAGGGAGCTAATCAAGCCTGTTGCTGATTGTTTACTCTGAGGATGGCAATCAGCTTGAAGCAGGACAAATGGTCCCACATGGTAGAACAGCAATATACTGAGGAGTGACAGGGGTTAAAATTGTGCAGGAAGCACCTCTGGCAGAACYGGTGCTGGGGAAGGAGAGGAGGGGTGGAATAGCACTCTTCACCCCCTTGGATCGTGTATTGAATCTGCAACTTTTATTATAGCACTTCCCATAAAGATTGGGCTCACCCATTTAGTGTGGCCAATGCTTTTGTGCTTTGCCCAACCTTCCTTGGACGCCAGAGTGATTAAGACGTTTCTGTATTGAAGTAGGTAAAGCTTTGAGGTGTGCCCCCCCCCCCCCCCCCGTTGTCCTAATTGAAGCCAGAGTGCTCTGTATCTCTTCGGTTCATACAGAAAGAAAGTAGGACCTTCTGCCTAGTTCTGTAATTGAAATATAGCTCTCGTGCTGTGGCAGTCAGGTTAACTAAAAGCAGTGACTCTAGGCCTGTTTTCTATAGGTTCCTCAGCTGTGATTCTTCCGTCTCTGCTATTACTGTGGGGTCAGAGCATGGGTAGCAAGGCAGTGAGTATGAAATTCAAAATTTTTTACATATTGTTGAAATAAAAGCTTCTCCTTGCTGAAAAATTAATTACTGAGTGTTCCAGCACCTTATAAGATATTTATATGTTCTCCTGAGTCCTGTCTCCTCCTGTATCAAAGTGCTGTCTTGAGAGCAGTTCAGGCGAGAGAACTGCTCAGCTGCACTTCATAGTCTTCCTCTCTGCCAAGGAGTCTCAAGACAGCACTCTAAAACAAAGAGACATACTCTAGGGAAAGTATGAATATTAGATCATTCTGGTTTAATCATTTGGGATAAAGCAACCTCAATTTATGCATCTTAACATTTGGGGGGTTTTGTTGTTGATGTGGTTGCTAAAAATACCTCTCAAAAATGTTAAGTCTAAGGTTTTCAAAGGCATTAGAAATCCCAAATGGATACTGCAGTTGTACTGTTGTCCAAGGTCACGTTACTTTGTTCTGTTACCTGGCCTTTAAGTTGCTGTATCTTTATTCAAGGTTTCAGRTTGTCCACTTGTGCAAAAACAGCATGTTTGGATACCTTGTTCTTGCTGATTGAACTAAAGCTACTAACAAAACTTACAATATAAATTTACATGGGAAGTAAAATAATTGCCTAGGGTGATGTAACTTATACTTAGTTCTCTCTACCTTTTATCACTTTAGTGATTTTAGGAGCACTGAAGTAATTAGAGTGACCAGTAGCTTTCAATATGTAGTTTAGTCTCAGACAAAATTAATATCTTGCTTCAGCCTACTGGAAGAAAGTAATTTAGTGGTAATAATGTTAAAAAATCAAAGCTAAATTTGTTGAATCGGATATGGTTCTGTAGAATGGAGCTTCTTTCTAACTGATGGGTTCAAATTAAAATGAAATAAATACCCATAATGTTTCGAGCAATCTTATTATACATAATTTCATAGACTACAGAAATGCAGCCACTTCCTGGTTAAATAAGCAGAGATGTCAGAGCTGAAAGCTGCTTGGTAATATATGAGAGCTGAAAATGTGTACTATGTGAGAAGATGCTGTAGAAACACTTGGCTGGATCAAAATGTAATAACTGCAGTTGGAATTTAGTCTGGATGCCAAGATTGATACCTTTGACTATCGTTAACAAAAATGAGTRTTCAGTCAGTAGCTGACTTTAAAGTCTGAAAGCAGTCTTAATGCCATACAGAGCAAGGAATTTAATCTTACCCAGTGTTACCAGCACAGCTTCTGAAGCATGCTGTATTTGCCATGGAGTTCTCCCAGCTACCAGTTGGTCTAGTCCTTGGCCTAGTTCAGATTTGGCTGTCCAAAAGGTTGTTGATGGCTTAATCCAAAGCCGGTTGAAGTCGGTGGATGTGCTCCACTTGCCTTCAGAAAGCTTTTGATTAGGACTTGTGCTAGTACAAATGAAAGGGCTTCCTGGATTTTACCCTGAATAAATTTTCTTGTAAATGGAGGGGGGAAAAAAATTTGTGTGTGTGATGCATAATTTTATGTTTGCTTAGCTATKTTTATCCTTGATTGTCAGCTGTCTTCTGTAAGAGCTACAATATTTTTATTTATCGTTAAAGTTAGGGCAATATGATTGATAAAATCTTAGATCYGCCACCACTTCTCTAGGTGGAGGGAAAGGCAAAGCCCATAGAAGGAAGAAGTTTCAGCCCAGATGGCACAGCTTACCAAGCTGATCACGTCTTGTGAAGGCAGGCTGAGGGCGCTGGGCGTGCTCGATCTGGCAAAGAGGAGGCCAGGAGGGAACCTCGTAGCAGCCTGTAGAGGTTTGAAGAGTAATTGCAAAGGTGGTGGAGCCAAACGATTCTGGGCAGTGCCAGCTTGTACAACAGAAGGTGCTGGCGTGAATTACGGCTTGGGAAGTTTGGGTTGGATGCTAGGGAGAAAAAAASGTCACTGGGAGGGTAGGGCTGCACTGAACGGGTTGCGTGGAGAGGCTGGAGTCGCCCTCGAYGGTGGTTTTCAAGCTGTTCTGTGGCAGCCCTGTTCAGCTCGRAGCGACTCCCACGCTCCCTCCTGAGCAGCAAGTCTCTGAGGCTGTCGGTGCAGTTATGAACATAGGCACGAGCCTGGTGAAAATAAACACTGTAGCCCCTCTAAATATATGTTAGACTTCCTTTTGGAAGCCCTGTTTGGGCTTGTGGGAAGGGACTGACAGCTGCTGGTATCATTCTGGGGCATCAGTCTAGAAGTATATATATACAGTATTCATATTTCTGAATATATAACATAAAAGTGTGTGCATACATACGCATGTGTATGTGCTTGGGTTTTGCACAGATATGATATGGATATTACATGTGCATGCATGTAGGGCTTCTCGTTTGAAAAGAGGAGGGGGGGATTATCCTGTGATGTAGATACTGGAGTAAAACTTCACCGATCTAGGATTCAGATTTTTGCTGTCTTACACATGTGTATGACTTTGAACAATTATGTTGACTTCACTCTGCCCTAGTCCCTTCAGTGCAAAATGTCAAAAGCACATTTTATTTTCCTCCGTATTTTTCCCTTTCTCTATCAGAGGCTCTTTCTTGCTAGCGCATTTTGCTTGAAAAAAACAATTCCATTTTGTGTTTTGTTTTGTTTTTAGAAGGCTGTGACATTTCCTTCTGTTCCAATGCCAAGTAAAACCAAGACATAAAAATAACAAAAACAAAATGAAGGTGATCCTCTACAGTCCCTATCCTGGTATTAAAATAAAGTCATATTAATATTGCATGAAAGCAGCAGTGCACTTAGTATTAAGATTACATTAAGTTCTTAAGTTTATATACTAAAATTCTTACAAATTTTAAGGTATCAAAGACCTTAGGTCTTAATGACTATACTGTTACAGCTAAAACTTGCGCTAAGTTTCCACCACTGGGTCACTGCTGCTGCAGGCAGAAACCTCAGCAGGAACATGAGCTCATTACTGGAGAAACTCTGCCTCTATCTTTTTACTTTAACCACTAGGATATATCTGCATTTATGCAAATATGGTAAGTGGATGTCTTCAAGTAATCTTCCTGTTTTTAAGGAAACTGTGTCTAACCTTTAACCTAATGCTCTGTGGTTAGCTGAACTAGTGTGACCTCGTCCTGGGGTCAGTTCCTGCTGTGCATGCTGGAAGCTTTCTCCTTCCACAGCCTGTTGTCTCTGACCACGTCCCTTTCTTCTCCTTCCCGTGATACTTCTTTTTACTCTACCCTGACTTAGGCTAAAAGCCTTAACTTTAAAGGCATTAAAACAAAGCAAAAAAAGCTCGCAATAGACTGTTAGCATTGCTACATCCCCTCCAGCAGTCACTGTGTGCATTTTCTACTTATCCTTTAGGAGAGGAGCAGTGCTTTCTCTCTGCGCACGCAGCACTTAGTCTAATGGAACCGGGGCCGTAACCCGAGCTCCGCTCGGTTCCAAACTGGGCAGAGAAGGAGCCCAGTCCCAAGGGGACATGCTTATAAAATTTTAATTGCAGTGCTGTCTTGTAAAATTGGAGTAGAGCTCCTCTCCTGATGGGGTTGGTAATACTTTGGATTTCTTGAGATGCAAATATGCATCATCATGTAGATATGATTTTAAGCAAAACAAAATGTTCTTTTATTCTTTTAAAACTAGAAATCGTATGAAAATRTAACTGAGATCCTAAGTAATTAAAAAAGCTACTTCTTTCTGCTACATAAACTTAAAACATAGCTAATTTGCCTGTCTATCTACTTTGTGGTGCAGATAGAAATCTGAATATTTAAGTGACTTTGTGGTTTGAACAAACTAAAGCTTGTAGAATTGCGTTTTAATGCCGGTGAAGCAAATGTTTGCAGCCTACTGAGATTAATTGACTGTATGTTTTGAACCAGTCTTTTGACTTGGGGAGCTGACCTCTACCAGCTATGTCCTCTTCATCACGCTCCCTAGTGCTTAGTTGTAGCGGGTGTGATATCCTCTACCAAGTCTTAATTGTCCTTATGTGCTGAGTCCTTGCTCTTCGCTGGGAAATAGTACGAAATGAGCAAAACTTTATACTCTTAAACTAGCACTTGTGCTCCAGCAGAAATCAATAAATGTTTCCCGTGTGGCTGGGCCTGAGCCATCCTTGAGGTGCACAAGCAGAAGAACAAAACASCACCACCAACACCTTCTGACTGTTTTTGTGTGTTTTGTTTTGTTTTTAAACAAAGTATTGGTGGAAGTTTCTACTAGGACAGCGTTTGAGTTCAAAGTCCTGCAGGAATCCACAAAGCAAATTTCTGCAAGCTCCCTTCCAGGCTTGCATGTATGCATGTTAAAATCTCCACTTCATTCTTTCCAGGCCATGGCTCTCCCCAAGACTGCCAGTAAAAGAGCAGTTCTGATGATGACTACTGTGTTTTGACTGTCACTTACAGGATGAGATCCACACCAAATCAGGCAGTTTAGACTAGCATTGCTTAATACGAGTCAAATACTTTCTTATTCATCCTCTGAGTGCAAGATTCAAAGCAACCGTATGGAGATTGAGGGCTGTATGTGTAAGTACAGTTGTGTGTTGAGTTGTTTAGTTCTACCAGCGTGTTGAGTTGTTTCTGTCCAAACTGTCTGTCTTCATCTGATAGAGAGAGAAATAGAGTATAATTAATCAGACAAGGGAAATATGTGAGGAATTTGAAAGAGAGCTTCTAGCTTTCATGATTTGGAAGACTCTCACTGCTGCAGTTTTCCTGGAATACTGAGTTGGTGTATATGTAAGTAGCTGAAAGTATTTTAATTGATAAACTGAAAACAACATTAACCTTACTTCAGTGTGGACTTGGGAGTCAGTGAACTCAAGCATTTCCCTGTGATTTGGTTATTAATCTTAAAATGTTTCCATTCTCATAAGATGACTGTTTCATTTTAGTTTTTATAGAAATGCATCAAGAAATCACTAGAGAAACAGAAAATGGAAGGATTTTAAAAGGAGTTGATAGATCCCCTTTCAGCCTTTACCACAGGTTACTAAAGATTCCTGCTTCATAGTCCGCATAGTCCACATAGATGCAATCATTATTTTTGGAATAACAGTGTATTTGCCTTCTTTGTCCTATTTTTTCTGTAATCCAATTTTAGGCTATCTATAGGTGATTTATTAATTAAAATCTTACAAAAATGAACTGCACACAGTAATTTTTTTTCTTACTTGCTTCTACCTAATGATTTTGAGTGTGCCCATGGGAATCAGTGCAGCCAAATTAACTTCCCAGCAACAGTTTCCCTTGTTTCAGTTCTCTTTGGAAGAGAACCTGGCATTCGAACTGCGGTGCTCACTCTAAATGCTTTGTGTGACAACCTAAAACAGCAGTGGAGAACCGAAGACCTTCTGGACTTTCAGAAAGGTTATCCTGTAGACAGACTCTTAAAACAATRCTCTTAAAATCTGGGCCCCAAGTTTACAGTTAGATACCTGGGTATTCTAAAGATCTGATGCCTTGGAGCCCTCAATGAGTTTAAAAAGGAAACTCCTAAACATCATTTTTGAAGAGCAGAACTCCTATGGTCCTAAATCTTTAAATTCCTTAGTGTCCAAATAAATAACTTCAAACTGGAAAACTGAAAGCCATATTTGTAATATCCAGTTGGCGTATTGCATAAATAAAATATRCTGGTACTCCCATGCCAAATGTGTGCAGCGCTAGCAGGAGACGGTTGCTGTGAGCTGTTTGGGCTCCTCCGTATGCATGCAGCACTGCTGAACAGGGCAGAAAGCATTTGCTCAGAGTTGCAATCTGAAAGAGACAGAAGTGTGAGGCTGCAAGATCTGATAACGAATACCACAGGATTTGACTAAGACAACCGATGATATCTCAGGATCGTATCGATTATTTGATTACCTCTGCCAAAGAGCAGCAGTGTTCTTGCCAAGGGCTTGCTGACCAAGCAGACTCGCTTTGAAATTCAGACTTTTTTTCTCTCTCTTTTATTTTACCCTCTTGTTTTCGTTACTAATGCTTTGCCCATCTCTGCTGTGGGAACGCAGCAAAGAAGAAATGCCTGAGTTCCTCAAAAGTGTTACACAGCGAGGGAAAATATATCTAACTGCTTCACAAGTCTGAACTAATAGCAGTTTTCGGACTCTCTAAACTTTAAGAGGAATGGTATTTTTAGCATGTTCCAAGATTTCCACTATCAGATGAAATGCGGTCTAGTTCGTTCTCCTTTGTTGGCATCGAAATGCCTGATGTCAAAGCCCGCTAGGAGGGAACGCTCCCAGGCGCTGCTCAGGCATGTCAGTGTGGGAACCGTGTAGCTGGGACTTCTGCCTTGCAGGTTTTGCCACGGCTGCACAGAGGGGCACTCCAGGGTCTGGCACAGGAGGCAGCAAGGCACCGTGCTATAAGTGCCCTGCATTTGACCTGGTTGTTCCCGTACAGAGTCCTGCGTATAATCTAGGGAGCTGCTTCAGTACTGTGTCAGAGGGGTGGGTAAAGAAAGGAGAATTCGTTTCTCTTGTATTCTCTAAATTCGTTWTACTCATCCTGGTCTTTCATGGGGAGGAAAACATCATTTTAGTCTGGCACTGGATGTCTCTAAGATGGGAAGGTTTGTTCCCCAGGGGAGATTTATTTTGCTCATGTTTCTTTTGGTGACTTCCCTCGGGATTTGAGACTGGAGATTGGAAAAAACAGAGGGTTTCATTAAAAAAATAAATAAAAAAAAAACTTTCTGCTGTTTTGTCTTATGACCTGGAAGCAACTTGAGAGGAATGTCGTCATGTCAAAAATCCATTCCCCTAGAAAGGTGGTAAACCCTAGTTGAAAATGAGTTTGTGTACAGTTAACTCGAGGTTTGTACTACAACGGGTCTTTCATACATTTCTCGTTGTGAAACCAATCCTAAATCAAGCAATGAATAAACCTCTGTTCAAATCCGATCTGTCACCTTTGAAAATACTGCCTCCAGGTAGTCTAGGCTGTGCTGGGTATGCCGTGCAGTAAAGGAGATTACCCTTCCGCTACTGTCTAAAGGAAAGAACAAAATCTGACACTATACTTCAATGCAAAGAATTGGGATTGTGTAAAATAGGTCAGAGSTGTCTTTAATTTTATAAGGCTTTGGCTGGGAAGGACAGGGAGAATAAAATTTTCCGTAACGGCAATCAGGTAACCCTGAAGTRTAGTGGTTATGAAATAATTACACCGCAGCGGGATTAGAGGCATCCGCCATTGCCTGCTGCCTTCAAATGCCTTGGGGATGTGATTAACTTATCATAATTAAAGCCCTTATAGTGGAAATACAGTATGAACATGGAGAATCTGAAAAAGTTTCAGGGTTGTGGCTCAGTACGATGTCTAATGTTAATTTTAACCTATGCTGTTTGTGAGCTCCCTCTTCCTTTATGTGTTTCCTTGGTGGTGGTGTCCTTAAAGTGGTACCATAAATGAATGTATRTCTTGGGACCTAAAATATTTGTTTGTGCCTTTTGTTGCATTAGCAAGATGCCGCTAGGTTGAGTGACCATTTAAAATGTGGATACCCTCAGTACAGAGTCTAATCCCTATTTGCAACTTTGAACAGCAGGTGGTAGGGGTGTATATTGTCATACTCATGATTTTCAGGAAGGTAAAACTATGCAAAGCAGGCATAATAGAGAGCCCCACACAACAAACTCAGCATGGCCCCTGCCTTTCTAAAGTTCATTTAAAGAAAATCAGAAGCATATCTTTTCTCATTCTGTCTAATTTGCGCTATGTGTGTGCGTGTGTAAAAAAAAAAAAAAAAAAAAAGAAAGAAGTGATACTGGGGCAACTGTAGGTTTATCACTCTCCATGTATATTTCCATAGAATATTTTGCAGCTTATTATCTTTACAGAAATTGCTCCTATTAGTTTTCTCACAATGCAATAAAATGATTCCAAAGAAAATCTTTTCTTTTTTCACAGTAGCAACGTTGCTAAAACCAAGGGACCTCACAGGCAAATCTAATGGCTTGTCTTCACAGTGAAGGTGTAACAAAGAAAATACACCAGTGAAGGTGTATTAAGAAATATCATTGTTGAGAATTTAAAGAGCTGTAGCTATTTTGCGGTTATTCCCAACCTGGATATCAGGCTCCYTTTGTCTAATTTTCATGTAATCCGTTTGCAAATTGGATAAACTTACCTTAGGCAAAGCGGTGTAGAACAAGAGTGCCAATATGGAAATAACAAGTTCTTAAACTCTTCTTGAAAACTTTATTCTACTACATATAAAATGCMTGTATATGTATGACATATGGAAATAGAAACATCATAATTTCAAAGGATGAATTTTCCATAGATGAAATTCTGTGAAGCTGCAAATATTTTTTATATTTGCATAGTTTTGCTCATTGGAATGAACTGATGTTCTTCGACTGAACTGAGGAGAAAACTCATTCGTTGGTTGTGTGACTTAATAGGTTAGAAGAGCAAGCTTCTTTTTGTCTTGCGTTAGAAATTACATTAACCACAGAAATAAGATTTTTAGCTTTTGAGATGCAGTTTTCTAACAGAAGACTGTGATTAAATTCTTCTGTCCGCCTGCAGCGTGTTGCTCATCGTTCTCCTCTTCTGACCTCAGCAGACATATGGAAATGACCAAGTGGAGCCAGTAGTGCTCAGCAGACATTAGTTTCCAGGGAAACCATCCGAGACGCTAAGCCCAGCGATCCACCAAACAGCGGTCTGTTCTTCATTTCTTCACTTGTTCATTTTGTCTTGTGTCAGTATACTTTTCTTCAGCAGCATCTTAATTGCTTTTACCAAATAAAAATGACATATTTCAGATTATGTATTGGGGCAAGACCTATCTTAGCTATTTGTTTTTATTTCAGCGATTGTGTATKAGCATTTTCTTTTGTGTTTTTTTGGTCTTCACCACCTTGCATATTGTCTATAGTATTATGGATATTGGTGTGTTTATCAGAAGCGTGGATTTTTCCAGAGAATGGTTTGGGGATGGATGGCTTCCCCAGATGACATGAGGAGTTTGACTGTAGAAACTGGACCATCCCTGTCAGATGTGGCACTCAAGTTTATGTGGCACCGTGTTTGTCAGGTGTTGGGCTCTGCCTTCAGACAGCTGAACCTCATGGATGACTACTTYGGCGGCTGAGGACTGCTGAGAAGCTGCCGCTCATTCAGAGAGAAAACCTGATGATTTTCTTCTGACACCAGAGTTGCTTTATCTGTGTCTGTTGACCTCTGTATAAACCTCATGAGGACAGGGTAGTCATGCGTAGTTAGCTGGAAGATCTACCTTATTACTTATGCTTCAAATGTAGGGTAATTTCCCTGTGAAATCTGCGTAAGCAAGATTCAGGTTTGGATGCCTTTTGGCTGCAGAGAGGTGTTAATGCTTCTTATCGTATTTGGAAGTGTTTTTGTGTTTAAGTTGTTATTCAGTGGATTTCTGAAGAGTGTGTTTTGCAGGGACAAAATCTAGGCAATGAAGAAGCCTAACGATCTTACCTTTCCTTTCCTCCCTTTCACCAGTGCGTGTCTACGAGGGAGCCTAGCAAGAATGGAAGCAGTTCTGTCTTTGGTCTGAGTACTCTTTCTCCGTCCAACACGTACATATCCCTAAATACAACCAGGCATGTGCATATATACGAGATGCAGTTTGTTTATATGGCTTATTTGTGTTTATTGGCCAGTGTATGGGTTATCCCTGATTTCTTGAAAAGATGTCTGTAGCGATTTTTTGTCTGTGTCATGGTGGCACTTCCTCATGGATCGCGTCTGTGGGTCGGCTGGGCAGATGGTAATCGTTTCACTCCCTCCTTCATTGCCCTGGCGAGAGGAATGGCTATAAGAGGCATAACTTCCTACACAGCTAAGTACACCAATTTTTACTAAGACCTAAAAGAGTTGGCCTTGTCCCATGATTATTATTGCTTTTGTTTTGTTTTAAGGGGATCATTGAGAACTGGGAAGATTTTCCTATTTTAGCGATAGTACAGTCCAGAAGCACTGTATATTGCTTACTAGTACTTTATGGTCACTCTGTGACCATGAACTGTTGCTCACTGTTAAYATCAGAGATTCATCGAGATCATTGTGAAGGACTTTCTTTTTTTTCCTCCACTTCAAAAGGAATGAAAATACTGTTCTCATTTTGCTCCTCCTCCTTACCCTGGAGACCACCAAAATACCTTAAGTTGAGTGCCTAGGAAGTACCATGTTTTATCACCATTGCCTCTGCAGGTCTTCTGGAAGCTTTTTGAATCTCTACTTGCTCTGGAGCTGAGCTAGACATAAGCTTCTAGAAGAGGAGAAGACACACTCAAATATGAAAGCTCCTCCTTTCCTGCGTGCTGTGATGTGTGTTGTTTTTGATTTCAGTTCTTTGGGCTTATCTTGCCAGGGAAGTTGACGCCCAATAAGATGTCGTGAATTGTGATTTTACAGAATATTAGCTAACTTTCCATGCACAGCCTAAAAGAGCCTTTATAAACATGGTAATTCACCTCCCTTTGAAAGCATGGGATCTGGGAGAATCCTTGGGGATCAGTGAAGAAGAGCCAGTGAGCTGTAGAGCCAGTCCTCAGCTGGCTGTTCACTGGCCTCCCCAGGTGTTCRTGCCTGGCCAGGCGCGACCGCATTGCTTGGGAAGGAAGGAGCGTGGGTCTGGTTTCTCCCAGAAGTCCAAGCCATTAACTCTGATCACTTACTGTTGGCCYGTAGGGTTGTTAGTTCATTTGTTTTTTTCCCCCCATCTTCACTTTGCTTAGTCGCATTTTACATTTTGTGTTTCTGAGCAGAGCGCAGCTCTCCGAGCGAGTGGAGCTCTCCCGTGCGGCAGAGGTGAGCCGCAGTTCCACCTCGCTTGTCTGGAGCCCTCCCCGCTCTCTTCAATGCGAAGATTTGRAAACCCTCGTGTTCCTGTTTTGTGCTGGGTGAAGTTGTTTTTCAGTTGCCTTCTGCACCCAGCCTGAGTTTATCTAAGCCACTCACCTGTCAGAGTTAGTTGAAGCCTAGTTTTATTATTTCTCCAAGTTGGGGGCAGGTCAGTCACTTTCGAAGCCTAGTTTTATTTTTTCTCCAAGTTGGGGGCTGGTCAGTCACTTTTTTTTTTTTTGGGGGGTGGGTGTGTGTGTGTGTGTGTGTGAGAGAGAGAGAGAGACAATGGCCAAAAAAGATTATTTAAGAACTGCCTACAAAATGAGAAGCTTTTCTCAAGAATAGATCAGTGAAGTGCTCTGTTTATAGTAATTACATGATTTGAAATTGTTAATGAAGCTGTTGATGTCGATTGGGTGCTCAGATGGTTTTATGAATCCCAGTTTGCATCTCAGTGCAGTTTCTTAAACTCTGGGAACTTTGTTTAAAGGAAAACTTCAACTACGGATTCAATAAACCACCTTTGAACCATTTGGTCCAACTTATTCTTTGTTCTTATTCACTTTGACACTGTGTTTAATTGACTGGGTACAGAACACCTCAACTTCAAGGCATCCAGGAACGTTTTACATCAAATACTRTTTTTGAATAGTATTTCCAGCTGTTGTTTGCATGAGGCTTTTAGAGGTTTTGGTTATTTTGAACAATAGAAATTCCCGTGCTTTATAGATCTGGAGTACTCAATCATTAGAAATAAACGATCTTTATAGTTAACTTTATTTCCTGATCATTATATTGAAAAAATGAAAGGAAGTTTTATGAGAAAAACTGTTGTTCGCAGGCTTCTGTATGAGTCTTGGAGATGCACGCAAGCTATGTTTGTGACATTACATGACTGTACTTTTTTGCRTGCCCAATAGGACTTACACAATCAACAGATTGATAAAAGGACTCAGCGAGCTACAGAGATGTTCAGGATGCTTATGACCAAGATGATCTATCTAGATGACCTAGGACAGTGCTGTTACATTTCAGAAGCCAAATAGCCAGAATCTTGCAAGACTGTGTTGCAGCTGAGCATAGGACACAGTAAACTCCTTTATGCAGAGCTCAGGTACTAGACTGCTTCTGTGTTCATAGATGGTACAAGTTTTTTGTTTTGTTTTCTTTTGAACTCTGTGAAGACACATGTTGGTGGCCAGCCATGAAGGCTGGAGAATGACAATGATGTTTCCCATAAAAAAATACAAGTATTGGGATATTTTTTTTTGCATGTTTGTTCTCCAGAAAATGTTGCTTTAGTCTAACCAAATATCATCTTTTAACAATTTTGAAATATTTAACAACACTAACATGTTTAATTTCACATTTTAGACATCTAGTAGTTTTATGTTTTAAAATCTGACTTAACAGTTCTTTTAAGTTGCAGTAACAGTTTGTGTTATAGTTGATAATATAACTGTAGTGTGTTTTAATTAGTAATGGATCTATGTTGAAAGGTTCAAATAGACTTTCACGAGGGTAAGGTRTCTTAAGCGGGGTCAAGAGTTAAACATCTAAAATGCTGTGGTCTGACTCTAGCTGCAAACAAAGCTCTTTTATTATGCATCAAGCAAATTGGAAACTCTGTTACTGTATATTGGAAATCTGTAATGAAATGAATATCAGTCAGGACAACCCCTCCCCATGCTGCTAAGTGCAAAACTCTGTACTGTGATCTTTTCATATTCTTACTTGTTGTCAGCTGCAATTTATTGAGTTTACAACTTAAACTTGCCTCAAAGGGAAGTTGGATTTCCCCTGATTTAGGGGCGTTGTTGCTTCTGGCCTGGAGAATACATCTAAGGGCCAGCTGGTCTGTGAGGATGACTAGATAGGCAAACTGCCTGATGTGCCTGCTAAAAGTTCAGGAAACAGCAATAAAGTGCTAAGAAATTTTTAATTATCTTTCGGTTTCAGTGCTTTGTCAGGATGAATTGTATAATGATGCATAGCTATCACAGGTTTGGCTTGGAACTGTTACTAAGCATGACACTACTTYAGTTTCATGCAAAGTTCATGTTTTCCAAGTCGTCTTCATAGCTACAAATGCAGAAAAAAAAGTTTTAAAATTCAAATTTCCTTTAAATAGCTCAATGTTGTGACAAAAGCAGGAGTCAGGTCAATATACRCTAAATTTATGACCCTATCCATCTCCAGTCTCTAATTTGACCGGATAGAAAATAGATTGTTATTTTTGTGTTGTAACAAGCACTACATCCTTTCCTTTCCTTGTGAGGGAGTGCTAGGATTTGTAAGCTTAACCACAAACATAATATGATCTTCATTCAATTAATGGCACATCGACATGCAAGTGCCCTCAGAAATAGAAACCAAGGGTGAAAAGAAGTCAAGAGGGCTAAGATTTCATCGTCGTGTTAAGATTAAATTTTCATTCCATCTGTTGTTATTACTCCACAAGTTTGGATGCAAATTCAGAAGTTATGTTAAAGGAAATAAAATGGTGCCTGTGACAAAGTGCTCCCATCAATGCTGGGGAAAATCCACGCTAAGGTAAACACATGCCTRGTGCTACATAAGAGTATAAAAGGAGTGAAGAGCAGTTCTGATGCATGAAGCCTTGAACAGGTAAGTGTTTTAGTCCTATCCAAATTGATGGAATGGCCGACTCCAATGTGACCAAGCTGTAGCAATGTGCCTTCCTAGAGTGTATTGTAACTGAATAAAYAAAATAGCTCCTGTAGGCCACAAATAACTGAAAAAGCATGCAAGCATTTGGGCATCTTCACAGTCTCAAATTTAGTTTTCTAGTTYCAAAACTTAGCTAAAGACTTCCCCATTTTTTTTCTGTTACTTGTCCAGGAAAGTGAATGCTTTTGTAATAATAACAGGGCTTTACACCAGACTTCAACATAATTWTGCTCATCTTCAGCCTTCCATACAACATGTTAGGAGCACTCATGTCCTAATAAGAATGCAGTAACTGCAGATTTTAAGATGAGATATAGTGAGTGTCTGTGACTCTGCAGAATCTGCTAATCTTCTAGCCTACATTTAATTTGTATTCTCTCTGCTTAGCCTTTGTCTAGAAATGGTGAACATCTATTAGAAGGGACTGATTAGCCTCTACTTAGTATCCTTGAGGATCCTTTTGTCTGGACTGTTGCTCCTCATCAGGAGACCTAAGTCAGAAAAGTGCAGCAGGACCTTCTTGTATATTCGAAGTTGTTGCAATAGGCTGAAATTCTGTGGAGCTCATATGGTAGGTAGCGTTGAGTGAGAAGGATTTATGGAAGTGACATGGATGCAAGCGATGGTACAACTGACATCAACTCAAGGTTACAAAGATACATTTTTCACAGTTTAAATGTTTTGTCCTATAAGCTAATGCAGAGAAAAGACATGAGACTGCTGGAGCTTTCTCACTTTGAAGGGCTCTTGCAAATAGAAAGATCTCTCCTAAAAACAACAAAAAACCCCTCAAGATGGTAGTCAAAACCTTTCAGTTTTCCATCTCTTTTCCTTTCTGTTTGTATTCACTGTGTTCACATCGTTTCCAGAAGTTGTAAAGTGCTTGCTATTGGAAAAATCTTTTATGAGCTGATGAAGTTAAGTGCTCCTCTGTATTGGGAAAAAAGAATTTSTCTCCTGTACAAATGCACTTTGCTTTTGACTTACTATTATCCTTTAACCTGAATTTTTCAAGTTGGTTTGGTTTACTGATGGCTGTGAAGAAAAGGATAAAGAGGAGAGAGCTCATTCATGCTTTTGAGGCACAAACATGGTTGCTTGAAATGAATACTGGAAGGAGAGTCAGCAGAATTTAAATTTTATTATTCCTGGCCCTGCCACTGACCAGCTGAGACATCTTCTCAAAGTTACTTTGCCTGTTTTCTCTCTGCTTCTGCAACCCATAGAGTAAGTGTAAAATGCAGTGAGATACTCACTACTGAGAACTGCTTTTATGTATTATTAATCTTCCCATTTGCTCTTTTACTGAATTGCCACAGCGTTCATCACTGTGAGAGCCAGGCCCTTAGAAGAGGACACTTAGGCGTGCTACAGTATTAATAGGAATAAGGATGGATAGCAGTTTATCAGTGCTTTACAGAGCTGGCATATTGAATTCAAATACCTATCTAAGCACAAAAAGATGAAGCAAGTGTAGAAAGGGATTTATGTTTTAAGAAGCATCGTTATRTTCTTATTAAACAATACAAGCTTACATTTTTGACAGTTCAGTTGGATGCTTACAGATCAGATGAAAATAAAACTTACTATCATGTATAATACATTCAAAAGTGTACTATACTTGGAACAAGTGACACTTACTTTTTTGGGTGGCAGAAGTTAGCCCATTTGAACTTCTCAAGTAAGGTATACCTCTGAGGAGAGAAACAGCAGCACTGGCTGAGCTTGGCAGGTGTTTCTCTGCAGTACCTTGTTTCTGCAGGCAGTAATTCCTTGACAGAAAATTCGGTTCCCCAGAACTCTTTAAATAGTTGCTAGCTAGGGATCAGTGAGCAGCTCATGGTGATACTACGTTCACTCGTGAATATATTCTACTGTTTGGGCTCACTGCATGCAGGTAGCAGACAGGGGTTTTTTAGTAGACAGAGATGGGATTGAATGCCTAGTTGGGATGGGCCAGGGGGATCCCGTGACATTATTTCCATTCTAGGGCTCGCCACAAACATAGCTCAGATGTAACTTCAGTAACTCTTCATGTAGATAGCTCTGATTTTTGCTTTCTCTGAATATAATTGCCAGCAACCTATGCTACTTGAATGTTCAGAAGTAGAAAACGGTTTGCACACCTGAAAYGAATACATTCAGAAAACTGTCTGAAGTGGTTGATCAGCTCCACATTGCCACTGGAAGGGGCACCCCTTAAAACAGGCTTCTAAAAGGGACAGACCAGAGTGGAGTAAAAAGTGTWATGCAGTATGGGGCGTCTACGTCATGGTTAATAGTTTGCTTTTTAGAGTTTAGTTAATCAAAAAGTTGCACTAAATTGTACACATGCTCCATTTCCGTGTTTTTTTACTAGTTCTGTGCAGCCTTTGATATTTTGGGGTTTTTAATTTTTAATAGAACCCCCATAGTGAACAGAGTTTGGAAAATGAAGCTCTTGATGCAGGCTTTATTAAAGTCTAGCAGGAGGTTGTTCTAAGCACAGAATGCACAGTGCTGTCCACTTAATTCCAGCTAGAACACATTTATTATTTTATCATAAATTACAGAAGATGAAAACACTAGAAAGTTCTAATACCTTACTGGAGAGCTTCATGTTAAATCCTGTGCTTCTGAGAATCTGCTGCTTGTCAACTCTGTTCTTGATTTTAAATCAGAATTTGGATTTTAAAGGGTGAGCAGGAACTCCCTGAAGGCATGTATTTGAGAGATAAGATATKWAAGAGACTCTCAGGGTTCATATTGCTAGAGAAATCTATCTTATTTTTCCAGAGGGCTTATAAAATAAAATTGTGGAAGCGTCTTCTCCCTATGAAATTTAATGCAACGGGTAGAAAGTGTGGAAAAAGAAGGCCTTACCTAGGGCTGATAGGATTTTCTACCAGTGTAAGTGGCAAAAGTGACACAGGAGGAATGACTTTTTCTATACACCTATTCTGGTTTGCCATAAAATTTTGAGGGCTTTTTCCCCCCCTATTATCAGTATGCATCACCATATCATTCTSTTTGCTTTCCATTCATTTATAGAAAACTTTCTGTTTTAACAAAATTTTGTCTGAAAGTAGTCCAGGAATCACTTTGGTGCATTTTGTAGAGAACTGTACGTTCAGATGTGTGACTGTTTCTGCTTTGGTATAAATGTGTTGCTATAGTACTTGTAAAAGAAAATACTGTAGTGGTCAGATTCAGAAAGACCTGCAGAAGTGAGAAGCTGTGTCGCATGATTGCTGTTTTCCCAGCATCTTCCAGGCTTTGCAGCATGCACCAGAGTAGGTGTTGTGGCAGCTGTGGTGCACCTCCGCCGTCTGAGGTGACAGCTTCCCTGGGGCGGCGTGGGGCTGTTGGTGCATCCGCCTGGCACGCTGGGGTTGTCCTTCAGAGCTCTCCGATGGCTCGATGCAGCCTTGGTCCTCTGCGGGAATGGCGAGGGAGCAGGTTCCTTCCATAGGCTGCCTTCAAGCCTTCAGCTTTTCTTACCTTCTCCTCTAGGCTTAGCAAAGTCTTCACCAGATCTAACAAGTCCCTTTTGCTTCAGCAAATTTCTGCAGAATCTCTCGAGCCCTTTTCTAAGTAAAGGATCTGATGTGTTAAATGTGTGTGTGTTTGTGCATTGGTGAATTGCTTTACTTTTTTTGCAGGTTGACTGGACCTTGCACACTAGCCTATCTGTGTATTTATTAAAAGGAACAAAGTGGTTTTGGCTTTCTGCTGAAAACGTTATAGTTGGTTCTGAAACTTGAAACCGTACAATTTGGGGTTGAGCAGAGGCGTTTGTTTATGTTTTCTTACAGGTTTGAGGTTTTGTCACTATTGTGTGTGGAGGGCTTTTTTTCCTCACTTCCATAAGTAGTAGCTATTAAACTGCTCAGAAACCTTGACTGTTAAGACAATCCTTGTTGAGCTGTGGAAGAAAGGGACAGGATTCAGATGGTTTGATCGGAGGAATGTGATAAATGGAGATTATATTGTAGAAATAAATATAAGTAATACTCACCATCATTGAGGATATGTTGAGGGTATTTCAGAAAGTATTCTCAATCATTATGTATTGAGGAGAAACAGCTGAGAGAGTAAATGACGAGTGGTGGCATGAAACACCCTAAGCTATAGACTCTGAGAGCTGTTGTTCCCCATGAAGATCAATGTTAAGTGAAGGGACCTTATTTTTTTCCCTGTGAGTGAAGAATACCACTCTGTGGGCGTGCCACATGCTCTCTCTGATACTAGAAAAGCATCCGAGCACTTTCTAAGCACTGCATAAGACATCCAGGAACAGATAATCCTGTGTCATTTGAAAGCTGTTTTCAAATGCTGCTTTGGTGCGTAACTGTGACCCTTCAGAGTCTTGATTTTCTCAGGCAGTGAAATTCCTACCCAATTCTTGCGATATACACCTGAATGTGGGAGACATTGGTCCATAGCCTCACTACATCCTAGTTCAATGTCTTTGCCTTTAGGCTGTAAGAGTCTGTTTTAATCTTTCCTTCTGGAGCTGTTCTGCTTGGTATACATAATTAACTAGTCCTTAAGGAAGAGAAGGGCTTAGGAACTGSTGCATGAACAGGTTAACCCCTGGCAAGTTGAGCTGTCCTCATTTTAGAAAACTGTAAGTGCAGCAGTTATCTGTCTAGTAGCTTCACAGAAGTGGCAGATAAATTTGAATTTTWCTTCATCTTTCAGATAGTCATTTAATTTTATGCCACTGTTGATAGCGAAGCCACGTTAAACTGAAGACTGATGTTGTAATATTCTGCTCCTCTTGCTTGCTCTGTTATAATAAAGAGGAAAATTAGACTAAGTGCTATAAGGTTTGCAAACTGCTGAACAGGCGTTTAATTTTATGCCAGACTATGTAGAGTGTGTTTGCACCAAAAAAAAAGCACTAATATGGCTTATGAATTAAGAGAGGCAGTGCTGTTTAAAGGTGTCTGCAGAAATAAAAAGAAATGAAGATGTTTTCAGTAAATGTCTGTCTGACTGACAGCTTGAATGTCGACTGCAGGAATTGCTGTTAACYGTAACAAAGAGGAGAGGTGTAGCCTTGCAACTGGAGGCTTCCTTCGGTTCCAATTAGTTCTATCAGAAAAATTGAGCGTGTGCAATCACTTCAGAAAACATTTGGATTAGCTGACAACATCCCAATAAGGCTGCAACTATTCTTTTAAATAAATGAACTACAAAATGAATAAATTGTACATTTCAGATTTTCTTCATCTTTATTGGTTAATTTAGATTCCTGTCTCCTCTGAGTGATCAGCAGCGATGATCTTTGAGCTCTGCGGATCAAATTCAGACATATGAAGAGAGGCTATGGGTCTTGCTGTCCTCTGTGCAGTCTCCTTGCTTACGTCAGGAATGAGTTTGGCCTTCTGCCTCTCTTCCTATTGCAGTCCGTACTTCTATCTTGTGCGATCAGTGAGTAATTACAGCAAGAGCTCTGCTCTATTGATTTTTAAATCCTTCATGAAAGAAGCTTCTTGAAAGGGTTTGGTGCAGACTCGGTTAAAAGCCTTAATTTATTTGTTTATTTTTAGCTGCTGCCGCTGGAGCAGTGGGTATGTACTGTTCACAGGTGGCCAGATCTCTGTTGAACTAGAAGCTAGAACAGGGGTTTTCAAACCTTTCTCATGCCTGATTCAGCCAAAAGTAGCCTAAGAAGGCAACCAGGGCAGGCAGTTGGAAAGAAAAATCCTCCAACTCTTCCATTTCAAACATGCTGGGCAAGACTTGGTTTGGCGCAGACTTTGCCCTGGTCAGCTTGAAAGCAGATTTCACCCATGGATGTCTAGATGCCTATCACTACGATCGCTTACCRCCAGGACAGTTTGGAAAGGTCTGGTCCTGGAGGCGGATGGGGGTTTCTGTGTTTCCCTTGCCTTGCTATCACCCCTTCCTCAACGTGAGGAACGGATGGACCGTGTCACAGCGCCATGTGGGGCAGGAGCCCCTGGGTCACCTTTCTGATGACAGAGGTTGGTGCTCACTGAGGCTGCAGGGACAGGGCTGCCTGCGGCCGGGAGTGCAGCGGATTCGCAGGGTCACTGCATGGGAACCCGGTTTAAGGCTCAATCAGCAAGAGGGCATTTATTTTTCTGTCTTTGCTTGCCTCATGTTCCCCTATCAGGGTAACAGTAAACAGGTTGCTATCACAGAAAYGTAACTCTGTGGGAATATCTGTAGTCAACCAGGGCCAACCTAAAAGTGCTCAGTTCTCCCGTATGCATATTAAGGCCTCTGATGGCTTTAGTGGATTCTTAATAGTCTGTTCATTTGATCTACCTTTATTTAGAGGAAGTAGTTATGAAGAAGCCCAAGTCACTTACTGGTGCATAGCTTAGTGTTTGCCCAGGATTGTTGGATAACCTCTATAATTACCCTTTAAAGCTAATTTGAAATGTAGACACTAAGTAATAGCTATTGCATAATAATAATGTGGTTTCAGTTTGGCTGTAGAGTAGAAGRGATGTTTGGTAAGTATGGGCTAATTTCAGCAGATCTTCTAAATGCGAGCAAGTGAGCTCTGTTTCGTTACTGTGAGCTATCTCACCTTCCAAAAGGTACTTTCTCCAGCTGTCCAGGCATGTATAAAAATATCCACTTACCAGAAGTTCTCTCATTAACTGTGTAATTTTACAATGTTTTTATGGTTCAAAGTAAGTATTGATTTGTAAGAGCATGCGTGCTAACAATAATTCTGTTGGTTTTTTTTTATATATAGAAGGCTATATTTAGAATGCATAATAGCTTTGTTACCATCCTGAAGGATGATTTCGCAGAGGCTTTAATGTGCTGTTAATTGCAGCAAGGGTGGGAGGAAACTTGAGGAAAGTGTGAATTTGGTCTTTTTTGATTATTTTATTTTTTTGGTTTAAACAACGATGTATTGCTTGTTTCAATTTATACAGTGACCAGGGACTGATGTTTTGAATGAAGCTGTGCTGCTGATTACTTAGCCAGTGTTTAGGAACTGAGTCTCACCTACTATGTCAGCATTAGGAATAAATCTGACAGCATATTGAAAAGAAGTTGTTAACAACTGAGTTCTGGATATAGTGGAAGTAGTAATTCTGTTCCTAGCAAAAGCCAAACCATAATGAAATGCAATTTAAAGCTCGTATTTAATGGTCTTTTTGCAGCAGTTCTCAAAAACAGAAATAAAAGTTATAAATAAAGACTTAAGGGAAAAGAGAAGAATAGGGAGATATTTAACTGCTTAAATATAGTAAGTCTGGTAAGGCTTTTCATGTTTCTGTTTGTTTTGGGGCAGGATGTGGAATAGTCTACTTCTGAAAATACAATAGTTTAAATTCAGTTTATACTGAAAGATGTTTTACCAGGACATACCAGTTCTCTGATAATTTATACCAAGAAGAACACTCTTTCCTCCTCCCCCCCCCTTTTTTTTTAACTGGGACAACTACATGAGCTAAATTTGGGGTTTATGGTGTCTTTTAACTACTCGTCATGCATTTGGGGCCAGATTCTTTGGGACTTTAAACTGGCAGAGCAGTTCTTAACTTGATAGTGGTTGCACTGAGGTGGTCATGGATCCCTTGTAGTAGTTCCGTTCACATGGTACAGTAAAGCGATCGTATAGCTTTTCCTCCTACAAGGTGGTAATGAGCAAAGGAATTAGACTGTAAGTTGGTAATACAGTTTCTATAGAGCATATAGTGGGTTAAACCCCCCCACACACACCTTTCCAGTGAAGTTAAGATACTAATATTTTACCCACCAGCTGATTTTCAGAAGAGGTACAGGCCTTAATTTAAAATGATTAAAAAAATGAAATGAAAGCTGAGTTAGACAAAATCATAATGAATCACAGAAATATATCTTTAAGTCATTCAGTCTGGATTTTCTTGCTGTTTCAAAATGCATCTTTTCTGTTTTCCAAGTTTACAAAATTAGATCACTTTGAATTAGTCTGTGTGTAAGGAATTGCATAACCACATTAAGTGAAACCGTAGAATGGATTTATGTGATAGACTGGTACAAATTCCAAGATTTGTGCTGCTCCGATAGCAGCCTTATGTTTGTTATACTTGAAACTTTTCCAGTTTACTTCAAATTACTCTAAGTGATGGGGTTCTGCACAGCTCCTCTAATAGACTACTGCACCATGTGAAACTCGGCAAACATTTTCTTTCCCGTTACTGATGTGATTATAACAGGCCTGTAATTTCTATTAGGAAAAAAGATGAATGTATTGCAATTTTTGCAATGCACAGAAGTTACAGTATTGTAACAAAAAGCTCTAGAGCAAGAGCAAGGAACCTCTGACAGAAACCTGTCAGGCCTTTGGTCACCTAAAAGCCCTTTTCTGCCTTTCTGTACTCTCTGATTACATCTGAGCTGCTAAATAAAACAAGTGAACATGATTGACCATTGCTTTATTATTAGCGTGCTCTGGGGCATGTTTTGGGGCTGTGCTGTTAGCATTCTCCTAGGCACAGTTCTCAATTGCCATGCAAGCAGGGCTGCAATGAATCCGGCTCCTTTCACTGTGCGCAGTCCTCATACAGGCAATTTGCTTGCAAATATTACAGCTTGTCATCCTGAGGCWTGTAAGACAACCCCCATTTCACGTTGTGAAAACACCACTCCGGGCTGCAACACAGCCCTGTATTATTTCCAACACTAGGTTTAAAAAAAAACCACACAAATGTACAATTGTACGTTAGCTCCATAGCAGTGCTTGGGCCAAGCACTCTGCAGTGTGAATAAATAGATGCCCCTTGGCCACTCGGTCAAGAACTGTCTTCTGCTCTTTATGTAGGAGTTTTGGCATAACCCCTGTATTGCTGCTGAAGTCTGTCTGAAATGTGGTTCTTCTGCAGCCGCTAAAGGGAAGGCAAATCTTGCGTTCAGTCTGCATCACGCTGCTGCTCTCTGATARCTCTGGCATGTGCCAACACATTTTTCTGCAGAGTGACATTCTCCAGTGTCTCTGCTGCTCCCCCTTAGTTCACACAGTCCTTCATCTCTGCCCACAGAGATAGAAAAAGACGAGGGTGGATAATGTATGCCCAGGTTTCCCCCAAAGCATTCTCTTTCTTGGACCAGAAGTTCAGGTGGAAATTGAGAATTTCAGAGCTTTGTCTGAAGTCTCTGCCCGCCCAGCCACCACAGTGAAGCTCTGTGAATGCACAGACCAGGTATTCGCCCTGGATGCCGTGAGGTGGCCGGAGGGCACGGCGCATGGACACTGATGCATGTGGACTGCGTCAGACCCACCATGCAAGGTGCTCCTTGGGCATGTGCACAGGGCACGCCATGTCCCTCGGGACAGCAGGTGTGGATGCCACTGCTCTGGGAGGACTTTGGTAGGGAGGTCATCCTCCCCTGCCCTACCCTCAGGAGAAGAGAGGATTTTGCAAGCCCAACCAAAGATGACTGGGAAGGAGGAAGTTGTAGGTCCTGGTTTTACCACCAAACATTTGAGATTAACCCCTTGTTTTGAGGGGAGTTTTCTGACTCATCTCCTGCAACTGGGTTGAAGCAAGGGCATGTGCKAGGAAGGATGAAGTGTTCAGCATGATTTATCTGGGAGGCAGGCCACGTGGTGGTGTGTGCTGCCATGAATGCAYACCTCCTCTGGACTGCCACTAAACCAAGTTGGATCTGGAAGCTGCAAATCAGGATCTCTATAAACTCACCCTACTTACCATAAAACTGTGTGTCAACCAAAGAAAATTGAAAGTCCTGTGTGTTCTTTGAGAAGGAGGAGTTTTCCCATGCCTCACTTAGTGATATTAAGGTTCCCCAAATCTTCTGAGATTAGGAAGGATGTTGCTGTGATGAATGTACTCCCTCGAGCATCCATTTTCAGTTGGATATGGTGTTTCTAAATTTTGCCARTGTTGCAAATTGCTAGCATTAGGATAGTATTGAATTGTGATCAATGTATTTTAGAATGGAAGCTAGATGGWAGAAAAAGTGAACCATAATTTTGGCATTACTTGAAAACACTCTTTACAAAATTCACATTCTCTATCCTCTTTCTGCCAAAGATATTAGTGTTGATGAATTCTTATCTAGAGAAATGCAAATCTTATTATATCAGTGGGTAAATATGCAGTGTGATACACAGGGATTAACTGTGCAAGTCATTTTGACAGGCTGTCTTTGGTGCTGCTAGTTCTTCTCAGCAAAGGATCTTTTCTATATTTAAATAATTTTATTTAAAGAAAAAATGTGTGATTACATTCCCTTGGGTCTCTTCTGTTCTAATGTTTTTTGCCAGAATAGACGTAGTCTTCTGAAATAGATGTCTGTTAATTTCAGTGGTGTATCGTACGTTTGCAAAACATCAGATACGATAGTATTATTTAATTTCCTCTCGCTTCTCTGAAGTGGGGACAAAACACCACCAGGCCATTAAAAGGCTGAATCAGATGATGATTCTTACACAGCAAACACTTGCTGCTGAACAGCCCGCTGACAAAATGACACAGTCTTTTCAAGCCTTTTTACATGCTAAAACCTTCAGCATTTAACTGGTTTGTATGAAACCAAGTGTTTCCATGAAGTTTCCCCCATACAATCACACCTAGTTGTCAGGAGGTAATTATAGCCCTGGAGARTGAGCTGAACTAGCAGGAGCTCCGTGCCTCAGATAATCCTAAAGGAACGACGACCTGTCTAATGATGATAGCTATTCCCCTTAATGAGCTTCTTGCTGCCAGTGTTGGTGTTTCCTTGGTAAATAGTATTTGTAACGTTCCTTGAATTCAGCGATGCTCTGGAGGGGAGTTGCTAACAAGAAGTTATTCAGTTCTGCTGTCAAAGTGTCAGAAAGACCAGGGCGATTTGCCTCCTCTTGCTGGAATTCAGCTTTGCTGACTGGAGTTAAATCACTCTGCCAAGAATGAGTCATCAGTGGCTCATGAAAATAATTTATCCAGAGAAAATTTCTGGCCKCTGAGATAGAGTCACACCAGGATGCCCATGAGGGAAGATACTCTTCCACCAATGTGGAAGCTGCACCCTCACTTCCAGTTACCCAAGCTTGAACGCTCGTAATTTGCCTACATATAGAAGGTTTCAGAGAAGAAAAAGTTTCTTCATTGTTCCATCACTATTTGTTGGGCTTTACCTGTTTCAGCAAGAAAACGAACCGATGGGTTCTCCAGGCTTTCATTTCTGCTCTCTGCGAGCGCTCCTTCAGCCTGTACCCTGGCTGAGGTGTAATAGTCTCGGGGGGGGGAAGGACTCTGTTTTCGTGTTTGGGCAGCCCAAAAGTGTTCTTGTTCTGCCCCAAAGAGCGTCAGTTTTCTTCTAAACTGCCTATAAGCTTCTTCAAGGTTTGACCCCGTAGTTCACTTTTAGTTTTAAAACACTTTTACCAGCACTTCTTGAAATTCAGCCTTGCAATTCCTTTGAAACTAGCGTAGCGTAATAGAGAAACAGGACGTGTGCTTGATCTAATGCCAGTTCACCTTTTTAAAAATGCCTGTGAGGCATAATGCTCTTTATTGTCAGGATGTTTGGATTTTATTATATGAAATTTGATTTTACGGATAGCTGTAAATAGCACTGAAATGAAATTGTGAGAAAAGTAAGGGAGTGAATGAGACRGATGAAGGAAAGCGATGTAGCTGAGATGCTCAGGGGATCGTTTTTAGACTGCGATCAAATTTCAGAATCCTGCAAGTTCCAATCCTACACAACAAAAATTAGTTTTCCTSAATTAAATTTACAAAGATACTACTGTTGTCAGCAACAGCAGTTCCTGGCTCTGTTCCTAGCTGTGCTTGCACTCGGGAATAGACGCTGGGCTGTTCAGGCAGTAGTTGGATACCACTTGGAGGTAGATCACGGTGCAACTCGTTGTCATTAATGGTCACATGTCAGCTTGGAAACACCTACAGCTAGACTTCAACTGCCACATCTTTTGCCCTTGATGAAAGAGAAGGGGACAAAAAAGGTCCCACTTTTCTGTGGTGCTCATTAAATGTACTGATCTGGAAAATAAGTTTTCCTGTTTTATTTTTTCTTTCTTTCTCTGATTTTGATACACTTTTATTGCAAAGTAAATGAAACATCTTGTTTTAAAAAGTATGTTAATGGTGTCATGGTAGTGATGACAGTAGCACAATGCACACAACTCTAAAACTTTCTGTTGAAGCTTTACCGCTGCGTTAGAACATACATACTGCTAACAAAATACCTGTTGCAGGGAATGCACTATCTGCTAAGGTTTGATAATCTGAGTTAGTCGGAAACTGAAAGCTACAGTGTACTAGAAATAGCAATATTTAAGTTTTTCATTCAGAATTGGAAAAAATATCAGAATATTGACATTTTCATAGAATACCATTGTGAAATTCTGTATTGGGAAAAGTGAGGGCTTTTTCACTGCAGTAAAGCTGAAATTTCTAATTTTCTTGAATGCTTTATTTAGCCTCTGTCATCTCTTTGTGCCCAATACACAAACATATTTTGACTGTCATGGCATAAAATGACATAATAATTGAATATGTCGCAAGAAAGAGATGACAGTGGTAATGAAACTTTGTGTCAAAATAAAGTACTGAGTTTCATGATATCAATCCATGCTTAACTTGGATGATATTTATTAAATATTTGTTGAAATCCATGTATTTTCATTAGACTTTGACATGTTATTCCATTTTCACTTTCAAATGGCAGATCAAAGCCTTTGGAAAATTTTAACCAGGTGAGCATATAATGGTCTCTTTGGTCATCAGCCATTTGACACTAATGTAGGTTCAGGCAACTTTCATCTCGTGTTTCCAGTTGCTGCTCTGGGTCCATATTGTGGAAAGGTGGCTAAAAGAACTTCAGACTCTTGTAATGACCTATCATTCTGCCTCTGTGATGGAGTGAGCAGTGAGGTGTAGCAGGAGAGCTGTGTTTGACTTTGAAATGCTCTTGGGATTCTTGTATTTCAGCTGCAGGGACTAAAGGATTTACTACAGTCCCTTGGAAATTCCTTCTTGGAAAGGGATGGATAATACCACCATATTAGATCTGTGGTCTGGAAAGCTGTGGTGGTTGATGACCAGATGTTAGAACAATGATGACAATGCAAGTTATGAGAAACCATTACAATATTTTTTCTTCTAGTGTCTTCTAATATATTTTCTTTCAATATCTTCGTCCCCTCCCCTCTTTTTTAATCATTGGAAATATGCAGCCCTCTGTGTCTTTGCTGGGGATTCCTAGTAAGTAGCGAACGGAACTTCAGAGTCAACACGAATGTTGCATTTTGGCAGTGGACCAACACTTTCCACCTCTGCTTTTCACAGGGCTAATCTTCAGATCTAAAAGTCAGTTCAGTGGGATCCAGAACTTTGGCAGTGATTGTCTCATGCAGTAGAAATGTAAGAACTCAGTGCTGCTTAGTCTTTAATTTTTATCATTGTAATAGAAGGTAGGATAGCAGCAGTTCCTAGTATGTATCGCAGGAGGTGGCACAGTTCATCACAGATGGAAACAAACTCATTTCATGTTCAGTAGACTATGAAATGAGTCACAACTGTTCTCTTACTGTCACATAGTGACAAACTGCCTTCATTACAGAGCATCCACAGTGCAGCTCTCCAGCCAGCTGGATCGCTTGTTTGAGTTTACGTTCCTGAGTAGCGCTTTGGGAATTACAGGCAGTGGATCAGCTTCTAGAGAAAGCTGGTCCATTGGTCTTGGGCTTGGATAAAGGGCTGGGGAATGTTATCATTAGAATTGATATACTTCTCAGCTCAGAAGCTTGAGCTTAATACTGTGCAGTGCAAAATCTCTCAAGTAACCTTAATTAATGATAACTTTGATTTCTGTAGCGTCTCAGGACCAACCAACAATATTGTTCCAGTCAGTATGCTGGATGGGGACCAGCTCCTGGACTGGCCATACCCCAGGACTTGTATTTATTTGTGCTAAGGATGTATGAAGATCTTGGGCTAGACTCTTACCTCTTTTGTGATGCTGTCTCTGCCTTTACTAACGTGCTAGTCCACACTTTCATATTTTATCTATAGCAGTTTAAATGAGGAGAGACTGTTGCCCCAGTTCTCTCAGCAATGCAATGACTGACTCTCAGGAAGCACCTGTGAAGGTCCTTCTTGTGACCAGAGAACTGGCTCTCCTTTTTAGTTTATCAAGCTGCTTATTAACAAGCAGCAAGAGTGATTAAGCTGCATTACTCAGCAATCCCCACTCCCTTGAATCTGAACAAACAAGTGAAGATATTATTTTGTTATACATTAAATTCCACTTGTTTAAACAGTGTCCATTGTGCAAGTTCTGACTGTGAAAAACGGTGATATTTTACCAGAAACATTTGTGGACTCCATTTTAATTTTTTTTCTTTAGCTCAAGTAGTCAAATAGTCTTGTTTGTTTTTTAATGAGATCAATTTTTATTCCCTCTTGGAAGACTAAAAACAGCCACAGTGAAATAACAATCTGATCACAGCACCTGGTGCTATTTTCTTGGCGGTCTCTGATGCAGACGGATGACAAAGATTGCCTGTTTTTGCCTATCTTCCCAATTAATGAAGCTGCATTACCTGAGCCATGTGATTTTTATGTGAAGTATAAAGCAGAATCCAAGTCATCCTGTGTTCTAGGACTGACTTCTGTGATGCAGAATTATCCCTTGTTGCAGAATTATGCTCTGAATTTCAGACTTTTTTTTAATTGTTCCGTATACTCTTGAAAGAAAACCCTGAAAACATGAACAATCTGGAAAATGCCTTGGCATATTCAGTCTGCAAGAAGACCAAAGCAAAGTATAAAAGCTCAAGCTTCTGCAGTCTTACTCTAGTCTTTGTAGACATGCTGCAAGGACGCTGAGCATTTCTCCGAGGTACTGTGGAACTCAGAATTCTTGCAGGGGCATATGCACATGCTTCCTCTCTCGTGTGCACATGCTCTCCACTGCTGAAACCAGTCTTCAGCTGCTGCTTGCTCTCCCCTTTTCTTCTTAGAGGTCTCTAATTAGATTGTAGCACAGACTCTACTCATGCTTCCTAAGGAACTGGGCAGAAGGCACAAGTCAGGAAACTGGAATTCAGGTAGCAGCCAGGGCCCGTGAGCAGCCTGGACTGCAGGATGAGCTGAGATTGCTTAGAGGAAGCAGGAGCCCAGAAGATGCCACTTTGCCCCTTTTGTGCCTGAGTGGTAAGAGAAGTAGTAGTTCTAATTTGAACTGCTTAAAATCTGCAGAATATGAGAGGGCTTCTGACTCCAGTCCCTGCTATTGCAGTGTCTCCTAATTCCTTTCATGAAGTAATCAATSTCAAGTTTAAGCCTGTTTAGAAATCCTCTTCACATTTCTAGGCTAAGCATCTTAATGGGCAAGTTTATACCCATTTGCTCCACTGCTGTCATTGTTCTTTGACTTAATCGTGCTGCTCCCTCCTGGGAGGGAGGGGTTGTGCTGCAAGAGCAATCCTAGCTTTTCTCAGCTTTCACTCTGCAGGACTAAACAGGTCAAGCTTGTAATCTCTAGGAAATATGTGCTCTTTACTTCCCTGATTATCCTCAAATCCYCTCTTTGCACCTGTTCCAGTTTGGATACATCTTTCCTGAACATGAGTGACCTGAATTACRAAGTGTTTCAGATGAGCCCTCAACAAAGTCTTGTATGTTAAAGTGTGTTTGGTATATTGGAAGAGCCCATCAGATTATAGACACAGCGTGGGTTCTTTTGGCATTTAATGAGAACATTATCCTCTCTATGCTTTTGCATTGGTTAAAGATGCAGAAATTACTGCTCAGCCTTCAGAATCTAAGTTATAGAATTGACTATCAATTTCTCTGTGCCAAAACTGAGAAGGAACAATCAAGGTGGCCAGCTGGTCRTAAGAATAGTTCGTGGTCGGCTTTATGATCAGCTAGTCACCTAGTTGTTTCCCATATGTTKTTGGTGTGCTGCTGTTAACAGATATATCATCAACTGTAGATCTGTCAGTCAAATACTAGAATTATTAAATACACAGAGTCCCAGAGAGAAGCAATCCAAGTTACACTATTGCTTCAGAAGGCGAAACCTCTGATGGAAAAATATGTTTTCATACTATATACTGGGTGTATTTATAGCTCTATACAGTTGCCTTTAAGTTCCTTTGTGAAGGTCTGTAAACAGGTAGATACTTTCCTCTGAAAAGTTTTGAATTATTTCCATTAGTACACTTTATGTCTTATCTGGCTTTTCCTGTGCACCCTCATCCTTAATACAGCAAAGAATCATTAACAAAAGCAATTTGTAAAAGAAATATAGAGGATTAATAAATAAGTAATGTCAGACTCAAAGTGAACAGAGATTGAGGACTTGCATTTCTGCATCTTTAACTCAAACATATGGGAAAGATTATTGCATTGGTTTGGTKTGGAGAGACCCACCACCATGCCTATATCAGATATGTGTGAGATATCTAGTTGTTTTTTCTTTGTTTAAGTCTATAATCCAACTTGTGATTTGAATATTCTGAGTTTGGTGTTGTTGGTATTTTATATATATATGGAGGGGAAAAAGGTGAAAACGCCCAGCCTTTTTTCTAAATGCCTCTGTCGGTCCTATTGCCATCTTTAAGTGTGTGGGATGATGTGTTTTAGTTGCTTTTTATGACTGTACTCGATAAAAGAGTATTAATGTTTTTGTGACATTATTTACTTTCATCTTTCTTAATTATAGGATAACGTTCACAGTGGAGGAATATGTAAGGCAATAAATGATGTTTGCAGGTTATTAAATGGTACAGTTAAGCTAAGATACTTGATAACTACAAAACCTGTTGGTTAGGATTGTGCTCCAGGTCTGTAAACATTATTGTGGAGAGGGGAAAAAGCTAAACTTTTTAACGCCTTTTTTTTTCTTTGTCTTTTCAAGGGCTTGTGTTGATATTTTTTTTTGCATTTGAGTATACTGTGAGGACTACTGTGAGGGCAAACATTAGGGATTATTAATCAAATGTGCATTTAGAATCTCAGAAACTTTTAGGTTGAATCTTTTAAGATTTGATCTTTGCCTGAATGTGAAACTGATTTTAAGCTGGGAAAATGCTTAATATTCTTTATATGATACAGTACATCAAATTAAATCTCCTAGTAAAACCAGGAAAATGCCCAATTCCCCCACCTTAAAATTTCTGCAATGTTGTGCATAGTTCCATGCTCATAGTACTAACAGTGTAGTATACTTAYCAAAGCTAACTGGCAAAATGGAGTGAATGTATGGTACTATTTCAGACACGGCACATGACCGAGTCGTTTGGTATAGTATGACCTATACCCCCTAAAAAGGGGAAAGTTACAAGTGGCGTACAACTTAAACTTAGTTTAACTGGACTACTAGAGTAGCTTTAATACTCTTGCAATTTATTTAAAAGTATTTTCGCTTRTAAAAACAGCAATTCATTACGCTTCACCCAGTTTTTAAAAAGTTACCTTTTTTTTTTTTTAAATTTAAACTGCATTTCAGCTGACCTGGACAAATGTGACCGTTGTTGGCTATGCCCATCCCTTCCCACCATCTAGTCATAAACATCTCCATTTATCTTGCTCTTGGTCTGATAAATGAAATAGGTATTCTGGTAGCTGTTCCAAACACTGGAGAATAATTAGGGACGGATTGATGCAGCGAGTGGGATGAGAAGCCTTCGTTATCCAGAGCAGTATCTGTTTGAGAATTCAGTCCTGCAACCTCACTTTTTTTTTTGTGAGGAGGAGTGAGAAATGTGTAATTACCTATTTAGATGGTACCTTGGTTTGTATCAGAATAGCTAGTGTTTCATTAAATTTGAGACTCTGCTCTTTCCCAATCTCCTCTGATTGCTTGRAGGAAAAAAAGAAGAAAGAAAAGAAAAATAATGTTCTTTTTCAATACTGTCTCTAACTTCAAAACCTCCAATGCTTTGACTGGGTGAGTGGGGAAGGTTTCTGTCAGTAAACCTGCTCTGGCTTTCAGTGTATCGAATAGAACTTGTCTTATATGACTGCCCAAGGGTCCGATTCAGATTGAGAGGAGGAGAACTACCCTGAAATAAGGGTATGCAGTCATTTTGCATCTGCATCTACAGGTTATTTTTCGTTTTCAGCATCCTTGGAACTTTTAAAAGGGTTGCCCCATTGGTCAGGTGGGGACAGCTTATCACAGCTGGGCATAATTACAGATKTGATGTGTAAGCACTGGCCTAATGCAAGAGTGGCGATTATACTTTTTTTTTTAAAATGAAACAGAAGGAATGGGAATTATGCAAAGATGCTTCCTGGCTAACCCTCTCTCCACCCCCACCCCCCCCTTTTTTTTGGTCAGAGCAGCAGTGATGACATATCAAGTTAAAGAAATCCTTAATTTGGAGGGTTTTTTTTGAACAACAGCAATGGTGTCAATAACACAATGGATCTTTGATCTTCGGGAATTGCYGCACTTTGAGCTTCTCGAATACCTTCGGACAGCAGAGCTTTGCATTGTATCTCCTTCCACAATTGTAGAAATTGATCTTGGAGCAAGGAGCATTAAAGGATAGAACTGATTGTTAACTGAATCCAATTTACCCAAGGTATATGGAAACAAATTAATCCTCCTGTTCAAGTATGCAGACAACATCTATAAAAGCGATTAGTATTAAAAGCCTATTTTTTTTTAGGTTCTCTTCTCATCCTAAGAGGGAAAACAACAAAAAAAAAGATTCCTCCCACCACCCTTCCCCACGTTTTGGGGCTTTTGATTTCCCTCCCCCCGCCTCTGCCTTTTATTTTTAACAGACGTTCCAGAATTCCCGGTTTCGAAGTTTTGTCTTTTGGGAATTTTAATGTAACACTTTTTTTCATTCACTTCTTGTGRGCTTCATTCTCCTTCCTCGGGCTTTTAGGAGAACTTCAGCAGCCACACAAAGAGGTGTCTGCTTTGGGGCCCAGATGAGATTTTCTGTGTTAAGMAGACTTGTAGCTGCTTTAGCTCCGTCTCAGGTGTCAGAAAGCCATTTGGAAGCTTGCTGTGCTCCGTGTTAAATGTTGGGTGCTTTTCTTTGCACTGAATGGTAGGACGAGGTAAGAACCGTTCTGACAGTTGCAGGGGCTTCTCCTTCCCTTCTGACACTTTATCCCTACCCAACCCTAAGCACTCCATAGGGTTCCTTAGCTGCTTTTTTTTTCATTTTTTTTTCCTTTTTTTCTTTCTCTCCATTAAGTCACATTAAAAAAAAAGGAAAAAAAAAAAGAAAGGAATGAAAATCTGCTAGGCCGTTGAGAAGCCTTTTGCCCAATTTTATCTCTTTCAAGTAAGAATCCATCGTCCCTTTCTACACTGGTAGCTCAGTTATAAAATTTCTAACAAGGCATAGGCAAATAATTAGTATTGTATAGTTGCCTGAAAAGTGAGTTCTTTTCCTACACAGGAAAAAGAGTGTACCCATCCCTTGTGCCCTAACCAAGGAGGAGACTGACCTCCTGTATTAAATCTAAGGTTATCTCTAAAACTATAAGGATGTTATATAAAATAGTTTTCAAAAGAACGAAGTGCACTGAGCAGAAGATAACTATGTTCCCTGAGCCKTTCTCTGTTTTTGCCACCTGCTATCACTTGTTCCAAAATTCAGCGTATTTTTAACGGCAGTTTCAGTAAGTAGATAATTTTGTAGACTTACGGCTAGAAAGGGCTGTGTGGCCAGCTGATCTGACCTCCTGTGTGTGACAGGCAAATGCATTTTATGAGAATAMTTTCTTATATTAATCCTTAAATTAGACTAAGTCATTTCATCCTGAAGAGATTAAGCACAGGAAGAAGACAGGAGAAATGATGCTGCCTAGATCTTACTAATGAATGAGCCTCTTCAAATAGTATTTTGGAGGATAACACTTCTCAGGTAATCATTTCTTCCCACCTGTTAATTAGGCTATTTATGAAACCTTGAAAAAGATTCCATTAAGAAAGCTAAAATTGTCACTGTGAATTTATTATCTCCAAGTTGCTCAGATAATTCATTCATAGAACAGCAGCAAAATCACCCTGAAAGGAGACATTTTTGGAGGAGCTTGGGTATTCTGATACTGCCTATGGACTGATAAAACCAGAGCTGTCTCAGCAGCTTCTTCTGAGCGCAGAAGTGTCCAGGAACATAGCTTATCTGCCAGTTCCGATCTTGGTAGCTCTTCAGTGCTTCCCGTCAGCGCCATTTGGCTGAATCTGGGATTGGCAGCTCACACTACTCTAAGAAAAGTCCATGCAGAAGTGACATCTTCCTCTTCCCATCACCATGGCCATCTTTGAACCGCTGGCAGCACCAGTGCCTGTTTGCGCTTGTGACTATCGCAGCTGCAGCGATCGACAGCATCTTCTTGGAGGTGGCTTTGAAATGGTGATACTTTGCAAGGACTACAGGAATTGCTAGATCCCCAGGGGAGATCCTTAATCAATGTATATTTTATGAAGGAGTTCCAGTTCCCTCTGTCCAGGGCCTCCAGCACTCAGCAGAAGAGACTGCTAGGACATGCAAAATGTAGASGGAGGACACGTCACTACCAGATTTATTTGAGACCAGTGCAACACTGTGTGGATGTATCATAAGCTGGTGTTTTTTTTAGCACTAGTGGTATAGAGCAGATCACTGCTTTTGCAACAGTTATTCTTAATTTTTTAAATGGAAAAATAACGCAAAATAACTTATGAGTGTGGATAAGCCTTGAGTAGTTCTGACCTTACAAAACCAAGTGTACTAGTGCATAAAAAGACTGGAAGATTTGCATATTGGAGCTAGATTTTAAGAATAACTTAGAAACCTGAAGGTGAGATACATATGTGGAGGTATTCCTAAGCATGTAAGTCAGTTAAGGATCTGTTTCTTTGGGGGAATTAGTGTCTGTCCTCTCTGGCACTTTTAAAACCTTCTTGAGGGACATCTCTTTGTATTTTATGTGCTTAGAAAGCCTTAAGTTTAACATCTCTGCAGAAAGTCAAGGCTGTTATTRCAGAAGGATAAGGGTGGATTGAAATATCCTCTTACAGTTATGCCATGCTGATGAAAACTCTGGGATATGTAATGTGGGTTCCTCAAAGGGTCTGCCCATGTTCCTGCGAAGCACTTGCAGTCAATCTGGAAACCTTTTCTTAAATGCATTTAAATGCGCTTAAATCCCAGTAGCTATTGCAGTTGTCATGTGGCAGAGGATATTAGAGTTTGGTTAATAGGTTATGTGGGTCTATTTATCTTGATCACATCAGTTTGTGTGCTCTGGTACCTACACTTCCATTATTTCTTAGCATCCCTTTCCTGTTTTTGCTGAGATTTTATGCAGAGGTTCTTTGCTTCTTTGGGAAAGTTGTTGTGTTCGCCTTTCAAAGAAAGCTTCGCAGAGGTCTTTTATTTAATCCTTTCAGAGCTTCCAAATTCTGAAGTCTTTTCTTAATTTTAGGCTGATTTGGAGCCCAATGAACTCTATTTTGTGCTCTGGGTCATTTGTTGTGTTGTGAATTTTATTCTAATATTTTTGTTTCCGATTTGAAAAATGTGTTCCTCTGTTGTTGATTGATTTTTATTCTGCCACTCTGACCAGTGCTGTGGAACAGTTTGTAAGACTGTACAAATACTGCCATCACATTTGTGCTTCCTGATTTGTCAAGTCTGAGAGCAGGATGTATGTGTATTCAAAGGCCACAAGGCAGGGGTGTAGGGAAAGCATAATTTCCTACAGTGGGAGTTGCAGTAGAAAACTAGACCAGGAAAGAAGGAAAACCCTACATCTCCCCTCTTGAACTCCAGCGTATATTGAAATCACTTCATACTTGTGCTTTGTCAAGGATATGTAAGAACAGGATGATTACTGTAATGCTAAGAATAAGTAATAGTGAGTAAAGAAAAAGGCATAAAGATCATCTTTTTGTTTTCAGAAAGACAGGTGCTTAGTTTGACTACGCAGTATTTACATCAACTGCCTCTGAGTTAACTACAGCTAAATGTAGAAGCACAAACTTGCTTGCACGGGCACTGTGGTCTAGGGAGTAGTTTTCTATAAACCTTTGCATTTCTTGTCCATTTTCCTCAGTTGCATTCAGTTGACTTTAGAAGTTATGTTTCTAGATTTTAATTACATTAAAACCTAAATGTTCTCTTTTCAAGTTCTGGCCTCCTGTAGGAAGTTCATGCTGGAGAAGGTCTAAGGATTTCCACTTCAAAGCTCTGTCAAAGTCGGGGATCTGGTCATGGGAGGCAGTAAGTTTGTATGAGTATAGGAGTACAGAACTGAGCTTCCAAGGAAGCTTTCATCTACGGACTTTGCAGGCTGAATCCTTAGGGTGCAGTTTGCAAGCTCGCATGACTTGAATCCTGCAGGGTTCTTCTAACCCTGTTTGTGATTCCACTTTGAGAAAAAGGTACATAGGAGAGGAATGATGCCCATTTTGAAGACTTTTTGTTTCTTACTTCTAACTCATTAAAACTATTGTTTGCTATGTTTAACACTTGGTTTGGTCTTTGAAACGGTCTTTATTATTTGACATTCATAAAATCCTGTTCAGACTCATTGCTAGACTTGGTTAGATGTCAAACTCCTCAGACAAAAGAAACAGTGTATCTGCTACTATTTAGAATAATATTAGCTATTTAAAATAGTATTTTAGGCATAGGATGTTGCCTAAAGTGTGACTTTACAAACAACTGATAAGCAGGCCAGGACATGGATTCACAGCTCGTTGACTCCATGCACCACAATTACTACCTGTATATACTCATGGCATGGCAAATACAAGGTAGCTTGTAACACTTTCACTGTTTTGTGTTTATAAGAAGRGTAAGGGCCTCCACAGTGTTACTTCATGCATAAAATAACAGAAAGTAAATACACTTGTTTTGCGTCTCACCACAACTTGTTTGTATCCATACTCCGGTTAAGAAATATTAGGCAATGTGCGGCACCCTGAGGAAGCACTCTGTAAAGTGATGAAACCTTGAAAAAGTGACTGGCCAGTGGTCAAGTAGCCTGACAGTGGCAGAGTTGGAAGAGGACCTGCAAGTCCTGACACTCAGTCCTCCAACCAAGATCTCTACACCAAAATATAGCGGTGTGATGCATGTGATTGTCTGAGTGTGTTTAGCTCCTCGTCCACTTGGATAACCAAGTTTGACTTGATAAAATCATCTGTAGATGTAGTAAGGCTGATGAGCAGAACATATAAAACACGCTATGATGTTGGAAGAGAATATATTTTATTTTGGACTTCTTCAGTGTTATTGAAAGCAGTCAGACCAGTAGGCTGGATGTTACCAAAAATATCCCCAGTGGTATACTCAAGAAACCCCTAAAAGCTGTGAACACTTTCCCTGTCACCTATAGACTCTTGTCACGACCCAACAGCAGCAACAGTCCACAAAAATATTTTATAGCATCTTCTGAAAGTCAGTAAATAACCTATTGTAGACGAGAAAATGATTTTATTTCCGGGAATGAGAGTCACACATAGAGAATGCTGCATGAGCAACCTGCCTTGAAACTTTTGTTGTAGATCAGTATGTTTGAGGTCTGAAAAAACAGTAGTTAATTTGCTTTACCAAAACTGCRTGTAGTAGAACCTCCCTTGAGGCCTGCAACATTAATAGCAGTATATTAGTGGTTAGTATCATGCACACTGTAATACTTAGAATCACAGCTGGATCCAGCTACTTTCTCTTGCCTGATTGTATAAAATTAAGGAATTGATTTAGTCTGTTTTGCTGAGTTTGCTCTTGGTCATCATGTTGTGCATTAAAATGAAACAAAAGCTTGAGAGATCATGGAGTACATTTTTGAAATTAAAGGCATACATTTTACGTTTCATGGCAGGACCTTGGAGAGCAAATTCTGATACAGACTAGATAGGGAGATAAATCCGCTGCAATATCTATACGGAGTTTCAAAATACCACTCCCCAGAGAGCTTACTGAGAGTACTTACAGAAATTGCAGTGAAACTAGATGGCCTTTAAATCTCTTTATCTAAATCCCTGCAGTTCTTGTTTCAAGGCAGATACAACAGGAATAAATATTGATCAGTGAAAGTTAATTTATTCTTTCAGATGCTTTTTTAGCTTAAAGGTGAAACCTGTGCGCTCCAGCCCATCTTTCCCCTTCTTGTTATCCTGTGTTTTGTTTCTCTGCAAGTTTAGTCCAGGAAAGAATTCCCTGAATATTACAGTGTCAGTACTGTGACACTGTTCTGTTTTGAGTATGACTGCAGAACTGCATACTTTTTCCTTTGAGTACACTACTGTCCAAATACAGTACTGTTAGCAAGATGTAGATAAGCTTGGGGGGGGGGGGAAGCCAGTTGCTAAATAAAAGGCTATAGGTAAGACTTTCTAAAGAATGAGTTTTGTTCAGTAAGTTTTGTTTTTCCACTGATGACCTGGGTACAAAATGCTGGTATTTACTAATAATGGARTATTTGCAGTTATAGTCAGTACAGGAGAGGACTGATATGCTCTAGGAAGAACTGGATGAGCTTGGAGATTAGAGCGGTAAAAATGTTATGAAATACACTATTCTAGGGTGCAAGCCTGTACATTTTGAAGCAAAAAGATGAATTTCCTCCTTAATCTGGTAGCCACATCCTTTGAAACGGGGCTGAGTGTTTATTAATACAAGAGGAGGCTCCGTAAGAGGAGCCATAAATGAGCAATATGACCAAGTGAAACAGATATCATACAGTATTCTAGTTAGGGGACTGAAGATGCAAGAAAAGGTTGTTGCTCCTAAACATAGTTCTCCATTAAGGCCTCATCTTTAATGCATCATACGTTTTTGGTTTTGCTTTTCAAGAAAAATACACTAAAGCTGGGATGCAGAAGAGAGCTCACAGGAAAGGTTATTTCAAARATTAGAGAATTGGACATCTGATGAGCTGATGATGAACGGAAGAATTTTCCAATCTGGAGGAAAATGTAGCTCCAGAACTATCTGGAAATAGATGGCCATGAGTAAATTTGGGCTAGAAATTTGAAAGTAAGAAGGAAAGCTTTACATCTCCTCTCTCGAACTCCAGCATATATTCAGTAAAATAATTCCTGCCCTGCCTTTAGTGAGGAGCAACTCTGAGAAAACCAGAGAAAGAGAGGCCAGGGATATAAAGTTGCAACTTCTGGCCTGAGTATTTATTTATAATTATAGATTACCTCTCCCACTCCCCAAAAAAGAGAGTTCAGCTGTAATTGAATATATATACACGTGACCAAGATAAGGGAAWTTTTTCATGAAGGCTTTTGTCATGCTGTGTTATCAGGGGAGCAAACAAAATTTTGACTTCAGCACTCCTCTGGAACTTGCAGTCAGAAGTTAAAATAAAACTACATTTAGGAGGAGACAAGAAAAACGTTGTCTTGTCAGCAGTCTTATGGCTAATTGCACTAGTGATCATTTAATTGCATATGTGTGTTCGCATTTTTCTTTTCCCTCCCTCCCTCCCTCCCTCCCTTTCTGTTTCTGTATCTAGGTATGTGTTACTTCCAGGGCAATCTTTGTTCCTTTTTATTGTAAAGGATCAACTAAGACACTAAATATAATACATTCATAATACGTTGTTGCTTCTTCCTCTCTATTAGCAGTATGATTTTCATTGTTTGCAAAGATCYTATTCCACTGCAATCAAAAAATGTTTTACCAGCTTAAGCAAATGATTTAGTGATGAATTCTGAATCTGGCTTACCCAGTAAAGGGTCTGAGGTCTACCAGAAATCATGAGCATTTCTACAGAGGTCTAATTTACAAGTGGGGGAAGAGTTTTGTTGAAAATGCTAGTTCATCCAAACTGAGACTTTTCATTGCAATACATCCATCACYTCTGACAATTTTTTGCTTAGGGTTTGGAAGACCGGAATGAAATGTTTGATTGGGCACAGAATAGGGACAAACCTGWGACCTTCTGTAAATATACTTTAATTGCAGAATAACCTGATAATTAGGAGTCTACCAGGATGTGGTAGATTCCTGTCTGAATGCACGTTCCGCTCCATGCRGCTCATAGCCCTAGGCCTTGCTCTTCTGTACACAAAGTTCTCCACTGGTTTGTCCTAAACTACACTTACAACAATCTTTCCTATTATCATGAGGGGGGAGAGGAGGAAAACAGTAGGTTTTGGWTTAACATAGATGATCAGGCGAGGTTCTTTCATCTGAAAGCCCTTGTAGCTCTATGGTTCACAGTACATCCAAATTGGCATGCCATATTTTATTCTGAAATGAAGGACTCCAGAGCTCCCTAGAAGTTAGGTCCTCAGTGGATACTCAGTCCTGAGYATCTTCTCAGTGGCATTTGGCAGCCTTCAGATGTTGCACTGTAAAAGGTACTGTTTGAAGCTGGGCTCTGAGCTGTAGGGRAGTTGGAAGAACATTTTGGTCTCTTGAGAAATGTCTGTAAGTAATGTTTTGTCCACTGATGATTTTCTACCAACTGTATGAGTTGGCTTACCTAGGCTTACCGAAAAGAGCAACTTGGTAATACAGAGCTGGTGGAGTAGAAGTGGCTGCTTGGAAGAGTCAAATCTTGCTACTAGACTCTGAGGTTATTGTGACTCAGAAACTGAAAAATGGACTTTCTTCCCCCTTCATATATGGTCTTTCTTAAAGTCCGATCTACTGCTTGTTCTGCAGGATTTAACAGCAGCAGCAGTTCCTCAGGCATGTGCAATCAGTGCGCAACTAAACCTTGAAGGTAACCACACAAACCAGCCCTATGCCAGAAGCACTTTGATTTTCAGATGTACAAAGAATAAATAAGGTGTTTACTGGAGATGGCTGTTTTGTGAATATATTTTTTTTTTATCTGTAAGGGTGAAAATCTAATTTTCCTGGATTTAAGTATCACCATTCTATATAGAAGGGATGGTTGTTCCAATGTGCTCTGTCAATGTGGGTTATTTTTAGGCATCATGAAGAAGTCTGCCCAGTATGTTTTATTTTTTCCTATTTCTACCCAGTGGGGGCATTTCTCAGCTCTTCCTTTGCATTCATTGTAAATGCAAATGCTGTACAGCTCTGCATATACTTTTCTATATTCTCTGAAGCTGTGTTTCTTGTTTGAGTGACATCTCTAATTAGATACATCCTCAGCTTTTATTAATGGATGTGAATAAGTTAGACTCAATATTTTGGCCCCGTTGTTTGCCTACTTATTTTAGAATMCAGAGATACATTTACTGTGATATGTGTACACTGGTATTTCTTTCTTTTAAATTTAATCTCATGCCATGTGAATGGTAAAGGTCTAACCTTCAAACATGTTCCTTGACTACACACAAAATGAGTTGGATATGGTCTTCTGTTACTTGCTTGGTAAGTATCAGCATCACACAGTGTTATTACGTAATAYGCAACTCTTCTGACATCAGTAAAGCCTATGGAAGTGTGAGCTGATCTTATAAACTCACCTSACAAAAAGAAGTAGAATTTGTGGCATAGCTAACATCTTCCACTAGGACAGGCTSAGAAGTGCAAGCTGCAAAGCAAGTACATTTGTAGATTGGTACTGTGGAAGTCTTGTTTGTTGTTTCTTTTAGTCCAAAGAGCTGTATTGTTGGATCTTTCTTTTCAAGTAAAATCCAAGCAACCTAAAAAAACTCCCTCTGCAACTTGTCACCCACTCCCAAATGTTAATAAGTTTTTTTTTTTTAAAAAAAAAAAGAGCAAAGTAGTAGTTTGGGATGTTCTTCTTTAATAGGAAAATCAATTTTCCACTGTGTTTCATTTTCTGTAGGTGACAGAAATGTTTAAAATTAGAAATTTTCATTTGAAATAAATTGAAATTAATTCCACGGAGCAGGAAAAAATATATCTCCCAGGAAGGGTAGTAATATTTCTTYATTGTAGAAGGACAATTATTTTGTTCACTTTCAAAAGAAGCATTCGCTACTGTGGCTCATGAGTACTTTGTGAAAGAAGCCATAATACTTACCCTTCATGGGTGAGAAATCCTACGTTTCCTGGAATTATTGCCGTTCTCCAATCCAGTTCGATATCAGCTATGGTGAGAGTAAAACAGTGGCAGGGTTTTCGGTCTTTCYGCAGCCGGAGAAATGTCAGTCTTTGAAGGCATCTTTCGGGGAAGCTGAACACAGCAATTACTGCAACGATCAGGTTGGTGGCTTCACTCTGGGTGGGAGCCCTTTGCCATCTGCTTCAAGGAGCRGCTGTTTCCCATGGCTCAGTGTTCAGGCCTGCACCAACACCATTAATGGCTCTCTTTGTAGAGCACACTTAACCTCTGCAGTGATCATTTTTCTTACAAAAACGTTAGTTGTGATGACTGCTGTTGTTTTAAGTTGATACGTRCAAATGTTGACTTGACCTCCGCCTGTGTCATTTGGGTGGTCACCCCTGAAGAAATGCTGGGTCATCTTTGAACCTGCTCACCAGACAGTGATATGTGTTTCTCCACACTGGGAGAATAAAAGAGGCSACCACTTTAAAAGCAGTTGCGTTAATTTAAATCCCTCTTTACCAATACCAGAACAGCAGATATAGATAAAATTTGGCCTCTGAAATAYAGGACTTTTTTGGTGACATTTCTTTGCACATGCCTCCTCCTTTTACTGTTTGGATTTCAGAAGTGGACTGACAAAGCACAGAGTTTTTGGAGATGCTGTCAGCACTGCCGTTTGGTGACCTCCTTTCCTGCTGCTAGAGACTGACTACTGCAAATTTTCTGGTCAGTCTGTGTTTGCACTTAGCAGAATGCAATCTGACATCCATGTACAAGGGAATTCTTAAACCTGTTCTAAGAAGGACCAGCAAGTGTGAGAKGGATGTGGAGTCCTTAAGATAATACTCATTACTTCTAGAGGAGCTAGCAGGAGACCTATCTTTCCCCTGACAGCACATARATTAAAAAAATAAAAGCGTGAGAAGCCCTAGTTGGCACCCARTGTGAGCAAGTCACTCCTAATGCTACTGAAAGCTAGCTAATTCTGCCTTGACATCAAAGAAAAACATCAAAGGAGCTTTTTCTGTCTATCCAGGTGCTAAAGAAAAAGCTTTTCCGTGCTGGCGTTACTCTGGCTAAGAGTACAGAAGAGTGTCATGCTTGCTCACTATTAATACTGAAATCATTACATTGAAGTAAAGTGCATTGAATGTATTGTCGACACAGGCTAGTGAAKTACACCAGCAGTTTGGCAACTGCTTTACAGAAGGATAAACAGCAGAAGAGAAAYGAGATAAGACAGAAGGAGATTATGAGGTGTTCCCTGATTTTTTGGAACAGCAAAGATAATTTTCTTCATGAGATCTGTTCTGTAGCTTGCTGTTGCTATAGATTTCCCCCTTTTGCACCCCAAAAGCTTCTTTTTCTTCTGCATCACTTACTTTACATATACACTGCTTTGGTTGTGTGTGGAAATGGCAGGAGGAGTGCAGAAGCAGCCTCCTTAGCATAGTTTCTGCAGACATGTGGTGACTGGGTTCACCATGCASTTTCATGTGTTCCTCAAAAGCCTTTGAGAATGAACTTTGCTCTGTTGAAAGTGAGAACATCTTTTTGTTGCTTAGGGCATACAAGCTATCTGCTAACCAAATTTGTCCATACCTCCACCCGGTAGCTTGTTTCCGTGGTGAACTATAAGTTCCTGTTTCAGTCCACTAAGAGATGACCTGTTGTGCCAAGTTGATTTTCTCATCTTAAAACCACATAGACTGAACTCACAATATTATTGTTCACATTTATTTTCTGTTGTGACCTACAACTGAATATGAACCTGATCCATATGATAAATTGCATAAATCTTCTATGCTTTACCATCTCTCCATCCATCTATATTCAAAATCTTCTGTGTTTTAGCTTTTCACAAGACTTAATATATGCATGCTCTGTGTCATCAATAATACAGACGTAYTTGCAGACTGTGCTCACAGGACAAGCGACAAAAGTGAATATCATGATAGACATCTTGAACCAGAGGATCTAGATCAAGGATGAGTAAATTCTAATAACTGTGAATAAAATCAAAGCTGCCTTCATTCCTTGAAAATAACATAACCCACCTACAAGTGGGTTAGAGATTGGAAATGGAAGTGAGTATTCCTGAATTCTTACTGCCATGGGTACTAATTTTGGAAAAGTTATGTTTCTGCTCTATACTTCAGTTTGCTTATCTGCAGATTAGGGGATGATATTTCTCGAATACATGCTGAAACTTAATGACTTTTTGTAGAATCCTTAAAGAAGCTCAGCTAAAGGCGTTCTGCAAACTTCCAAAGTCAGTGTCGTTCTTCACTGCTGCAAAGCGAGCTTTTACTGCTCTAAATTCAGATCCGCAGCAGAAAGATTACTTGTCTAAGTCAGGAAATATAAAGCATAGCTACAGTCAAAAGGATTTGTGGATACACTTCACCRTATAGGATCTAAATAAGACAGTGGCGGGAAGCGTGGAGTCAGCCAGCCTCCCAATTTAATTTCACTGTTTCTCATTCATCCTTGCTTGCATATGCACAGATAGTGTTTTCTCTAAAGTAGTGATACAATAAATATTTCTTCAAATATAATGACAAGCACTTGGTAATAGAATGTCAGTCTTTTTTTGTTCAAATTTTAAATTAAACTAACACTGTTAAGAGGTCATAATAAGATACTCTATGTGAGGGTTTTTTGGGTGATTAAGTTATTTGCTGTGATAAACTCCTCTAGATCAGTGAAGTGATTTAGAAGTCTCCACTTCTCAAGGGATTTGCATTGTTAGGAGCCAAAGTCTCAAGAATTTATAATCTTTTCTAAAAAGTGGTGATTGCGCTGCATGTTTTTGTAGACTGTCCTAGAAACTTTGCTGTCTTGGCTTCCAACTGTGTTTCCTTATTAATACAGATATAGAGATGTTTTTCTGTTCTATGAAAAGACTATAGATTTTATCTAAGCCTTTGGTACAAGAACGCAAAGTCTTGGAGAAGATGGGTAAATAACATCAGGAAACATGACTGATAACTGACAGTTTTCTAGGCAAAACATTAAAGATTATTTCTAAAACTGCTTATATTTTTTCTGTTCATGCTGTCATTTCTGTCTGTATCAGTAAATGCTAGAGATGGAGATCCTTAGTCTAGCAGTTTCAGTTGTATGTACTGCCTGAAACTCTCCAATAGCTCCTTGACAAGTGGTCCAGTGAAGTAATGCCAAGGACTTGCTAAACATGTTGAGTGAGACAGCTGACCTATATTTGGGCAAGCAGTGATACCTTAGATGAAGTATTTGCGTAGATATGCTACATATACATATGCTCAAATGATAGTTTGAATTCCTTCCTTCTCTGTTAGAAGGCTTACTGTGATCTTGGCTTATCCAGTGGTCTGAACAGGCTTCAGATTAAAATAAGTAATTGTGAAATTAATATCAGCCTAAAGCAACAAACTGAAATCTTTGAACCTTTTTCATATTACGTGCTTATGGGTGAGATGAAGGGCTCAAAGGGTGGTCTGAAGAAATCTCTTCTGCAGTTGCGATGAAAAAGAATGAGTTTCTTCACCCTGCTGATGAGAAATGATGCCAGCAGACCTCTTACATAAACATGCTAATCGCTAAGTGGCTCTTTTCCTACAAAGATGAGAGAATGGTTTATAAGCATTAAAAAGTATCACTGTTGATACTGTGCAGATGGATGTCTGCGATGAAAGATGCAAAGACATTTGCTAATACTGACCTTGCCACTGACCTCAGTAATAAAAAATTTCTGACTTTTAAAGTAATGCCTGTATTAGCAGCCCACGAGGCAGTTGAAAATAGCTTATTCCTTGTTTGCATGTGAAGCACATACAAAGTAACAAAACTTCTAGCCATAAAGGCGTAGAAGCTTTGGTGACTTCYGTGGTGTTGGGAATATGAAACGGAGGAAGGCAGAGAATATGAAGTTTTCTCACAACCTGAAGAGCTCCTTTGCAAGGTTGTCAGAAAGGGGAGCTCGTTTTCCTCTCTGTCGAGAAAACCATGGACCCAAAATAATGTTTCAGCTGAGTAGATCTAAGCATCATTCATGGCTTTCTGCCAGATGCAGGAGGCTTTCAAGATGCAGATACTCTTCTCCTTGGAATTCACTGTGTTTGGAACTGTTTTTATTGGAATTGCTCTTGCTGCTGCCTCGGGCACCTGTGGCTTTCTTGTGCCATGCGSAGGCTAGGAGCTGGAGAGAGAGAAGGCTTTTCCGACCAGCCAGAGGAGTTGGATGGACCTTAGCAAAGCCCTTGGCTCCTGTTCCCCGCCTAGGGTCCTGCAGGCGGGCGGCCCGGGGCACCGTCCCGTCTGGGACCGCTGAAGGATGGGGCGGGAGGCCGCGCAGGGCAGGGTACCTCTCGCCCACCGCTCCCTGAAATGGAGCTCTGCTCTTGTTGGGAGGTTTTAAGGTCAGGTTTTCCATTTGCTTTGGTGTTCTGCTTAGAAGTCCRTGATGTCGCATGAGRAAATTGGGAAGGGTCTGGGCATCCTGTTGAATTAGCTGTGACAGGAGATAAGGAGGAAAGAGTGATTYCCATARCTTTCACTCATGTCCCCAAAAATGTAAGGTGGTCTTTATCTTCACCGCAAAGTGTGCATTTTAGTCACCCTRAAGTGCCATTCTGCCCCAAAAGCAAAGGGCTAAAACTGAGGAAAGGAGCTGTTGGTTTCACCGCAGGCACATGAGAGCCCTTCTGCATGCACCTCCCCTCTTCGGTGTTGGACTGGCACTGCCAGCTTGCTCACACCGCCTGGGCTCCGGGGAGGTGCGGGAGGGAGCAGYGTGGAGTAAGTGGAAATAAAGTGAAGACGGGTGGAAAAGGTGATAAAGCAGCGGAGGGTCCTGAGCACGAACAGYGCGAGATAGTGTAGTGAAAGGCTTCTGCGTCGCCTGGGCCCAGCCCGGCTGGAGTAAGTCCCTCGCATGGAACTGCTCAGCTCGGGTCGGCTGCTCCAGGCTGATTCTTCATCTAGAATATTGTCTCTGCTGGGAGTTAATTRTATGGCCTGAATAATTAATGTTCAGTTTTGGTAAATCAAATAAAATAACAAATTAGATTTCTGTCTCTGCTACAAGTCATATAATGGAAAAATATTTTCCGTTTGTGAGCAGAAAGCKTAGAACAGCGAAAGAATCCCTATAGTATGATATTTAAAGTTTACCTTGGAGGTGTTTTTTAGTGTCATAGAAAATGATTTTTTTTAAAAAAAATCCAGGTGGTTCTTATCTTCATTCTCACCCCAGTAAAGGTGTCAAGTTTTGTGTTATATTGCTGTATACTGGAATAAAATGTGAGAATACAAGCTTATGTTTAGGATTATAAATTTGTTTTCAGGCATGCAAACCACAAGTGAAACTAGAAAGGCAATGCAGAAAGAAATTGCATTTTTTTTACAAAAGTTTCTCGGTAGTATCTGAGGTGGAGTTTGGCATGATCATCGTACAGAGATGAGGTGTCTTATGTATGCTTCTGTCCCTCCGTGTCTCCTAATGTTAAGAAATACAGTGAAGATTGCTGTTCACATCTCTTGAAAAATAATCCTAGGGATTATTTTTATTTTTTTTGAGAAGCTTCTCTAGGGGAATACTAATGACAGTGAAAGGGATAACAGCCTTTACTGAGTTTTTTATTTTTTTTTTCATACTTTAGCTATATTTTGGAAGTCATAGAATGTTTCCAAGAAAAAAATGAAAAATTTTTAAAATAGCTAATCACATATTTGAACTTAAAAATGATGCTATTTAAAATATTTTTATTTAGGAACAATTCTTGAGGCACGGTTTAATACTATATGGGCACTCAACATTTTAGCTTTGCCAGAACTTCTTTTGTCTGTTTGAAAAGTAATGTTTTTCATAAATTTTTACTTCCAAACTGTATCCTCTAAGAGGTCTCACAAGAGTTTTCCAATCTGCTTTGCTACATTCTTCATGTTTCTGAGGTTTTATTTTGCTTCATGCTGCATCAGTCTTCTGGGCATTTCCGCTTTGATGCAGACAGCACTTAGATACGGACTGCGAGAAGGGAGGTCGCAAGCGTTTAGGACAGACAGACTTGGCCTGCAAAAAAAGGAATATTTGAATCAAGGTCGACTTAACAGTGTTCGTAAAAGTATTTTGTTTCTTTGTTTTCTTTTTTCCTTCTCCCTCAGATAAATAAAAGAAGAAAAGCATTCTGGTGGCATTTGTGGCTGCTGTCACTTCAGTAAGAGTTCAAATTCAGGMCTGGGATGGGGACATTCCTGGACCTTTCCTGTCTCGGGCGTTTGCGTACCTGTCAGCAGTGAAGCTTTTGGCGCTCTGAGGCTACCTGGCTCTGGAGCCTTTTACCTCTGGTGCTCTGAATATGATCTGCCAGCAGGTTATTGAAATTCCTAGAAGGGAACGGTGGTCGGGCCGTATTCAGTACAGCAGAAGCTGTTCTGTCTAGTAGGACGTGTCCTGTACTTCTCAAAAGTACCTGTGTGGTTAATTTGACTGTAATGCACAAGTCTTTCTGCGTTAATTATACCTTTCTGGGATCTGAAACTAAACTGTATGTTAATTTCTTTGTGTTTGATTTTTTAAATGCAGGTTTGCAATGATTAGTGTGTATTATCTCTTCTGGTAACTGTTTATTCTTGCATCTTCTGGCTTAAATGGGTGGTGGAAAAATACTGTCTCGTTATAAATAGAAATATTTAAGTAATTAAAATTGAGCAGTACTGTTTTCATGCATTTGAGAAGTATGGGTATGTACCGGTATTTTAAATAAAGTGTTTTGCTTCCACCTTGCTGTTCTAGCCGGGGGCACGTCCGAGGGTGACAAGGCGCCGGGACGGATAACGCGCTGCCTCAGCGCCCCTGCGGGCGCCTCTGGTGAGTCTGTCCCTTCGGCCGTGCCGGTGCCCGGGTTTGGGGCCAGGCCAAAGCTGCAGCGGGCGCTGTGCGCTTCGTTTGCACCCCCAGCAGAGGGTTTAGCTGTAGACGTCCCCGAGGAGCAGTCGAGCGGTCCCTTCGGGTGACTGGATATGAATCACGTCGTGTTTTCGCTGATGCTGGGTAGCTCTTCCCCAGACAGGACTTTCGGGAAGGTTTTGTTTCAATAGTATGAAACACTTYAAGTGAAACCGTCTCGCGTGACACCTATCAACATTTGCAGGTGTGTGTTTAGTTTTGACGTGAGAAGGTAGGGAAATGCTGCTGGCCAAGGAAGTTCTCATGCTGTGCATTGCGCAGGTAAATGCTGCAGCATCTTTCTTTAACGATCCAGTGCCCATGGCACAGTTTTTATAGCCTGATCTGAGCGCTTTAATCTTAGGAGTCAAAATTTTTTGTTCCTTCTCCTCATTCTTCCATCTAGCAATATTTCATGACAACATTACATCAGTGGCAACTCACTTAGGATCAGACACAATTATAATTGACACCTRTTTGGTTGTCTTATTTGGGCAAAGGAGTTGATTTTTGGAGTGTAGTATCTGTTAGTGTTCCTGTATCTTAATACTCCCACTCCTTTTTATATATAGTCYCTATACTAATCCAAAAAGCACACATGTGCTCTTCTCTCCTCTGGGGGTATTACTCTAGGTGTTTTATGACTTGTGCTGCCTCTTAGTTGTTCTGATTTAGGAAATATGTTTTCTTAGAAAACACATCTCTCCCCCTCCCAGCRTCTGCCTCCCCAATTCCCCCACTATTCAAAGAGACACTTTTTCTGAATCCTCATCTCATTTAATTTCCGCCCCAGTCAAACAAAGCAAACTTAACAGCAAATTCTTTGAAACTGGGGAAGTGTTTTGGCAAAGTAYACTGGTACGTTAGTGCTGGCCTTCCCACTCTTCCTCAGGCATCTGCTCTTGGCTTGTGCCCGAGCATCGATATTGGGCTCCAAAGACTTCTGCTTTGACCCTGTATGACCACTCCTGTGTTTCAGTGTTGTTGTATAAACTTTGCTCTCGCCCCCTGAAAAGATGCTGGCAGATCAAGAGATTTCTTGAGATTTAATTTTAGTTGTTTGTGTTTTGTGTCTTTGAATTTTAGGCAAGTTGCTACGACTGACTTAAAATGGATAGGGGAATAGGATTTCACTTCTTAATGATATGTATATCATTGTGCTGAGTGGATGATTTTCAGCTTTGATCAATATATATTTGCTTTCCTGATGAGCCTTRAAAGATTTTCCTATTGTAAAGCTGCTTTCAGCTTTAAGCAAACTCTTATAGTGTTATACTGACTTTTTTTTTGCTTAGACCTTTAAAAGRGGGAAGAAAACAATTCAGTTCCCACTGATTAGTAGGAAAGCATTCATTTTTCTTTTATAAAGAACTCATAATTTTGATGAATATCTAGGTCAGAAAAAGAAGAAGGAGCTAACCTATCTTTGTACCTGAGGGAYGCTCAGGCTTGCTTTGAAAAAGCATTAAAAAAAAAAGAAAAATATCAAGGGAGAATAATAATAAAAAGAAATTATAATAAAATTATACTGTTTAAATTTCATCAGCCAGAAGTTTTTCTAAATTACATTGTTAAAGCTAACTGTGGGACTACTGCAAAGGATTGAAGGAAGGATATGCGGGTTGTTTCKAAATTGCTGGATGTTTCACCAGTTTCTCGTTGTCTGCTGATTTGTTTCTGCTGTTGCTCGTGTCAGACCGCCGTAGAGAAGGAAGAGCGCGGTGCTTCCGTCTCTTCTGTGCGTACGCAGTGGCGGTGGAAGGGGAAGAGCTTGGCGCTGAAGGACTCTGGGACACCTGGATCTTCCCAAATCATTCTGGCTAATTGGCAAGATCCTTTCTAAATTTCGAGAGCTTGTTGTCGCTTGTTGAAATGCTTTTGCAGTGTCTGTTCCAGACTGGGCAAGCGATTGGCGTCCGTGCGTCCGACTTCATCTCGTGTAGGAAGCGGTGAAGCTCTGGCTTCACACCGGCGCGCCGGASGTAGCGCAGCTTCCACCCCGCGGCGTGCGGCTGCGTCGCGATGCGCTCGGGATCTTGAGCCCTGCTGCGTGGGATGTCTGCTCAGAAAGCGAATTAGCCCCGCGGGGGCATTACCCCTTCTCTTCAAGAACCACCGCTCTCAGGCATACAAGATTTCTACTTGCTGGTTGAAACTTCTGGGCCAAAGATCACTTCCAAATTCCCTGTGCTGGTCTGGTTTGTCCTTCTGTTTTCCCCGCGTTAGTGTCTTAGTCATCCAGGCCTATAAAAAGAAACTGTATGAGTAAATGTGCATTTCTTTTTTTATAAAGGAAAAACAAAGAGAAGCTCTCTACATAGGCTTGCGGCTTCTAATATTTCTTCTGTCTCTTCTGTCTACTCTTAAGCCACACACAAGTCACACAGGCAAAACAATAATTGCAGTTAAACCAGCAAGAAGGAGCCTCTTTCTGCCGTCTTCCTTAGTACGTGGGTCCGAGARAATTTTGCATGATGAGAATTTTATCACAGAGCTGGGCTGAAGTCACTAAGCTACAGGTTAARGTAAGTAGTAACACGTAGTTTTATGAGGTAGTGCTACTTCCTTCACCGTCAGAATAAGTTAATGTTTTCACAACACTTTGTGTTATGAAGGATTCAAAGAATATCAGCAGTCTACATGGGTTCATCATGGGGATATTTCTGGAAGTGGGACAGCCAAATAGCTGACCAGAATGAGAGGTCCTAAATGGCAGCGCTGCTGTTGACTTGGAGGTCTGCTGTTGCTCAGCGTTACTACGGTATGGGAGCACAGTACTGCCACTCTTAATATCTGACATAATAATATATATATATAWAAATGTATAAAATAATATAATATTCTGACTTATGAATATTTTTTGTGAATAGGTGCAGTTGCTAAGTACAACAAAATATGCTCATCTACATCTTTCTGCTTTCATAACACTCTAAAATATATTTTTAATATCAGTAATCTTAAAAAAATTCAATGCTTTCTTCTCGTTGAACTAACTTGCATCCTGGTGCTCTGCAGTGTGAGAATGGAGTCCTTGCACAGTTTCTCCAAGGTGTCCTCAGAGCTTGCAGGCCAGTCGGTTCAGTTCCTTGCTTGTAGCTTTGGTTTCTCTGGAGGGCTCATCACGGTATTGCTACTATTGGTTTCTCCCTGTGAGTTATTTTTGCGAATTTTAAACCTTTTCATTCCTGTTTTGCTCAGAGGAGGTGAATGCCCTCTCACCTGCTTCCCTTTCTCAGATGAATTCTTAAACCAGTTTATAAATATTAATAAATCCACATAATATGCCACTGGACAGGAGATTGCTATCTGTACTATACAGATAGGGAAATCAAAAATARAAACAACTTCTAGTCTGAATTCCTGTTTTGCATGTTCTCTAAACTGTGAGGCTGAATGTGCAAGAAGCATGCACATCTCAGCACACTTGCTAGGATAATCTCATACAAGCAATTAAGTTTTTGAAAGAGAAATACTCTGTAAGTTTTGTAGTACAAGCAGACTGCGGTATACATAGTGGTGTTTACATCTTTACTGTTTTGCTGCCAGCACAGTGGCTAAATGCCTGCGGTTTCGGCAGGAGGGCACCGCACCGCGTAGCCCGGTGGTCGTGCTGGGCTGCTCCGGTGGCCCGTGAGGTGGGTCCTTTCCCCGTGGCTGCATCCTGTGCTTTCCCACTCATTTTCAACTTTTGAATGAAGCAGCTGTGGATGCAGTTTAAAGTTTCGCTCATCTGAAAGTTGATTTTTTTAAATGGAGTCCGCTGTACTCAAATGCAAATATTAGTCTTGTTTGCATGTTCAGATTATTTTAATACCTCTAATCTGTTTGCCTGAGCAATTTCCTCTGGCAGTGAATTCCCCTGGTTAACTCCCTGTGCTCCTAACAAGTAGTACGCTTTATCTGTTTCCAGAGTTGCTGCCTTTCAGTTTTGTCAGTGCCCTCATTTCACGATTCTCCGTAGAGTTAGTATTTGATTCACCACTTGGTGAGAAGTATCCTTGCCTAGGGAAACGGGCTTGTGTTTGGTGGCAGGTAGAGTGGGTGGGTGTAAAGTCTGCACAACTGGACCGAGCTGTYGCCCAGGCTCCTGCTAGTCTGTGGAGGAGACAGAATATTTCCTAATGAATTCAATCCCTTGAAGCAGGTCACAACACGAGAATTTTGTTTTCCTGGTGAATGGCAAATATGAAAGTCTTTATTTACATTTAGTGTTTCTAATTTTCTACTCCCGTTTCCCTCATCCGCTGGAGACACTGATCAAACGTTCCTGAGTTTGGCAGTTGAAAGGTCTTGAGTAAAAGTACAAGTTTTTATATGTCTGTAGAAATAAAGCAGATTGTATACATCCAGCCTGATCCTAAAATGATTTAGTTGACTGGGGAATGACTGGGCAGTGACTAGGGAATGCAAACAGGGCTGGTTATCTGGACAGCCACTCACTGGAAGTGTTGCAGAAGTATGTCCAGAATTGCATATATTTAGCWGAGATGTCGTGATTATCCCGTTCCCGCGGAAAGGTTGAAGGCGAACGGCTTTAGTGCAACACCCACTGCACAGCATGCAGCAGGAAAGGTTCGTGCCCCGGACAAGCTGTTCTGCAGCACAGCAACTCAYCAGAGGACTTCAAAGGACCTGTCAGCTTTTGCTACTGTACAAATAAGGGCCGTTTTACAGAGAGAGGGAACCCAGGCACACGAGGTAAATTCATTTCATCTGACTTTTAAAGCATCTACATGGCAGATGTTTGAACATGCACACTATTTAATAATTTATTACATTCATCTTGCATTCCTGTATAGTCAGTGGAGAGAAATGGAGCCATTTAAGGAATGCTCCACCTGACCCCATTTCCCTTCCCTGTGGAGGGACCTAAATGAGTAGCTGCAGCACCGCCACGGGCCCTCGCTGCTCGCAGGGACCCCAGGCTCCCGCGGAAGTGCCCGCCGCGTGGGAGYGCGCCACTGTAGTTGATAAGAAATGTCTGAAGGTGTTAGAAGAAGCTGTAATACAGAGTAATRACAGTGATCCTGACATGGACTGTGGTGGCTTAGTGTTCGTGGTTCTCCCTCTCGAGTGACATTATTGTGTTTAACTACTCATTTTCAGAGATGGAGCTTACAAAAGCACTGATGAGCARTATCGAGTATCTTTTACTATGAACAGATGATACAGCCCTAAAATGCTATTTTTCATGCSCAACAGAGCTTTTATTCATTTTTTGCTCTTTGGATCCAGTAATAAATACAAGCAATCAGATTGTTTCATCAGTGGCCTGTATAGGCTAGTGTTTCCTGTCTTTGATTTACATTAATTTTTATTTACATTTATCTCTACTCTCTCTCCACACAAGTACCTGGGTGCTGACACAGGTGTGTGCACGCACGCTCACAGTGTAGTGGCGGCTGACCATCTGCTTTGAATTACTGGAAGAGAAATTGTATGTAAAGGCCATCCAGGGAGTACTAAAGAGAGAGGAAGAGGGAATGAGCACTTTCTGTAATCAGCAGTTCATTAAATAGCAACAACTTATGGCAGAATTGTGCTTAGGAGACTGCTGAGCATTTAGGTATCCTTAATTGTTTAAACTGGGAATTTGAAAACTTATTAAATCTTGGATAAACTGCTTCTGAAAGTTTAGATAAACAAACTTTATCAACATAAAGAAAGTAACAGGTAGCAAACAGTGGTGAAGCCATGCAGAAGAGAAACATAAACATTTAGGAAATTGTTTAATTCAAATTACACAGAAATACTAAACAGCATGACAGAAACCTGGTAACAGATYACACTGAAACTGTCTTTGTGTGGATCGATTTCTGTGATTGTGGAATAAACCTCCTCATACAGCCATGAAGGTGTAGGGGATTAAAGGGCTAGGGAGAATAGCAGGAGTCTATAAAAATAATCAGAATCAGTAARCCAGGCTTTCCTGAAGGTAGCTCTTCCCAAAAGTGCAAAGTCAACGATACCTTTAAAAATCAGATGACATTGTCAAGGATAGAATATTTGCTGTGTATTTTGGGAAGAGGAGGAAGATAAGAGTACTRTAAAAATACTCCTTTCAAGTTTAGAAGGAAAAAATAGGAGGGAGATTCTTATCCCTCCTTTACTGTAAGCAGATCAATATTATTTCAAATCTATCAATSCATACAAACCCATAATCTTGAATATTTTACATAGGAAACTGTAGCACTTACACAGTCATCAGTTAATCTCAGTCTTTGTGATGAGGGAAATAAATGCAGCAGTTGCTTCTCTGGTGCAACACTGTCAGTCTTGACCATTCTCCACTCACAAAACAGAGAAACAATCTCAAACCAAAGGTGTTATCAGATGTCCTGAACTCAGCATTAATARWKTATTAWTTGCTACCTCATGGCCCTCAAGTTYGCAGATTATCCTCCACAACAAGTCTGAAAAACTAAACAAAGCAAACAAGGAAACTCCAAAACTGTCTTAAACAGGATTTCTGAAAACGGGATTAAAGTAAAAGACTAAGAAAGGAAAAAACTGAGAATTTTTTCACTATTTGAAAGATGGACAACTGAGGGGGAGGTGAAATKGAGGTTTAGCAACTCTGATTTTAGCTGCTTTATTGTATTTTTATGATGTTGACCATAAAGATCATATTGTATAAAAGCTGAGACCAGACCTTCAAATGTAAGTGCTTCAAATCAAACCATTCAATTAGCAGCCTGACTTTCTTAGAGATGTTTTAAGGCTTACTACTGTTCTTGGCTTTGGACTGCGGATGATGAGAAAGAGGAACCGCTTGTTTTTCCCCGCAGATAGGACCACTTCTGTAGGTTTCAAGAAACGGCTTTCATTGCAGCAATCTAGATTCCAGACCTGAAAACAGAAGGATTTATGGAGTCTACTCTGGATGTTAGCAGTTTACATTGCCTCCTCTTGCCTCCTCTTATACTGCTGTGGTGTAACACAGGAGCAGCTCTCACACAGTTTTGGCCAATTTTCTGGCTTTTAAGATAAATTTCTGCAAATAGTGCGCCTGGGTATGATGCTTCCTCCCTGTCCCGTTTCCTTTGGCCAGCCTGATTTGTAAGCAAAAACATCAACTGGGCAATTTTGAGGAGATGCAAAAGCTGGAGGAATGGAGGCTTTTGGCATGTCTCTATCCAGAAACTTTCTTGCAAGCTCTGTGCTAAAAACATGATGGCAGGATTTCTGGGCTTTTGGCAGGTGAATTGTATAGATTTAGTGAAGCAGGGTTTAGATATTGTTCAGGAAGGAACAGGAAGGATTTTAGAAAAGAACAGAATTGGCTCCCATCCCTCTTAATGTAGCTCATGTATTTCCTCACACATTCGAGAAGTTCAGAGTCACTTTGCAGTTTCTCTTTTGAAATATTCTAGCATTGGGGACTTTTTTCCTTATGTGATAATGTGTTAATATTGCTCTTTCTTTTTTCTTTTTCTTTTTTTTTTTTTTTTTTTTTTTTAATGAGAACTGGGTAGGAACATTGCTGGCAATCTTCAGCCACAATCTTGTAAGCAGTATCTGCTGCCATTCTCTGAATTACTTTGCATGACGGGTATGTGCAGAAGCAAGCTGATAGTAACAAAATTCTGATCCTGTGGGTTATCTGTGGACAGAGAAAGAGAAGCAAATTCTAACTGACTGATGGGGCTCCTCAGATGATAGTCTTCAGTTGGGCAAGGATTGCTTCAGTTCAGGTATTGATAATCATAGCGTTAACAGCTGATTTATTTATGAGAATTCATACCCTGCTGCATACCTTCAGCTCTTACTTGGAGAATGAACACAAGTTATTCAATAAAACATACAATATCACATCTTCTGACAGAAATAYCAAACTAAAATACCTGTTATCTGCTGTAGGAAATACTGAAAGTTAAATGGTCATCATAAGGTGCAAGAGTTGTTACTGATCTTTCTCATCTCTGCTGAAGAGTGTAGTGTAGATGTGGCTTTCATGTAGGAAGTCATATTGGGTTTGGTTTTTTTTTCCTCCCGTAAGGCATAAAAACTGAAACCTGAGTTAGTACTGACTGACTAGTGCTGTGCTGTTGACAGAACTAGCAAGGTGAATGTTCCTCTCAGCCTTGCAGTCCCTCCTTGTTTGAAGAAAGGCTAAAGAGTTCACTGTCTAGCAGGTGGCTGCAATTTTGAAAATCACTTCTTAATGGAATTTTTTCTGCTTGTTTTTTGTCTGACATGCTAATTAATCTCACTGGGGAGGTGTCTGTCTTGGAYTACTCCTTTGGTCTCAGACTCCTGCAAACAGGCAACAAATGTAGATGTATTTATGCAGTTGTGGCAAGGGGGAAGAYATCCAAACTCTTGACCTGTGAAAGTACTGAAGCATTTAATCTGAGAGCAAGAAAACAGTGACATGCTGTTCCTGAGGCACTGTGGGAAGGGCAGGGGTGCTAATGAATTGGAAGGGAAAGGCTGGATGCCCCAGAAGAGAGCGACAAGTGTGTGAAAAACAGATTGTGTGAGTAATTACTTTTGCATACCTTCCTGAACTGTTAGCAGCAGGACTGKTTTTTTGATGAAAAAACTTTAATTAAAAAGTTTAATTTTTTCTCTTAAGAAAACTATGCACAAGGGCTCATTGGTGGGTGGAATTTAGGACACTGGTTAATTGCTTTCARGGGATCAGCTGTGTGAATCCTGCTTCAGGAGAAACAAAGTCACAGTTGGAAATCTGTTGGGCTAGCAGTGCAAGAATTTGAGCACCAYGTCTAAAGCAAGCCTTCTTCTGTCTGCTTTCCCATCGTTGCCATTGCTGGTAGGTACGTGCTGGAAAGGGTTTGCGGGAAGAAGGGATAGAGTGGATTCTGGCATGCAGCAGCTGCAGCAATTTTACTTTCTGATATTCTGTGACCTTCCCTGCTGGTGGAAGCACCAGTGACGGTGCAGAGCATTGCCTGTATTGGCACTCCCCCTAAACTGGAACTGTAGGAACATCTTTCTCAAATGCTAGTGTCTGATTATTTTTTTATCCTTAAGAGCCTTCCCTAGTCCTGGCCCAGAAGGTCGTTGTACAAGGTGCTGTGCAAATGAGAACTTGTTACCTCTCTTCCACAGTAACGCATTGACCCATGAATTGGGTGTTTAATTGACTGTGGCACTGGGCTTTGGAGCAGGAGCGAGGATGCAATTGCTCAAGGTCCAGGCTGAGCTGCAGACAGATGTGAGGGGAGCCAACTGTCCAAGTCTAATATCAGATGTATGGGATTGATAGATCTGCAGAGACCATGCTTAGAGACTTTGCTGTATAGAGTGTTTGACAAGTGGTGGGACACTGAATACAGTGTTTTTTATCWATCTATTGACATAAATGTGGTAATTAAAGCAGTTAAAACAGTAACACTGTTTGTGRTACATCGTATATGCTATGGCTGTATCCATTCTTGAGAACCGTGATTTTCTTTCCTTTCCTTTTTATTTGTTACTTTCTATTTGTAAATTATTTATTGTGGTGGTACTTTCTGTGCAGCTGATATGAGGCAAGGAGATGTGGAATTATAAGTATACTTACAAAAAGAATTAAGAATAAGTGAAGCAAGTGATGGAGGAGGACAGTAGTTGGAGTTTCCGTTGTGTGAACAGAGAAACATCATGTCGTAGATGTTTTGTGTGAATCCTGCATACTGCATACACTGCACACTTAGGATTGGTTAAAATGTCTTCTGGAGACCTGAGCTCCCAATGAGAGCAGTACATGCTACATGATGAATATGAAGAAGCAGTGGAAAGGACTATATGCTGCATATCCTGTAACTCTCTTTAGCAGTACTTGAAAGCATTAGTCATGCTACAGTGGTAAAGAATCACAGAAAGACAAGCTTTCTTCTAATGCTAATCAGAGAAATTCATTATAATAAGGCCAAGAGTGTTATTCCTAAGGCAAGATCCTCTCTCTGCTTCCCAGTAGAGATTAGGGGTGGATTTTTTCCCACTCCTGTTTCTGCACAGCTTCTCTGCTCTTTCATTTGAAATACATGTAATTTCAGGATGTTCATTTTTCTTCTTTTTCTCCAACTCTGGAAAAGCCGTGCTAGATTACTGAGGACTATTGCTTACTATGTCACCATCCTTCACTCTCTTTGTGGTATGTCTGCCTGTCTGTCTTCAGACCATCCTTCATCTTTCCTTTGCAACTTCTCCTTTGTCTTGCAGTAACTGTGGTTTCCTTCTTCCACAGTYACACATAATGAATAATGGTGATCAGGACTCATCATTTTTATGGTAAGCAGTATCCTGTTGCTTTCATATCTCATTATGTTTGTCAGTCCCTCATTTCAGATCTGTTTTCTTCATTTGGAGTTGAGTGACAGATTGACAAGATAAATATCTTTGTTTCTGACCAGGCACACACACAGATTTTTTTTTTTTTCCAATAGAAACCCAAATGCAAACATTTTGCCAATATATTGTTACCTCCTTTTTTTTTTTTTTTTTTTATCCCAGACAATTTCACAGATATCATTCAAGATCCTGACTTTTCCCTTCGTTCTCCATTTTAAGAAAGTTTTTCCTATAGCATTGTCTCACTTATCACCCTAAATGCTTCCTGTTTTTTTTCATATGAATTGGAGCAGTTATCAAAGTTTAGGGCTAGGTTCCCCTCATCAATACATCTTCTGCCTGAAGAGAGTTATTATTGGTTGAAAGAGCATTGCCTTCCTTATTCTGTTATCTTATGGATTTTCAGCAGATGTTTGTATCCTCAAAGCTAAAAGTTGGGAGCCTTTAATATATATAATCTTCTGCAAATAACTTTAAGAGTCTAGCTCACAGCTCTAGTAAACTCTAGATCTGGCAACAAATGTTGAAGCTCAGAAAGACCATTTTATATGAGGAATGCTTATCTAAATTACCTCCTCCTCCCATCCTTTTCCTTCCCTCTCCCTTCCTCCCTCCTCTTCCTCTTGATCTGCTTTTTGTAGCAAACCTGAGGAAATAATGATGATTCCCATTGCTTCAAGGGCTTGATCTGAAATTCTAGCTGCATAGATGCTTGTATTAATGAAAGCAGCTAAGTCTAAATTCTCTGCAGGATATTTGATGAAAAACACATTTCAATCAAGCTCAAGGATGCAGTTACATACATGATTAAGTGCTCTTTGCCCCCAGATACACAGGGAACCAAATGCCAAATTGTAAAACCTCATTGCAGCTAAAGTGGGTTTAGGGAAACAGCACTGAAATAGTAAATCTGTTATCTTTTGGATTGTTTTTTTATTTTGGTAAGTTGATTGAGCTCCTGGACAGTTCTGTTTTCCTCAGACAGTAATTTAGGGCCACAGAATGTACATAAAAGCTTAGTCAGTGACTTTTATCCATAGATACTGGCTAGCAAGGTAATACTGAAGAATAAGCACACAATTTCCTGTCTAAGAATTGCACACAAGGACAAAACAAGTTTTGGGAAAATGCCATCGATGAACCCAAGTGGGTCAACATTTGGTGATTTCCTATGCTGAGATTTGGAGTAATATCTGTAATGCTTCAAGTTGTGCTGATGTTTATTCTTATGAGAAAAAAACAACTGGTCTGAGCTTGAAAAGAACAATCTATAGGGAATTCTCATGGTGGAGTCAGGGTTGGATTAGTGTCTAGCATGGCGTAAAAGAGATCTGAGAGATGTTGTGTCAATCAGCAGGCTGTATTTCGTAAAATCACAGAACGATTTCAGCTGGAAGGGACATCCAGAGGCCATCTAGTCCAATTTCCTACTCAAAGCAGGACTAATTTCCTAGTTAGAGCAGATATTTCAGAAAAGTCAGAAAAAATGTCTGTATATAAACACATTATGGTCTGGACAACATTAATGTACTACCTATCTGTGTTACCTAATTACTAAGACCTATTTTTAGGTGCTTAAAATTCTCGCCACATTTTAGCTGTTTAAGCTGAAGTTTTCCGTGCTAGCTATGGGTCTGAACGGACTGCTCATTTCTGTGAACTGAACTAGAGAGTATCTTTTCTCTCCCACGTAGATATTTTCAGGACCTTTCCTTTGAAGAGCTCTAACAATCCTATGTTTTGAGGCAAGAACATGACTTTTATTTGTGTCTTTGTGCCTCTCTCTGTCATCCAGGTGGAAATCCACCAAATACGCTTTAAATTGTTTGAATTTAGAAGCTAARATTTCACAATACTGAGCATCGCTGTCCCTATATCTGCTGCCCTGGGCTACTCTGCTGAGTCTAGCTCTAAATCCAGCACTGAGGATGAAGTTCAGTTCGTTGTTAAGTTCGCTGGGGTCCTAGGTGGCATCTAGGAAAAGACTCTCAAACTCCGATGCACATACCACAAGAGTTGAAACCGAATTGGGTATTGATTTTATGCCACATGATGAAATCTTTGGGATTTTTTTAAATTACTGTATTAACAAAAACAGAGAACTACTTAGATTTTTATGTACAAAACAAGATAGCTCCAAAGAATATTGTTAAGGCTGTAAAGGGCAGTACTCAAAAGACTGTGAAATGCCAGAATGCAGGGTGTCTTCATGATCTAATTTCCCCCTCTGTTGTTTCTGAATTATGCAACAGTCTTTCTGACTGGTGATTGCATTCTGTTTTCCACTATGCCTCAGTCTCAGTTATTGCACAGACTGGTCCAGCCTGGAGACAAATCAGAGCTGYGTAAGTGAGGAGGGAGACCTTGCTGCAGCTTTATTTGCTGCAGCAGCTGAAGCAGTGATTGAAGCAAAAGATTGCAGGAAGAAATGATGCAGTTAAGGCAGGTGAGAGCTCTGGAGAATTGGGTTATATTTCTGCCTGATGTGTCATTTTTCTGAASCTGCTTAAGCTAGACTTCTCCCAAGTCACTAATTACAAGATTCTGTTTTACTGACTGAGACTCTGGGCCCTGATTTGCAAAAGGATTAAGTACTGCAAATAAAGTCAATATATAAATCAAGGAATCCTTTGAAAGATCATGTTGTGTGCTTCTCAACTGGAGTTCCTGAAATTCAGTAGATATACTTTTGACCTTAGTCTCTCTGTATACCAGTTACAGATACGTAAAACATGGATGATGATTTACAGTGTGAAAAATAATTAATATTTCTGAATCARTTGGGTGCCATTGTAATGGTGATGCAGACAGAGTTGAGAGGAAATTAATACTTCTGGCTTCTGAGCAGAATGGGAGTAGTGTGCAGTATGTATAGACCTGAGGCTAAGCATAGAAGAATGAAAAAGTTGTAGTTTTAATAGCTGTGTAGTAACTACAGAACCTATAGTTTMTATGCACTGATTGAAAGAAAGACCATGTGGAGAATAATCATATGATCATTTAAAGTTTGTATTCCAAAGTATGCTTGATGCCTGGATTAAGGCTGCAGAAACAACCTTAATTCTGAGATATCTTAACATTAAAATTGTGTGGTAATAAAAGATTCTTTTAATAGTTTTTCCATGTGGAATATGTATTCATGAAATTTATTTAAAAATACATGTCCRTGTAGCTATTGTATATAAAGCTTGACTGTACACTTTAGCTGTCTTCTTCCCATCCTTTTTAATCTAATGCAGATTTTTAGTGTAAATGTTTTTTTTTTGATTTTAAAAAAATATATGCCTATGTGGTATTCCAATAGATTGACTGTATTGTTTCTTCCAAGATACAAGAGRCTTGCAACTTTTGAGGCATTTATAGCAGTACTAAATGAATGTGTCATGTAGGTAAAATGCTACCACATCAAAGTAGTGGTCCCTTTACCATCGATATGCTTCCTGCTGATGTAAATGGCTGCAGAAGATAGAAGGCCGCAGGGAATTAAGCCYCATATTTTAGAACAGAAGATGTCATTTGCTGAAAACAATTTACAGCAGTTTATGCCTTCCATCTCACAGTAAATAAATAATGCTTTACTGGGTGCTCCATCAAACATTGTTGGAAGTTTGTCAAATGTCAGAGTTGGTATACTAGGAGACAGATTCTGTTTTTTATTTTAGAATAGTTAGCAAACAAGCTTCCTTTGCAGATTCATTTCATTGCCTTTGTCCCTAAATTTTATTTAAATACTTATTAGGGGGAAATTCTAGCTTGTGYTTGGCATGTTCTTGGAAGCTCATTATCTAGATAAAGGTGAAAAACTCTTGTATATTTTGCATTATTATCTACTGCTCAGAAACGGAGACTTAAACAGTACAGTATTCTCTCTGTCTCAGCTGCCGTGAATAAATTGTGGTTTCGGTATCTGTTTCCCATTTAAAAAGTAGGAATTATATTACTTACCTTGTCCTGTTCTGAAAAGTTTTTGAGATGTGTGGATGGAAAGCAGTTCATTAATCAGTTYTAGGTTACTGAATGTATTAGACTGGCAGGTTGGAATCAGATCATTCCATCTTCTTTTCAAGAAAAAAACTRCAGCCCTAGAAGAAGCCTCAGTCAAAAGAGGGTATAAAATTAATCAAGAGCTGTCTAGGCTCTTCATTTTATCTTGCTTTATTCCTTTCATTAGGTTAGAAACCGTGGTGTCAAGACCTAGATATCTTGTTAATCCAGTTCCTTCATTCTCTGAACTCTCACATCCATTTGGATTTGGAAATTGGAGCTCAGTGGGTGCAGGCAGCCTTCTGCATGGGTCTGCCAGTACTGAACCCGCCCTGGGGCGAGGGTGAGCGTCACCCAGCTGTACTAGTGTGGCGTGACAAACTCCTTTCCTGAGCCTGGAGGAARTTTCAGCTTTGGGAAAGCGTTCTTACTTAAAACGTGCACCTTGTGAGCGGGGGGATTTGGGGGAAGGCTTGGGGCCAGCCATGGTCTGCAGATAGATTCAGTTGGTAAAGTAGGATTGTTCCCTGAGAACTGAGGATTGAGACTGGGTAGGAATTTCTGCAAGAAAAAAATGACTGTTTAACTGTCTCTGTTTCATGAATTGTGTGCACAGAGAAAGCAAATGAGCCTTAAAACGTTTCCAGCTTCTAGCGTTTTTCCTTCACAAGAAAGACGACCTGCAAACTCCTGGTCGTTAGCTGTGGTTGYGCGTGTGCAGCAGGTAGCACAGCTACGAGGCGGCGGCGCAAAATGCTGCACAAACTAGTCAATAGAAAGACAGCAAAGACCCTGCGACTTGCATCCTTTGTTACTGCAAAAATTACACGTTATTCCTGGCAGAGCTGTATTTGAATCTCAAAAAGAAAAAAATCACTGATTCTGAGTAATAGTTCAGATGAATAGTATAGCCTTTGGTCAAGGTACAAAATAAGTACTGAGGTGATAACARGGAAGCTTTTGGAAGTTCCTGCTGCTGACAAAAGCACACGCGTAGTTTAAAGTTGGGGCAGGTCCACTGACCTAATTAGAGCTATGATTGAAACTTTAAATCTTAAAAATRTAAACACACACAATTTGGGGAAAAAAAAAAAAAAAAAAAAGCCTACAAGCAGTAGTGGGCAGTATTTGGTAGAATTATTTTCCCTTCCATTGTAAACTTTTTGCATTCAAACCCCTACTGCTGCATTGCCCAGGAAAAATTATTTATACTTACGGAATTGACTGGCATTTCACATTCCAAATGCACGGATATGCGGATCATAGTTACAAAGTGGAGAAAGTATGGGACAGTGGAGGACTGGGTTGGTTAAAATACTGCAGCTCTGCTGAGTATTTCTTTTCAAGCTATTCACATTGTGACAACTCTTCTCAGAACAGATGATGAGGGTTTTTTGTTTTTTTTTCTTTCTAATCCCTGCTGGCACGACTGGTCAACAGTGCCTGTCATTTACCAGGATATTTGTTTTGGGCTAAAATTAATTTTTCAATTTCCCCTGTAAAAAAGAGTAACTTACTGAAGTTTTAGGGCAAACAAGTGTACAAACTATCCAGGAGGCCCAGGAAGGTAGGCGTCGTTGCATTTCTGATCAAAGTTGTCAGAACAGAAGTGAACAGAAGCCTACCATTTTACAGTATCTATTGTAATTTGGTATCTTAAAATACACTTGTAGACCTGGGAACCAGATAGACCTATGACTCTAGTTAAGAAACTGTTTCTGTTTCTGACTYTGTTATGAAGAAAATGTGACAATAACAATCATTAGCTGACTTAGCTAATTGATGAGTAGATGCTCATACGTGTGATATTTGAAAGATGAGTGTCATATGTTTAAGTCTAAACTTCAGATTTGCATGGTTTTGAGTTATTTATCACTTTTTATTGTGCAGCTTGAACTTGTATTTACTAATTTAAATAAGAATTATTAGATAAAAGGCACCTCAGTTCCAAAGATGAGAATAGATACTTTTTCAATGTATTAGCTTATTTAATTGAATTGTTTTTAACTAGGGAGAAGGAAATGAAACACTGATGTCCCGCAATGTTAGAAGCCTGATCTCACACCCTTCATGCTTACCTAGGCACTTCCAGACCTGATTTGCTTGGTCACTGTCATTAAAGYGTCTGGGGATGTAATAGCAGCAGCCAAAGCTGCAGCGGGTCCCAGCTTTGCGCCAAGCCGTGAACACGGCCCTGTTCCCCTCGCTGCCCCCAGCGGTGCCTCCCTGCCTGGCTTCAGATCAGTCCTGCCGTTCTCGCTCTCCTGCCGCCCTGCTTTCCCCCTGCCAAAGTCCTTCCCTCCTGCTCTCTTGCCTCTGCCCCTGTGTCCTGAGCCAGAAATTCAAGTCCTGTTGCAGGCTGGAAAGCTGGGGCGGCTCCTGTGCAGGACAGCAAGTTGCCACTGATGGACGGATGGGCAGTGCTTGCCTGAGGGGAGGTGTTTACCTCCTGGGGAGCTTCTTTGGCTAGTGCTTGTTAGTGCAGCCTGTGGCTGTGAGCTCGAGGACGTGTGTCTGGTGAGGACACTGGCACATCTGAGCAGCAGAGCGCTCGGGGGGAGAGGGCCCTTTGGAGGAGAGGCTGCGGCGTCGCGGCGATGACGGGAGGCGGTGAGCAGGGGAAGCATGGCCTGCTCAGACATCTCTCCTGAAGAACCTGGCAGAGCTTCAACAGCAGAAGTGAAGAAACTGCCTGTGAAGCACTAAACCTCCCCTACTCCCACAGGAAGAATTTAGCCACCCATCTTCACAGGGTGAACCCACCTTACCTCTGTGTGCTCATCTGTGTTCRTATTTATTACTTCAGCTTCAGTAGATCAGACCCTTTATCCTGAGATGCTATTGCCACTGGAGTCTCTACATGCATGTCTCTGTAGGGGCTCCAGGCTTCTGGGAGAATACTTCCAGAAAAGGAGGACTCACAGAAGGTGATTTTGATACATCTACTGTATGTTTCCTCTTGTAAAGTCATGCAGCTGCTTCTAAAGGCTTCTGAAACTCTCTCAGATTTATTTTACTGTAATACAAAATGCTTTAATTACCGAGACAGAAAGTTTACTGGTCAGGAAATGCCGTCAATTTTCATTGCATCTCTATTACAAAGCTAGTATAATTTCCAAAAATTTACTACCTTCCATCTCCCAAATGCACAAAGTCTCATTATGTCTCAGATGCCTTTTGTGACGCATGACTCAGGAGAACATGAGCAGCACTCTGCCACTGTGCAGTTTTTTCTTCCAGCTTTGTCTGACTCAGTTTTGCTTGGCATGATTTCACCAATTTTATTTTCAAAGTTTGAGGAGCATCTAGCTAGCCAGCTATCCCAGTATATCATGTTAAAAATTTGGCCTAGATATAGAGTAAGAAATACTTGTCTGATCAACTACTTTCAAACAAATCAAGATGACTAATGCAGGATCTGTTGTAAAGCTCATTTAGTATGATGCATACCACTTTCCAGATGTTCGTATTTCTCTTCTAAAAATTAGTTTTAATTCATTGCCAATTACTGTTAAGAACAGAATTCAGTGGAAATGAATAGAAAGAAAGAAAAAAGAAATCAGAGGTGATAAAAGATGCTGAGACTAACAAGACTTACTGCTGATAYCAGATTAAGGCGTTCATGTGTAAACTGCTTGGCTGCTTTCTCATACACCCCTTATAGCRYAGAAGCAYRTATGTGGCAGCAAARGTGCCAATGGAAATAAAAGATGTTRTCCAGGTGTACATCTGGATAAAGGACAGTGGGTGGGAATGATCGTTCCTTCCCGGCACAACCTGCTGTTTTGCTTAGGGATTCGATGGAAGAGAACCTGCCCCCCAGGACATGCATCAACTTTCTTAATGTATTAGTCCTGCAGGTACTAAGTACTGCTTAGAGCTACAGCAGCACATATCAATGAAGACTGCTCCTCAAACAGGGCTACGATGCGGCAGCTTTTTGTCCTAGACCTGTTCCATTTTTCTGCTCTCTGCCTTGTGCMTTGATGGGTTTTCCATAGCAGCAGCTGGGGCCTGGCCTTTGAGTTCCCCCCACCAGGACTCCTGCAGAGAAAGGCAGAGAAGGACCAGGCTCACCTGGGCACCCAGAGCAGCTGGAGGGTGCAGAGGGATGGGGGTGTTTGGGGAGAGAGCATGGGGCTCTGTGTTAGGAAGGATTCAAAGTGAAATGGTTTTCAGGCTTCAGGAAGGGAGTTACTGGGTCATGCCCTAACTGGGCACCCCTAGGTGGGATGCCGTTCTGGGGCAGGGTCATGTGCAGAGGGCTGCTGCTGGATAGCAGGTAGTTAACTTCTTGCTATTAACTAGTAAGCYAATAAAAATGGTATAAACTCATAAATTAGTAAAATAGTAATTCAAATAAAAGTATTCCATCTCTTACTCATTTGGGCAACTCAAGACAGTTTCTAAGCAAGCATGTATTTCTTGGGATTTGCTTTAAAGATCATAAAGACTGGACAACTCTGCAAGTCCTTCAGAAATCATAACAAGATTTCTTTTTCTATTTCCAAATGGAATGTTTTTCTTTTCTGCAGTACCTCACTGTAGTATGAAGTTTGTTGAGCAAAATTGTATGTTGCAGTTGTGAAGAAGTTATGGGTGAAGAATTAATTAGGATGCTAACTGCAGTACCTTTTCTTTCTGGTGATGTGGGAAGTGTTGGAGAATGATGGTAGATGTGATGGAGACTTTGGGAATGCCTTAGCATCTCACCATTGCGTAGAAAATTATTCATACTTGAGCTGAAGATGAACAGAGCCTGTTTATTCCTCACAGAGGCTGTGCTTCGTAGGTCTCTTCTCTTAGATGATGACATTGATAGCTGAACTCGTGTCACTTCTTTTCTCCTGGGTATTGATCTTGTGCTGCTGTACAGCTTGTTTTTATTAGTATTTCAGATAAGACTTGACTTAAACCCACAAATCTATACGTCTTGTAGTGTCAATGTGATTCTGCCTAAAAGGATATAAAATATTTACAGAAAAAGGAAAAATTACAAACCAAAACTACTTTTTTACAAAAATTACAAATCAAACTTGTTGATTGCATTTTGTGAAGTCCTCATCAACCTTCCTGGAATACTTGCTCAGAAACATAGATTACCAAAAGAATGGGATTACTTTTTGCACTATTGGTTCCATCCTTCAGCAAGCAAATTAGCAAGGAATGTGTACAGAGCAGTTCATTCACTGTGGAAGTAACCATGCCCTGAAAATCTCTAAAAAGCAAGGGAGGGAAAAAGTTCCAGCCTCGCAAAGCAAGAAATTTTTCAGGTGAGGTACTGTGTGCATGGTTCTGCGCTGTGCAATCCTCATTTGGCAGGCTAATTTTATTTTGCATCCATAGAATCTACTGATACTAAATGATATATATCATGTGTGTTTTCTTTGCTCTTTGATGTGAGCTTCCACATAAATGTTCAACAGATTAACTTGAAAAAAAGAAGCTGAATGATTAATAATATCAGTTCTTATTGTGACTTGGCCATTTACAACATATATATAAATTTAAAAGGAAATTGGGGGACATTTATATTTTCCATGGATTCCATGGAGGTTAATTGCTTTCCTTCTTCAAGGAGCTCTTACCATGCAGAAACTGAGCAATACGAATGAATAGCTAAGTATTTTAGTCTAGCCTAAACACCAGTAGAATGCAAAATTTTTTGGACAAAGAAAGGTAATGTAAGCTTGAACTCTTACCAACCTGCAGTCAGACTTGTTTAAAGCAGATTGCCATCATTGTTAATCTAATAATAGATTAATAGGGAATATAATAATAATAATAGATTAATAGGGAATAGATTAATTAGGAATTGTAGTCCCACTCCCTATGACATGATGGGAGATGCTTGCGGTTTTGAAGCTCAAGTAAGCAGATTTAAAGAAAAGGCTGTTAACATCATCTATTCCAACTTGTACATGTTACAGGTCATAAAGCTTTATATAGTGGAACTGAGCAGAGGATTTGGGGGTTTATTTGGTCTCAGAAAGAATTATGAAATAGAAATTGAGGCAGGAGCGCTTCAGTGGTCCACTTTCCTACTTTCATATACTCTTACAAGACCACGCAGACTGTAGCTCTTCTTGTTTTGGAGATGGGACAAGATGTTCTCGAATGCTTGGAGCTGTTAATTTAAGAATTACTGTTTTTACAAAATATAGTGGGTTTTTTAACCAGCATCAGGAAAACATTTTTGTACTTTGAAGCCAAATGAAATTCAGTGATCAAATGCATTTGAACACAGACCTCTGTCTCTGTGTAGCATAATCTCCTTCAGCCGTCTGTGGAATTGGCAGCACAGTTTTGAGCATTAAAATTGTGGTTTATGCAAGAAATTCTGATATTGCCATAGCTCAGCAAGGACCTTCAAGCCAAAGACCGTTAAAACCTAGGACCCTCCTTTCCACCCTCCCCACTCGCTGCCTTGCTGTGGGTATCATTGCAAAGTCAGTATTTAGAACGCCTTATGAAAATACGCAATGGAGTTCCTGTTCTGTAGAAGCTTAAGCAGATTTTTGACTAATCATCAAAATGATATCCTCTACAGTTCCAGTCATTCTTCTGGTTATAATTTTATTTTTGTTTGAAGCCAGAATGCAGAATGACCCTTGGCCAGTGGAGCACCTCAGTGCTAWACTCTTGTGGACTGAAATCTGTGAGCTATTCACACTGTAGGCAGTGTGAAGGAAAACTTTATGAATTTGATTTCACGAGGGAGGCATTTTTAAGTCCTGTTGAACCCATGCTAGCAATATTGAGCGCTTTAATGGAGTCAGCCTGCCAGTTGCTGACAGTGTTTTCAGCAACCTGCCATCTCACTCAGCCAGAATCATTTAAAGTTGACATGGTGCTGAAAATGAGGAGGCTAAGGAGTCCAGATTTGCTGACATATCCGTATGTGGGCCTGTTCTAAATACACCAGGATAATCTTGCTTGRAGGTTCTGTACATCTGTGCTCTGTGTCTAGTGCATTTGGAAACGTGCTGCTATTGCACTGGGACGCTTGTTTGTGGAGACATCAGAACATCTTCAAGTAACTTCAATGAGCAATATCTTATGACACATAGAACCTACCTTCTGCTGGATGAGTACCAAACTGCTTATCTCTTCTGATAATGGGGTCACTGGCTTCGTTTTAGTAGGAAGAAGCTTTGGGGGCTGGAGAATGTGAATTCTACTCCTAGTGACCCCAGAAAGTCACCATCTAAACAACCATATCACTTATATTAGATACAAGATATGCTTACTTTTGTAAAGTAAGTTTGACTGGGAGCCTTTTTGACCTATGTTATGCACTCCTTTTCTCAAGGGTTGGTTATTTTATGACACTATAATTTTTTAGCTAGTAATCTTGGATGTTTTTACTCCTGAAAAATATCAAGCAGATCTGCAGATTATTTTGGTATAATTTCCAAGATTCCAAGGGTTAAAATTAATCCCTTAATATTTTGAGAGGTCTGAAATAGGGCAAAACAAACCCCTCTGTAAGTTATGTGAACAATCACAAATGTAACAAATGTTGCTATAGTCTTTCTCCAAGGAGTATTTACAAGGGAAAACTTGAACCTGGGGAGACAGATCTTGACCGTCAGCAAGGATACGTAGGATTCCTAGAAAGGGTAATTCAGAGCTGGAGATTAACTGTCATTGTTCTGAATTTCCCCTTGGAGCAGCTTCTCTCTCCATGGACAAGAGAGCTAGCAGGCAAATTAATCTAAGCTTGCCGTTGTGAATGCATCCCTCTCCGGCCTGAACATTGAGAATAGCATCGTCATTCCTTCTGTGTGACATYAAGGGTGTTCATTTCAGCATCTTGGCCACATTTCAGTCGTGCTAATGCCRTTGCTGGTTTGCCTCTCATTTTAATTGGGTGAATTAATTTCCCTTCCAGAAAGTGTATTGAATTGCGTTACTTTCTAGCACAGAAAGAGCCCTAGGATCAGTCATGAAAAATGGAAACTGTAGCTTAGATTACTGCTGTGTACTAACAGCTATATACATCTATCATGGGAGTGATTCATCTTGWATTTGCCAGGTAACAGCAGACAGATTTGGGAGGGGAGCCTTTGGGAAGTGGGAGAAGGAAAAGGAGGAGGGGGACTGTAGCTGAATGATTAAGAAAAGATTTAAGTGACTCACCCYGTTCTAACAGTACTGGGGAGAGAGCGAGTGAGAAACTAGTCCTTTAATCCTTCTAATCACTTCTGTGGCCAGCCCCACTCTCTGAGGTTTAAATTAAAGGATCAAATGTACAAACTGGGAACCTTTCCAGATATACTTCTGAAACGTTGTTCTACTGCTGCAGGAAATGGTTGCACTAAGCAAAGTTCTTCCCTCTGCCCCTGCCCGGGTGAATGCACACTACGTAGTRGATTTCCTGATTTCTGCTCAGGGATTTTAGTCATTTTCCATTAGAGGATCCAGGAAACGGCGAGTTGCATCCCAGGACTCCTCCCCAGATACCTCATTTTTGCCTTGGTTCCTGTCTGTTGTCCTTCTGTGTGAGGTGGGAGAAGACAAACTTTATAAAATCTCCTGAGAGATAAGAATGCTAGATATTTACTCATTATTTCTASCTTTCTAAGGGTACCACTGTTGAATTGCATGAGTTTGCAGTGGCTTCCTTTTCCTCATCTCTCCACAGAGTAGCCTGGCTGGGCCACAGCCCTTGGACTTTTCACTGGATGTTGAAATCAGCTTCTGGGGCTGTTGAATCAGCTCCTGACAGAAACAGCTGTATTTAGGAAGAAGGTGGGACTGTGGGTTGTCAAGGGCCTGTAGGACTGCTGAGTTCAGGCTATTACTATTGCAAGCAATCCTGCCACCTGATTCTTTTTACCAGTTGGTCATACTGTGTCCCAGCATAGTGGCAGGGGTGGCTTCTAGTTTCGGAAAGAAGGCTCTTCCAGATGCTTCCTTGCTAATTGGTAAAGCTCACCTTTGAATTTTCTATCTAGCTTTTCTCCTGGCCTTTGCTCAGGTCCTAACCATTGTCCTTTAGTTTTAAATAGATTGTTGTCTTCTTATTTGTTTCCACAATGCAGTTAGAGACAGCAGTGCAACTTCCCCTCAACTTTCTTTGATTAGACTAAGCTCTCTTCTCTTCTCTTCTTTCCACAGGRCAGACCCTTTTCCTAGTCTTGTATTCTTCGCTATGCCTCCTCTCCACTTTGCGTTCATCTTTCTGGAGTGTAGCTGACCAGCATTGAGTACAGGACTGCAGACAAGGTGTTTCTAGACCTCCATATCATGCCACTTAAATGTGCGAGGGTGTAGTTATAAGCAGCCACAGCTGCAGCACACCTGGTGCACTAAGTGGCCCTGCTATCTCTGTACAGGCCAGAACTGCAGGGCAGTGTTTTCCCTTCTCCCCTGCCCTCTAATATGCAGCATACTGGTTTCACAGGTCCTGCTTCTCACTACTGCTGCCCACAGCTGTCTCTCACTGTGGATTTTCAAAGCCTCCTGCTTATACCGTGTACTCATCCTATGGTACACAGAGTGCTCCACGCTCTTTGCAACAGAACATGCTGCAGCGCACAGTGCACTTCGATTTCCAACACAAAAAATCAAACTCATTTTATAGTGATGTTTCTGTCATGTCACAGGTTGATGATATCTCTTTCAAGCAAGTTTCTTGGATCTCCCCTAACTTCCTCCAGTTTGTTGAAGTTTATTTCAGGATCATCAAGAAAATGCTGATTTCTGTGCCTGTGGCTGGCTGTCTAGAAAACACACTAGTATGTAAGATGATGGAAACAAATCACTTTGCTGAGGTCAGACGCTCTTTGAACATGAGGAAAAATAATCGAGGGTAAATTGAATCTTCTGGGTATAAAAATGGGCAGTAGCAACAAAGCTAGCGTCCAAATAGTTTCTGGAGTCTTAAACACTGCACTGAAATAAAGTATGCTTTTTAGAAATCATGATGCAAATGTCCTTTTAGACTTAAAGCTTAGGTAGCCTTAGGAGAATAAGCATATTTGGAAATATAGTCTGATTATCTTTCTTGTTTTTATACCCTTGTAGCTTCAATTGAATTCTACTGTTTAAAGAGCAGAATGGAGTCCGAGCTGTTCATGTATTCCCAAATGTAACTGTGTGGCAGCTCGTATTCCCAACTATTGTTTTAAATTCCGGTGAAATAGCCTTTTCATTCAACCCAGCCAGCAGCCCTTAAGCCAGAGATGGGACCTGTGCTGTTTTGGGCTTTGAAGAAATGCAGGGATCATGMCTAAATGATAGGATAGAGTGGTTATGTTAAGCTGGTAACTGGTGATGCCACTGAAGTACTTCTTATTTGAGTGAAATGTTGTTTACTGATTGTACTAAGATCTAAGCCCTGCGATAGCTAAACTTGAGGTCTTTTTGGGAGACTACATTAATATTCATAAAGTACTTTTTGATTCCTGGAGGAAGGATGCATTATAAATATACATATTATTATTAGCAAGGTTTATTTATATGCTTTGAAGAAATTGTTTGTCAGAATCAGATTGTTGCAAGACTGAGTTCACTGCTCTGCCTAGAATAACGAATGGTCTGGGCACCGTCCTGCTGCACTTAGCCCAAGTGGGTTGGCACTGGTCGGGATACCACTGGCCAACTTAATTTAATTGCTAAGTATATCATCACTGTTGAACTTGCCAAGTGCATGCTTTACGCAATGGTGTAGTAAAGTTATATAATTATTTAAATATTTCCACTTCACTTTGTGCAAAGAAACCTGGAAATAATGAGCTTTAAAGTAGATATTTATGGTGTTTTTTTTTTCAGGCACTTGTAGAAACAGATGCGAAGTTTAAGCCTACCAATTCTAGAGGTTTCTGAGTAGGCAATATTCTTCTCATTTTCTCCTTGTCTCCTTCCGTTCACAGGTTTCCAAAATCTAACATAGAGCCACCATCAGGCAGCTTCTAATATTGCAATACAGATGTATGTAAAAGGGCTCACAGAAGACCTCAGTAAAATTAATTTATCTTTTTTTTTCAAATACATAAAGAGAGAATGACTTAAAGCATGATCTTTGGCTAAAATAAAAATATTTCTTTCTCAGATGTGTTTGTAACAGAAAGGTCGCTATTTCTTTTCAATGAGATTAAGCTTGAGTATAAGCTACATTTGTCTCTTTTTTCGGAAGATCCATAAGCAAGAATACCAGAAAGTCCAACTAGGTTTTTCAAAATATTCATTTTAAAGTAATTCTCAAGTCACCAAGCAACATCTGTTTCATTATTAAATACTCACAACTGACTAATTAAAACTGTCTTTCATCAGGTTCAGTGTGATTTCTTCTTTGTTTTTAACATCAGAATCTTCTGAGAATTTTAAGAATCACTAGGGAGTGGTTCCTTTTTATCTATTCTTATCAGCATCAGAAGTCTTTTTTTTCTGGATGTAGGAATTTTCTCCCCGTTCATTTTGAACAGCTTTTTGGCAGTCAAGAGTATTCAATCAGCCATCTCTTGTGATACTTTGTCTCTATTTGTATTCAGCCAGTCTGCAATTAGCTGCCTTGAGTGCAGCAAGCACACATCATGTTAATTCATTTCTCTTGTTCTGTGCAGTTATAGTGACATTATTCATTCATTTCTTTGCCCATTTCTAATTGTGGACTACCTCTTGCAATGGAGAGTTGGAGGCTGAGGAGCTGAGATCTCCTTCCTTGTGAAGAATAGCTTTGTAATGGGTCAAGATAGTACTTGCAAGCGAGTGAAAGTTGGCATTATCTTTCTGAGTCTTGGCTAGTGGCATGAGGTTATCTGTAAACAGCAATATAAAAAGTTACTTTCTTTGAAACAGAAGAAAAGGACATGGGATCTATTTTTCAGGGTAATTTTAAAAACTACAATTTTACCAAACGTACAGGTATAATCCCCAGATCCTTGCAGAAACAGATCTTGTGATATCAAAGAAATTTAAAGTCAGTGCAATATATGTATAATACTGTTCTCAAAAACCATTTGTGATGATATAATTAAAAAGCTTTTTGTGATGATATAATAAAAAAGCTCTAATGTTTGCATTTTGAATCTATTACAGGCAGAGATTTTCAAATGTCATTGCACTAAGAGTTAAATGCCTAGGCAAAAAACATCCACTGTAGTATAGATGTTCACATATCCCATAGAGAGTGCTCAAAGTCAGATGTTAATAAAACTTCTGTGTGCTTCTGAAATTTGTCACGCCTCTATGACTACTCTACCTGCCCTCCCATGTACTGTTCTCTCTCTGTCAGGCTTATTTCCATATCTCAAGCTATAATTAGCTTTAAACTGATGCTGCATGTATGTTTTTTCTGTGTTTGCCCCATGTGGAGCTTTCCATCTTAAAACTTTGGTTCCTTTCAGGTCTTTTCTCTAACTGTGAGTTTTAATGATGGGTTTTGTTTGCTCTGGAGAGTAAAAGCAGTAGCTTTATTCCATTTGCTGCTAAAGGCATGAGAATAATTTAGTAGAATGCCAAGAAACTGAGTTTTAGTATCACACTTTTTTCCAGCTCCTAGTTGCTGTGTTTGAGACTGAAGGTAGTCGTATTATGCCAACTCATTCAAGCTTATTCTGATTTACAAAAATAAGCTAAAAACATGCAGAAATAAAGTAGAAAACGTATCAGACCCTTAAAGCTGGACATCTCTTAACATGGTGTTATTTTTTTAACTTCATAGAAAGAATGCAGCTTTTAAAAGTACAGAAGATAAAAACAATCTCAGCCTGCCCAGAAGACCTCATGCTAAGAACTGGAAGGCTCCTGAAGTCCTTCTGGATCAAATCTGAGCCAGAGCCAAACATGCTTCTGTGAGAAGCTCTACATTGACGAGGTGGACAAGTGAGGCCAGGCAGGATGGAGCATAAAAAGTCTGGCCGTGTTGTGTGCCCCTGCAGCTGGGCCAGGAGATGGTAGAATGAGCTTTTCCTATTACAATTGTTTCTTTTTACCCTGATAGGAACTGTGCAGTGTGATGACTCACATGTAGACCTATCTCCATGACACTGATTTGAAATCATATCCCAGTTCAAAGGCAGCTCAAGTGGAGAACAGCTGTGTATGAACTGAGTGCTTTCTCTGTGGGCTAACAGAAGGGCTTGGCACCCCTCACTTTTCCATCACTTGCTTAAAGCTGCTCTATTTTTTCTTTTACAACAGGTTATACTTGTGTCAAACCTGTTTCAGAGGTCTCAATTCCTAACTCATCAGGACAGTTGATACTCTCTCTTTGCAATTAACTCTTCAGCTTACAACTCTTGAGTAAAAATCCTTGACCTGGAGCACACAGATTTCACCGTTTGAGAGTCTTGACCACAGACCTTTGTCTGTATCTTTGATTGTGATCCTGAATTTATACTGTTAACTATTCAACAGCCAGTGATAACACTGTGTTCTGAATTGATGTAATAGGGTGTTTGTAGAGTGATGACATTAAAAGATTGAGGAGTGTTCAGTTAAAATTCTGAAGGCATACAGAGTCTTGAAAGAGATAGCTGCTAATGAACAAAGTGTTGAAATATATATACATTACTGTCTATTTTTTGATTCTAAAGTGTGAGAGTAATGCCAGGCAGTATATCAGCAGCAGTGATCAGCTGTCAACATTTGTTTGACAAATTACTAATTGCTCTATTTCAAGCAATTTTTTTCAGGGTAGACAACACAAATAACTGACTTCTGCTGTTTATTTGGAGGCTGTTTGTTTCATCACAAGTAATTCCAAGAACACACCATACCGGCCGGTTAAGGCAGTAAGACAGCTTTATTTTGTGTAAAAGCTTTCAGGCAAACTATATCCCTAGATGGCTGATGGTTTTGTCATGTGGTCAGTTAAAAGAAGAGGTGAGCCTAACCTGAGAGACATTTAGAGGAAGATCCAGACCTGTAATCCTGAAGAGGAGGTTTGGTCCATGATGGCAGTTCAGGAATTCATTCAGGTGCGAGGGGCAAACGTTCCTAGCTATTGTGGGAAATTTAGTTTCTAGCGAGAAGAGACAAGATAGACTTCTAGGTTTTTAAAGGCAAGTGACTTGATGAAACGTAAGTAGAAGACTGTCCAGATGGCAGGCTTTGCAAATAAAAAGGCTGCTGTATTTAAAAGCAGCAGGATTATTTGAATGGGCCAAATAGAAGCAAGCGTTACATCAAAATGGAGAGCCGAGAGACTGGAGATGCTGAATGTACAAATTGTCATGAACTATAGCCTGAAATCAATGTGTGACATGGAAGCTGTTGGAGAATTGTGTAACACGGTTCTGCTTCTGTGCAAAAGAAAGATTGGAAGTAATAGCTGTGTATGCATGCAGCAGACTGAAAACTGGAGGGAGAATTATAATAATGAGAGGAGAGGAAGGTTTTGGTATGGGTGAATTCTAGGTTGAATTCGACTGACATTTTGGTCAGCAGCAGATGAGGTGCTGATGCATAGATTTGCAAGAATAGAAGAGAAACAAAATAATGTGCTGTCACACTGTTTTTGTGCTGCCAGGACCTTTGGGAATGTTACCTGTTTCACTTCAAAATAAACTATATCCCTTTATCTTCCAAAGCCACAAGGGAGTCTATAAGTAGACTCAATCATGAACATTGACAAGTTTCTGATGTTTTCCGTCAGTGGACTTTTTCTGCTGGCTGATGTAGCCACTGAACAGAGCAGTGGTCTCAGCCCTTTCTGTTCCCTTTGAGATGTGTCTTGTTGGTCAGAGGAGCTGGAGTGTTGAAAGAAGTGTGTCTTGTACCAAGCAACCAAATGCCATACCAGTCTGATGGAAGCTGCCATTAATGTCTGGAGATCTGTCTGAAAGTGGGTGTGCAGGAACGTAAGAGCCAAAACAGTGGCTGCATTTTTTGAAATCGTGTTAGACTAGATGGGGGAAATGAAGATGGATGAACCCCCCATTCATGATCCCACATTTAGGTATTCACGTATATCTACATAGAAGCAAACTTATATATGAGAAAGGGTTAAGCATTTGAAATGGGAAGTTGTTATTTAAATACTATTACAGATGAAATATGAAGAGGAAAATGTTGTGGTACGACAGTGGTCCCACTGTCCCTAATGTTTCCTTCTGTGCATTTATTTTTGTGTTTGGATCCCTCTGCATTGCTTCTATCCTCAAAAATGTCTCCTCTTACATGGTCTGAACTTTTCATCTATGGCTCGCTTAGGTCGAAGTGTGAAGTCACGGTTAAGTGTGTACTGTCTCGTATTATTTGGCTTATTAGTAGACTAGTGATGTGGCCTATGCCTAGCAGCATAGGTCTATGGATTACCATTACAATAATAACAGGAGTAATTGTAGGCAGCAAGGCTGGTAATAAACTGCATTTTTATATTATTCAGTAATAGCAATGTTTTATTGCTTATTTATTGAGAAAAAAGACTTAAGTTCCATGGCGAAGGTATAGTATGCAATTCATCGTTGACACGTAAGTAGTACATAAATTTATAATATTGTAGAGGAAAAAATAGTTTAAAGGACATACCTACCAGATATGAAGGAAAGAGTAAACCAGTTAAAAATAAAAACCGTAAGACAACAACAAAAAATCTGAAAGCTATGATCTGCATTTATTCAGAGTGTATTTATTTTTCTTTTACTTACACTCTGCCTAAAGATAAGCTCTGTGTGTTTCAGTTCTCTCTGCTTTTCTGAAGTGTATAATAATTTTTGAGAGACACAACAAAGAAAACTGAAAGCTTGGGAGTTCATACAGATGGCAGGAATTTTCACTATAGGCCCTGAAAAGTATCCTGAATCCCGCACAAAAAGTACTCACCGCATGACAGGCTGACAAAAGTTGATTATAGGCTTAAAAAAAAGGCTTTCATACAAGTTCTTATGTTATGCAGAACAAAAGAGCTCATGATATTAGTACATTTTGCCAAAACATGGTCAAATTTAAAAAGAAAAATGTTTTAATTTGTTATCTAGTTAATGGCCTACCTACAAAAATAGAGGCTGGAAGCCTTTGTGTATGGCCAAGTTACATATCTCTGAAACTGTAGACTTTATTTCGAGTTTGCTGCATGCATAACTGTAGCATCAGTAGTGAGAACCAGAGTAATGGATGCGTTTTACCTAGGATGTTATCAACGAAACATTGCTCTCTGCTTTTTTTATTGTGCTGTACGGCATCTGTTCAGTCCCCTCCTAGTCCCCTCTTTAGTTACTCATCAAGCAAATACTCAGTACCAGTAGTACAGCAAGTAACTCCTGCAAAAAATTCCTGCCTTCTTTTCTCTTAGGGGGAAGCCTTAGATTATCCACACTGTGACCTGCCAAATTCATATATGCTGTAGATGAAAATGCTTGCTCTCTCTTTGGGGAAGAAAGAGATGTTGACTGGACCCAAGCCTTTGTCTCTGATAAATCCCCAGTATCCATGACACAAGTGGTTACTGGGGGTCGGGGTGCGAGTGGGGCTTATGATCATTTCCTTTTGTTTTTTTTCCAGTGAAACACTTTATCCTAACCATAGCCAGGATGAGAGGCAATAAATATCAGGTGCTGTCCTGGGCACCTTTTGCTTCTAAACAAGTTTGTACATGAAGACCAGAAACTTGGCTACCTAAGGTTTTGTATCATATGGTTGAGCACTAGTGATGCCTAATGTGGGAATGTTATTTCAGCAGACAACATAGTTGGTGCCAGTCTGATGTTTGAGAGGTTTTGCTCATCTCGTGATAATCAAGGATAATAATAATTGCTGAAAAAGGCCTTTCTTTGAACTGTTGACTCTTTTTGAATGTTGAAGTATTCAGTGATACATCCCAACTTAAGTCCAAATGGTTTTTAGCCATGCTTTTATGAAAATACATTAAAAGAACAATGCCAAGTTATATCATTCTGGATTGCAAGTAGGATAACATTTACCTAGACTACAGAGTATGAAACTATCAACTGCACTAATCAAGTGTTTGGGGTAAAGTTTTCCCGTTACGGGTTGCCCAGGAAGGGGGACAGAATGGGAAGTTAAGCCCATCGCAGCGGAAATGATTGAAGTCACTGTCATCAATACAAATATCAGGCTTTTCATTAGCTCTGTTCACTGTGACATATTCAGTCCTCTTGACACAAGGTTTATGCTCTAATATTTGCTGTGTCGAAAAAAAGAAAGAAAAATAACAATGAACTATAGTCATTATAATATGCAACCATAAAACAACTGTATGGCATTAGGCTTTTGTTTGGTGATTGACCATGTAGATACTCCTGATCCACTAGGTTGCCATCTCTCTGCTTCCAGGAAGAAGACAAATTTCAAGGTCAGCAGAAGCCCACCTTTCACTGAGAAAAGCTTGGCTCAATTTTCATGTAACTGCCTCTTTCCTGCTCTGTTCTGCCAACTTACATTACTGTTTTTTACAGTGTGCTGAGTAAAATTCAGCCTTTGAAATGTGGAAAAGCTATTGTTTCATTTTAGCTGAGCTAAAAAATGAGAAAGTGTGCTGAGATGACCTATTTCTGGCTGGAATGTGGGACCATTTCAGCCACGTGTTCGTTAGCAGAGCCAGACCTCGTTTTAACCTGGCAGATCTGCTTAACAGTAAAGCTACACCGTGGAGAGCAACTAACTGGTAAATAAATGAAGAGAAACTCATTTATCAGGAAATAAACCTACACAAAAGTCTCATATACAGGAAATGGTATCTCAGAGGTTTTGTTGTAAACATTTTGTCCTTGAGCACAGCAAGGCAGTGGAGCAGGTTGCCCAGAGAGGTTGTGCAATCTCTCCATCTCTGAAGGTTTTCRAGACCCAACTGGATAAAGCCCAGAGCAACCTGGTGTGACCTCAGAGCTCACCCTGGTTTGAACGAGAGGCAGCACTGGAGACCTCCTGATGTCCCTTCCAACCTGAATTTCCTGTAGTCTTATTAAATTCTCCAAATTAAATTAAAACAAAATAAGAATGGACATTTGGGAAGATGTATATGCACTTAATGTTCAAAAAAACAACACACTTTCTCTGTAACTCATGTAATGCCGCAAAACACAACGCAGCTTCAGTAAAATTGTGTGGCAGCTGCATTCTGAGCTTAACAAAGTGACTTTGATATCTTGTAATTCTAGTTCTAATGTTTCCAAACATGATATAGATATGAGCACTTGCAAAAGTGATCTCCAGTTATATTAATAGCAATTCTCTTTTGTATCATCTCTGTGCAGATCAGTGGCTGGTTTATGCAACAGCCTAGTACTCAACATGAAAGGAGGAGAGCTTAATACTGATTTTTTAACAGTTGGAGTAGCTTACACATTCAAAATTCTTCTAGTTTATACTCTTTTTTTTTGGCAGGATATGCTGATTTGGTCTGTGGTGACTTCCAAAAGCTAAGCAAAGGAAGTTACTCTGTGGTAGCTGGAGTTAATCCTATRGTGACGATTTTCAGGAAGGCTTTTTGAGTGAAGATGGGCTTTGGGTTTTATGTTTAAAACAGACTAAGGGTAAGAAGCATGTAGATCACATCCTTGCTACCTACAAACTCAATTCATTAAGCACAAAATTGGAACAGCTTTGGGAGCTAACAGACTCCACCGTTAGGAAGATTTTCTAAATTGTCCTGGTTAATTCTTTCATTTCTTCAATTCTCTTTCTCTGTTTCTAGTTCAGCGCTTAAATCATTTGTCTGCATCCTCAGTGCTATGTACTCTCTGGAATCAGATAGATAGTTTATTATGTTACCCTTGTTTACAGACACATGTGTGTTCAAACTTTCTGTGTTACTTATTAAATTGTGTTACTTATTAAATTGTCCTTGCTAACTGACCTCTCTTTTTAATAGTTTTTTGCTTTTAATAGTTTTTGTTCTTTCAGAATTATTATGAAATCACCAAAATTCTTCCCCAGTACAAGAAAGACATGGAGCTACTGGAGAGAGTAGTGTAGGGCTACAAAGCTGATCCGAGGGCTGGAGCACCTGCCCTATGAGGAACGGCTGCGAGAGCTGGGCCTCTTCAGCCTGGGGGAGAGAAGACTGAGGGGGGATCTGAACAATGTGTACAAGTACCTGAAGGGAGGGTGTCAAGGGGACAGGGACAAATTCTTTTCAGTTGTCCCATGTGACAGGACAAGAGGCAATGGGCAGAAATTGAAGCACAGAAAGTTCCGCCTGACCGTGAGGGGGAATTTCTTCCCTGTGAGAGTGACGGAGCACTGGACCAGGTTGCCCAGAGAGGTGGTGGAGTCTCCTTCTGTGGAGATCTTCAAGGCCCGCCTGGATGCAACCCTGTCTACCATGCTGTAGATGACCGTGCTGAGCAGGGAGGTTGGACTAGATGATMYCCAGAGGTCCCTTCCAACCTTACTGATTCTGTGATTCTRTGATGCTATGATTSTATGAAAAGCTCAAATCTTGTACATAAAGCAGCTGCACTTTATAAAAGCAAATGATAAAACTGAACAAGGCAGCTTAGAAATCTCCAAAATACAGATTTTTGGTTATGGAAGCAGACTGGCACAYTTTTGCACAAAATCAAATTAGATGGTGTTTTAAGTGCAGCTTGCATACATACGTAATACACTTGTGTTTCGTACTTGTGGCACTTGATAAAAATGATGAGATGATCATAATGGTACYAGTTCAGGATTATGTTCTCTTCTGCTAGCAATTTCATTCAGGAGCAAACTGGCCTTTTGGAAAGCAATTAGTAAACCAAAATGTGCTTTAAGAGATAAAAGAAGAGAGACTGGCTTATTTTGAGATAGCAGCAAAAGTTCATTGCAACYTTACAGACAGTTCATATCATAGTGAAGGGACATGAAGAGATAATCTTGTGTAACATACGTCTCAAAATGAAGCCAGTATTACAAACCGTGTCCTGTATAYGCTGTTAGAAGCTTTGCATGAATAAGACATTAATGAAATCACTGCTATCCTTTCTGGCCCAGTTTAAAAAAGAAGCCTTACCACTTCCTGTAATGTCTTAAAAGGCATTTATCCTCTCTTCTTACCTGTGGATAAGCACAGATTTCAACGTTATGATCCCTTTGGAAGCTGTATGAATCCCTTAAGGGACTCTCTTTTCGTATACTCTTTAAGTGCRTATCAGCAAAATGTTTCTCAAGGTGCTACCAAGTCGCTGTCTGAGCAAAGCTTCTGGCAATTAAGCTCACAATGGTACTGTGGAAAGCTTTTGCATCCTGGGGCAATTTCAAATCCTGCCCAGGATCTTTGCTTTAAGTATTCTCTTTTGCCAGTATAAGATGTGAGACATAAGTTTAACTGCACAAATAGCTGGGGAATTTCACTTGCCTGTCAACAAAATCAGCCCGATGGGATGGTTCTTTTAATCCTGCTACCTGTTATGAGTGACTGAAACACCCACACGTTATGAATGATAAACATCCAGAGACCTTTCTGGCATAAAATACTTTAAAACAATATTCCAACCTAACTCTGATTAAGACCTTTGCAGGTGTATATCTGGTTTTTTATATATACACACATACATGTACAAGTACTTGCACAATATGTRTACGTATACGTATGCATAAAGTGAAATTTATTTGAAGTGGTAGCAGAGAGTGATGGAGTTTAGGTTTAAAACTTCAGTTAGAATATTTTTTATGATAATCTTGGTGGCTATTGTGCTGTGCTATGCAGTAGAAGAAACTGGGCTAGAAAGAGGGAGGTCTATTTCTTATTTCCTAGACTGAACTCTTTACTAAACATGCAGTGAAATTTCCTGCTGTGTTTGTTTTAAACTTCTGGGTAAAACTTTCGTTTGGGGGAGTTTAGCTCTTTCTACCAAAGTATCTGGTGATGACCAGAGTCCGAAGCTTTACTGGGCAATAAGAAGTGTTGGTGTCACCCAGTATGCAGCCCGGCCCACGGGCAGTGCTGCAGCTTGTCGGTGGACTCTGATGGGTCCCCTGAAGGGTCCCTTGAAGCACCTGAGGTGCTTCAGTGGGAGCACGTGCATTTCCAGCGCTAGGGGAATGATGGTTAACAGGAGAAGGGAGCAGGAGACGCCTCTTTCCCCCCCCACACACCATTCCTGTCTCCTCTTTGGATGTATTTTTGAACACGTGTCTTCTGTACMCATCTGAACACATGTATTTCTAACAGGTATTTCTGAAGAATTTAAACACTTCTGAACAGGGAGTGTTACCAAGGAGTGTGGTTGGAGTGGGAAAGATAAATTGTGTGGATGCAGTCATTTGAAAACATGTCCAATTATTTCCTTTACAAACGTCTACTAGCTGTTATGAGAGAATGCAATTACCATTTGTGTGTCCATGGAATATAAAATGAGTCATGGATTTGTTTGGAGAGAAAAGTAAGACATAGCAATATTGTATAACGCACAACTAAAAGTAGATATGCTGACAGTGCATTTAAATGTACAAAATATTTTCCTTAAACACTCAGAATTATACTACAATTATATTGGTATTTGGACTGAAACCCATCAAAATAAGGAAATTAGAGGTAATATTGTGCATTTGATGTTAGGCTGGATCCTTATGGGAATTTTGTGCCTACTGTTTGTTTTTTTCGTGATTCTCTAACAGTTTACCTAAGTCACTCTTGTTAAAAGTGTCCTAAGCATGACTGCGTAATCTTTGCCAACCGCAAGTGGTGTTACAGCATTATGTTGTTACAGACTTGCACACACTAAGCTAGTGAATATTTTTAGTTTACTTTAAACATTTAAAGTTTAATACTCTCAGACSTTAACCAAAATAGGCAGACACAGGGCATAATAATTGCTCCATAAAATATGAGATAGCTGGTCCAGATACATTTCCTATTTTGTTATACAAGCTCAAACTAGGATGGAATATGAGACTTGCAAGCTGCTCTCTCAGAATAAATAAATGCCTTGCCACTATATGAAGAAAATTCTGAGTGTGGGAAGGAAAGAAGAAAGAGCACATGCCGCTCACAAAACTAATGCCCTACAATGTAAACTGAGTATGCAGGTCAATAATGCAAAATCAGTATGTGGAAGCAAGAGAGAACCAAAGTGTTAGGTCCAGGTTACTATGTTTATTTGCTTTGAATTAGAGTTAGAAATGGGGGAACATTTTAAAAGTCTTTAGCTTCCAGAGCCCTTTTCATTCTGAAGTAAGTCAAAATCTTGCAGGCTTACTGTGTGAAAAATATAATCATGTTCAATTGTAAGAAAAGAACTAAAATCCATCATTTTTCTCCTCTGAAAGCACTCAGACAGTTCAGTGAAGTGTAGGTGTGCAATATCAGAATGCAGATAAAAACAATGAGTGCTATCAACTTTGCAAACAAAAGAGATTTGGATGCAGATTATATTTTCTGCAAACCCATACTTGGGAGGCAAGAGTAAGATCAGATAAGCAGTTCCGTTTTGAAAGCACATGTCTATAATGAGGGATCTTTGCTCTTTGGATTGGCACACACGTAATGTATGTGGAGAGCTTGCTCCAGTATATATCTCAAGCAATTTTGTCAAAGCTATTTTTAAACATCGATAAGAAAAAAAAATAGTTCTACTAAGTAAGCATTGATTATGATATCTGGTTTTCAAAGAGGTTCTTGAATAAAAGTAGCCAGCTTTTGAGAAACTTTAGTTGGTGAAGATCCTATTGATGTCTGTAAGAGCTGCACATATCTTTGAGAACTAAGCTACCTCGCTGACTTAAAATGAAATTTAGAAGCTCAATTTAGGAGTTTAAATTTAACATTATCATTTTACAAATCATTTCTGGTAACCTGTCATTGTGTAGAGAAGTTTTTTCTGAGTTACGTAAAATTAACTTTTCTTGCAGAAACAGAATTTTTTGGAAATCAAATAAAAATTTAAGAGGCTTTGAGTGATGAACAGTTGCTGAGAAGAAATATGAGAAATATAAAAATATGCAAGGTACTAGTAAGAATTTGTAGCTTCCATTTACAGTCCAGAAAAATCACATATCATATGAGTACCTCAGATGTCTAAGTCGTTAGCATTCATTTTTGACTGGTAGAGTCATTCTACCTGTCATTGTTAGATTCATTTTGCATGTAAATGCATAAAGTCTTTGGATTTGGCCTATTATATTGCTGCCAGAGGTTAAACTGTGTTCTCAGCACAGTGGTGCAGTTTAGTAAAATATCAGAAAGTGATTAATGGAACTAATTTACTACATTTTTGCACATCCCAGAGAAGGGAAGAGTTTGTTATTTGTTAAACCTCGCCTAATGTCTGCTCGTGGTGTATGGAGTATCTGCTGCAAAACAAGTTTTGAAACGCTTAGAGTAAGTTTCAAACAAGTGCAAAACTGAACTGCTACAAAAATTAGAACTGAGAGAGGAAGAAAAATTATAAAACGGGAACAAAATACTTCCTTTCATTTTATTTTAAATTGCATCTGCCAGTTTCATTGAATTAACTGTGTTTTTGGCAAAGTCTTTGTGTTTGGAGAGACATTTTTTGAAAGAAAACTGTTCCATGAAATTTTTAGTTTGGCTCTTAAACAACAGCTTAGTATTCCTAGCTTGTGATAACACCCTATTATATGAAGAAATTAGGTGCCTACATTCCTTTGAATTTTGAATTTGTGATCTTTAAATCAAGTGTAACTGTAATTACCGTATTAATAAAAAAGGTTGCACTTTAAGTATTTGTTTTGAAGTATATATCATTAGGGATGGAGACTTGCCGAAATAATGTCGTGGTGGGCCAAAACCACAAGGAACCAGAGCAGCAGCTGAAGACGAGTGTTTTTGTTTTGCTCTTTTATTTTGTCATCTTACTTTGAAAACTCCTGCTATCCTATTTCTGCAGATCTTGGCAGAGGAATAAATCTGCTGTCAGAAAGTGTTACGTGAAGCTGCCAAGCAGGCAGAGCAATCTGTGCTTCCTGTAATCTCTGTCTGCAGACAGCTACCACTGCTGGTCTTTGCCTCGGCATTATATTTTGCCCATGGAGAACCTCCTGATACCGATTATTGTTGCAAATAATTTGCTTGCTTGGTGTTTGCTGACAAGCTAATGACCACATCAGTAATCCTTAGGTGGCCTTAGAAAGTTAAGAGTAGCTTTGGCAGATGACACTACTTTTTTTTTTCTTTTTTCTTTTCTTTTTTTTTTTTTTTTTTTAACCTTCCACCTTTAGGACAGAGGAAAAAATAAACACAGCATGGTTTACTTCTGTTGTCACTGATACTACAAGTTTCTATTGCTAGAATATTGTCTTGATTTTTTTTTCTCCCCCCCAAAAATGTTTTTTTTTTCACATGTCTTGTGCTGAACAGGTAGAATTTAGCTGTGTTCTTATACAGAGTTAATTCCTGTGTCATTGGTGAGACGGAGCTGTTGAGGGATGCACTGTGAGCAGTGGGGGAACTTCACCATACTGCAGTGGGGAGAAGAGGCAACAGTTACTTACTACTTGGGCTGAATAACTGTAGTGGAAAATAGTCTTGTCCATCAAGATTCCCAGGATGCCTGTGGTTAGGTTGTCCTGTGTAATGTTGCGGTATTTGAGGTTAGGAGCCTTCTTTAAAGAGGATGAATAAGAAATAATTCTATGGGACAAAACCAGCAAAACCTGGGTTTGTATTGCTCTCCTGTGCGATTTCTKTGGTGGTAACTGTCTGAAGATGCTAAGCTTCACATTCCTCTCACTGCCTTTTCCTCGGCAAACTGGTGTCTGGTCACTTGTATTTTCAGAACACACCTCTAAACTTAGTACTTTTAGATCCTTACCCATCTGCTTAATTTGGCCAATTGGTTGAAGAGTARGAGGCCTGGCAGACAGACAGACAGACAGACACAGGTTTATGCACAGGCTGTTACTATTGCATGAGCCTTGCTTCCTCCGGAGGAACTAGGTCTGGAAATAACTTCTTGTAGGAACCGTGTGCTCTCAGATTACATACCTCCAAAATAAGGTTAGTGAGGTTTTGAATCTGGACTGGTGGGCCAGCCGCAGGAGCCCGATGCCTGGCACTCCGTGACGTGGGGAGAACCCAGTCCTGCAGGCAGTGAATACRCGTGGCTGATGCGTTTCTCAGGTGAGCCGGTGCGCTCGCAGCTGGTGCGGTTTCTCAGCTGTGGACTTAAGGTTCTGCAGSTGTGATGCAGGCTGTTTCTTTGTGTGTTTTCTAGAGGCTTCTTATCTTTAAATTTTATACATCTGTTTAATTTTTTTTTTCTGTTTTAAAAGATCGCCAGCAAGGTCCATCACCAAAGCTTGTCAGTACTTTACTGCAGAGATGAAAGATGGAAAAGCAGGTGGGTTGTTAACATTAAAGTGCCTCATGGCTTTGTGCAAGGCAGGGTACTGAGTTCAGGTGTAGTTTTGTGGTATAGGTTCCCTTTCCAATACTAAGCGAAAACTCAATTTTTTAAAGTCATATCCGAGTAGACATAACAACTGTAAAGAGGGCTGAGAGTATCAGCTCATTTCACACGAGCCACTGAACAGGCAGGTTTTGCTTTTTAATGGACACAGTCTGTGCTCATCACAGCAGATTACTACCACAGAGAAGTACTGTATGCACGTGTGTGTATACCCTTGAGGATCAAATTGGTATGTAGAAGGCGATGCCCTTACGTCTCTCTGGAGGGTGGGCCTCTAAGCCATTTTTGTAATAGCGTTTTAACAATCCATTAAGAGCCTCCAATCTTTTTAGCAATGAAATCCATCACTTGCTCAGCATGTGTCCTTTAATGCAGCAGTCTTGCTTAAAATCGCTACTTATCCAATTATTATTTTTTCCACTTGGTTTACAGCCAGTGTCAAAAAGTATAATGTCCACTTGCCAAGTAAATAGAAAAATCCATCTGCCACTGTTTCCATTTGCCAAGTGTAGGGTATTATTATCACATTTGGGCTTTTTATTTCCCTGGTAATAGCAAGTTTCAGTTTGCACTCAGGTTTAAATATGGATATACATTCATGCATTTGTCAGTGTTACTCAGTGAATTCTGTAATGATGTCAATGTTTGTTTAGTCTACACAGCTATCTGGCAGTTAGCAAGCAGCAAAGCTTTTCTTCTTAATGGTACAGTGGTCACTGGAAGAACTGATAACCCCTTTTTCCAAAAATAGAACAGCTATATCTCACCTTAAATCCAATGTTCTCTAATCCARACCATAGAGCAAGACATGTCCAATATTGCTCCATGTACTAGCTCTTGATTCTGAKATTCAAGTGAAAATGGTGGTGACATATCTTCCCATTTTTCTGAGGTTTTCTTCTGAGTGAATGGGGGAAGAAAGAAAGAGGGCCGTTCCTTACCTCTGCCAGTGCTGTGGGATTGGAGGCGAACCACTGTTACTGATGCAGAATCACCCATGTAACTGCCACTTTACWAGTGGATGGAAAAATAGTAAATATCAGAATATTAAGGGCCTATTTTAACCCTTTGTGTCTTGAAAATTATCCCAGGGTAGTCTGCAGATCCAATGGGAAGCTGGCATCCCGCAAATTAAGATTCTGTTCCCACCATGGTCTCCATGTGGGTAAATCCTATGGCTATTGCAGTATTTAGACAAAACAACAGATAAATGACAGGGACTAGGCAGAGAGGGAGGGAGTAGGGCTTCAAAAGTAAGATGAAGGATTCCTTCCGGTTTCATTAAATACATACCTCCTGAATCGTGTACATTAGCATGCACATCTTCGGCATGTTTTGGTTAGTGCTGAATTACCGGTGTGATGTTAACGTCCAGCAGTGCAGTCTCGTGTCACTGCCTTTTACCGAGTGACAGCTGGCCTGTCTCTCGGTATCCTTTTTGTGTGTCACGGACAGGGGCTCGTGTGCAGGCTGCYGTGGCAAAGCCGGGAGGTATTAGTCTCAACTTTGCATCTTTTGTTCGCTGCTCTCCACCATGCCAGGTTATGCCTGAACCGTGCCTCAAGTTGGGGATTGCGGGTAGATCTTGTAGCCTGTATATTTTCCTTAATCAACATTTTGCAGATGCTTTCAGATGTGCTCCTTCAATGTTGAACTGAACATTACAAATGGCATAGCTTAATTTTATCATTGTTCTTTCTCAGTATTTCATTTTCAGTATGCCCAGCCATCAGATAATGATTTTACCTATCAAATTTGCCTATCTAGCCCGGGATTCAGAAATGAAACTGAGGGGGTTTTTAATGCTTGTATTATTGACAGTAATAAAATTAATTCCGTAATATTTATGGCTTTACTTACAAAAGATGTAAATGTTCATGGACTTTCATGGCCACTGGCCATCAGCATTGCTCATATACAGGACTGGGAGCGCTCGCTTAATCCAGGTACCACTTGTTTCTTCAGATGTTGAAAATGAAGCTTCCGTGGGCTCGTCCTGTTCTTTATACAAAATRTTCTGGGACTCCTGGTATGTTTAGGGTTTGGAAACAGGATATCTCACTTGCCCAAGTTGCAAATGATCGGTGCTTTATACAACAAGCCAACAACTGGACCCTTGGGATTGCTTGGGGTGATAAAACTAAATGCTATGTTCCTATCAGTTTCTCTTTGTGTGTGTATGTATACATACGCATTTTTAAACAAGTTCTAGGTTGGAAATCTGACCTCAGTGACAGGAGTTACAAGCTCACTGTTCTGCAGGAACTTCTCATTCATTGCTTCCTGACAGCAGAACATTGAACAAACAGACTTTTATCAYGCTCACTCTTGCATGTTAGTTGGCTGCTGTTAATGTTAGAAGTGCCTAAGCTATTACTGTCTATTAATTACTATYACTGTTTGGTGCTCCATTCTAGTCTGCCTGCAGTACTGCTCGTACCAGTTCCCTGTTTTAAATCAAGCAGCGTTATGTAACAGTAAGATAACAGTAGAACTTGTGGACTTGGTGTAGTGACTGTGTTTGCAAGGTGGGATGTCTGCTCAAAGTCAGTGCAATCACACTACTGGAAGCAGAGCAGCAGAAGGGTGAATTAGGCTCAATGCCTTTTCTTTTCATCCTTTTATATATTTAAAAGAATGACTATGCTTGGTAAAAACAGTGGAAAAATAGATTTTCAGAGGGTCAGAGAAAGGAGGTTGAAAGGAGCCGTTTGACATCATTTCTGGGTGGTACTGTGTATTCTTTGTTTCACGAAAATGCATCAGGCAAAAGCAGTCAGTCTGCTGTAGGATCTACTATACCTTTCTGRTTCTATTGCTTTTTTTGCCTTTTTTTTTTTTTAATGTGAAAGTGAAAAATAGAGTGATATGAATGTGAAATGAATGGAGTAACTTACTTAACTGATTGCCTCTTTCGTCGTTCTCTTAGATTAGTGCATCTTAGTTTCTGTCTGGTATGACTTAAGAATCTTTGTTCCATTGTTATTTTGAATCTTTTACATTATTTTTTTTCTGTAAAGTGAAAGAATCTTTATTGTTGGTATGGATCCAAGCTTGGTGGAGGCCAAAGCAAAAATAGTTACTGTTACATAAGTAATTTTTAAATCAATGAACACTGGGAAATGTAAAAATATCAAAGATAATCAACGTAATTCTTCAAAAACTTGCACCCAGTTAGAGGGAACCTCTTTGTGCAGGTAACTGCTTTATTCAAGCAAGCAGGTGTTTTGCAGGCACACTCTTAAGACCAAATCTTGAAACATTATTTTGTAGTGTCAAATAAGCACAAACTAAGGGAGAACAGTTTTCTCTTGGAAAGAAGTACTTCTGAATTGYAAACCAACTATTTTCCACTTTTGCAATTTTGATGTAGGGGAAGTGCTTTATAATGATAAGGCAGAATTATTTTCCTTATTTTATAATTGGCAGAAGCAATGTATATGTAATTAATTAACTTGTCAGTGAGATAACTGAGAAAAGAATCCATTAGATTTAATTTTAGCAGTAATAATGAGAGTAAAAAAGAAAAAAGCCTTTAAGAACTTAATTGAAACTGTAGCTTGACTTTGCTGAAAACTGCACAAGTCCACGAGTTGAAGACKTTATGATTCAAAGGTAGAAACACCTGAAGGGCTGGGGGACGTGGATACCGCACACAAACAAATACATGTGGTAAGGTAGCAGGACTGCCCTGCTATGTGTAGGGGAAGGAGACAGAGGAGGGACTGTGGGAGCAGAAAAAAGGGCAAGTCRCAGCAGCGCGTTCTCTGCTTGAATTCAGAGTTCTTGTACCACTGAGGAGCGCGGTAGCAGAGTAGGAGCCCAGTGTGCTAAGCGCAGCCGAACATGAAGCGAGAGAGAGTCCTTGACYCAAGTGGCAGGGAGGAGAAATTTGACCATTGGTGCTGTTCTCTGCCTGTTAGTTGTGCAGGAGCATCTCCCTGTTTACACCTTTTTGTTACTGCTGCAGTGCTTCACTTCTTTTTCCTGAGGATTTTGAAACCGAGGAAAAGGAAAGCTGCCAAGACATACCAAACTCCAAAATTAAATCAGCTCAACAAATTTTCACAGAAGCTTGTCTAAATTGTCCTTTAAAACCTTCAAAACACCTAATCTATACCTTCAGTGTTGTTCTTGCCACTTTTATCCTMCTTCTGATGAGCCAATGTGTCTTTCTCGTGCTACCAGTTTGGGAGTAACTCAGCCTGTTGCTAAGAAGCATCACTAGGGACATCAGAGGTTACTGAGTTAATTATCACACCAAGAGATCATTAGGTAAATCATACTCCACTAATATACTGATTGCATGCTGCATTCCCATTAGTGAAAAAAAAAGGATCTGTAAAACAAAGAAACAAAGACCTCTTTTACCCAGAGGTCTGGAAAGCAAAAATAAGGTGTTCTCCTAGAGATTGCAGCTGTGAGCTGAAGTCTTTCAAATCATGCTGACACATGCAAGTCAGCCTAAAAATACAAGAGCATTTGATCAGAAATATGCTAATTTATTCTCAGACTCGTACAGTGATAGGAATTTTATAACATGCATCTTTGTGAAGTGTTTTGATTTCTACAGTAGTGAAGTGCTCTGGAAGTGGAAAGTGTTACTGTATTGTTAATGCTAATTAAATTAGGCAATTCAATTTACTTGGCTCGCTGAAAGCAGAATGGCTCATACAACTTTTCCCTATCTATAGCAGGAATTCAGAACCTTCATCGTAATGAAGAAAGCCTGTATTCGGGCAATGAAAAACTGATAATCAGTTAGTCCAGAATTTCCTCTTTCACTGTGCAAAATAAACCTACCAAAATGTGTTTGAGCSTACATCATCYTYWTCTCTGTGAGTTAYTGCAGTCCAACTGTTCATGGCACCAAAGATCACAGCACRGTGATATCCGTTCTCTCAGTTCACATGCGCTCCAATTTCTAGACTCCAGGGGCTATATCTACYTTTTTCATATTGTCTGCAAGTATACTAGCACTTATTTGTCATCTATCTTAGTCCTCAGAATTGTCATCAGGATGAAACTTAAGCATATATCTCTCATTTAACCACTTTATTTTACTGGACAAACTTTATCATTATCAAAGGTTGTGAAAGGGTATTGCTCAAAATAGTTGATGTTCTTAATTCTGTCTGTTGAACCTAGATATATCAATCATGGCACTTGGTTTCAGTGAACCTCTAGAGYTTAGGATTCAGTTCCTAGCTGTAGCCTATAATCTTGTGGATTTAAAATGCCATGGAAAGGTAAATATCCTCTCATCATCAGAAGACAACAGTACTAATATTTAGATTTGTTTGAAAGGCTGATAAAGAGAAAACAATTTAATTCCAAAAATGTGAAAGGAATACTTTGGTATCACTTTTTTACTTCAATGAGGTGATGTTATTTTCAGTATTGGCAAGTTAAAAAAGAAAAAGAAAAGTAATTCTATAAAAAAAAGCAGAGGGTTTATAATTAAGTCAACCTTATTAAATCAGTCCTTTACAGCATACAAAATAAACAGAGAATCTTCATCACTCTCCCCGGATTTTCATTCTAAAGCACACTCTGGTTTGTTTATACAAGCATCACATTATAAACTGGGCATACTATGCCATCTGAAATACTACAGCACCACGCAGGATTAAGAAATAGTTGAAATATCTCAGGGTATGGAGTGCTTAATGCCTGTAAATGTTGCCTTTCCAGTGAGGAGGATTCTCCCCACTCATCGGTGGAGGTCACTGGCACGTTTTTCCTGAGACATTTAGCAACAGGACCATTACTCACAAGAGAAGTCTGCAGTAATGTTGTGTCTTTTTTTGTGAAAGGGCTCCAGAGCTGTCAATCCGTCTTCTTTCCTTAGAACTAACARTATTTCTCAACATGTGAAAATTGACTGTTTTATAGCTGAAATTTCTGATGGACATGRTCTTCACTGTGACGCAGAAGAGCATATAGGAAAAAAATGCTGCCTGGGCTGGAAAGGTGGAGTGTGACATTCTGTAATCTAGCAATGACAGAGAAGGTGCTTAATCTGTGAGTAGATTTTGTATTTCCTTCTCACTCTTTCCTTTAAAAGCAAAAATTTCTTCGTCATTTCCTGATCCCTGTGTAGCAAACTTGCTCGGAGCAGGCTGTAATCAGCCCCTATGAAGGTGCTGACTCATGAATGCCTCCCATCCAGACTAGAAGACAGGTCTTCTTTGCTGTCTTATAACAGGGCTCAGATACAAGGTGGCTTCCCTGTTATTTTGTCTACCTCTAGATGCACAGATAACCACAGACTCTATTAGATAAAAATTTTACTCCATTTCCCTGCACATCTACTACATACAGGAGATAAGCTGACAAGCTGTCATAGTCACAGCTATTGAAAGATTAATAAAGAAGGAAGAAAACAGAAGTGTTCTGTCCTGCCCGTACACTCACAGGAAAGGTCCCATTTGGAGACCAGATTCCACTTCTCTCATGGTAATCTTTGCAGTGATTCTAATGTGTGACTGGTTATGATCTTGCCTCTTTATTCACTGTGCACTATTGCTTCCCTGTTCTCTGTGGAAGCCTTCATAAACGTGAATAAATTGGCCCATAGGACTATAGTTCATTGATGGTGCTGGCTTTATTTAATATGCAGCTACTGCTCTTGTGTGCTATCTGCCACAGAGCATGAAGTATCAATTAAATATTATTTACATTTACTTAAAAATATGAGGGGCAGAACACTCCTGCAGGTATGAAGACACAGAGGGATCTAAAGAAAAAAAAACACTTGTAAGGSAAAGATACACTGAAATGAAATGAAGGGGAATTAAAAGAGAAAAAGAAAAAACTTCTTGTCCATATGCTCCTGTTACACTGGGGAAAAAAAGGTTCATTGCTTGGACACTTTCATCTAAACTGAATCAAAAAAAAAAAGAACTAAATGAACTGCAAAGAACAGTCCTGCAATGGGAGAAAAATCAAACTGTGTTTGCAGCTATGTTTTCTGTCTTCATGCAATCTCTCTCAAGCTACCGTTACTCTATTTTCCATTTTTCTCATTTGTCTTTTATCTATTSTGGCCACCATTTTATTTCTCTTCATAGCCCCTATGATGCTGTAGTATCACAGTATGATACTGAATCTAATTAGCATTAATCTGAACAGGGATAATAGATCATCCAGTAGATCATGTTCCTCACTTTAGCGAAACAATATATGGTCTTATGTGACCTCGTAGCTCTGTCTTTTTTCTCTGTCGGAGGACACCACTCCCAAGAAAACTTGACACGATGAGTTTTAATCTTTTTTGGGGATCTGAGCTACTTAATGAATTTTYTGCTCTCAAAGGGCTGTCTTTGCTGTCATGATATTGCTTCTCAAGATGGAGAGTAATATTTTTGTTCTGCATAAATGCAGTTTCCATTGTGTGRTGGGTCACGTAGATTAAGAAACCTTTCCAGAACGCTGAAAAGCTGCTCGCAACAACCTGTTTTGCCCTGCAGTCTCAATAATGGCTGATGGGACTACCAAGCAGGCTTACCTGCAAGCATCTCAATGAGGGAACTGAAAACAGTATCTCTGTGCACGTCATGTAGCATAATGCAGCGACAGAGACAGTTACGCGTTATCAAGAAAAGTAACAACTGTTTGATTATTTATAAGAAGAAGCTGGAAGAAAATAAATCTGTTTACAATGTATGCTGTGATTTGGTTGCAGTCAATAACTGGTTTATTTTAACTCCAGCATACTGCTCTGAATAAGACTGAATATCTCATTAAGGAAAATGAGTCAGTGAGGATACTTTTTAATTGTTTGCTATTGATGTAAGAGGTGCCACTGTCAGTAGAGGTAGCTGGTAGTGATGAAATGAAAGGACTTCTGAAGTGTTAGAGATTAAAGGACATTAGAGATGCAGGGAATGAAGAAATAGAAATATTGTCAGTGCTTATAGGCACAGRCCAGGATTCCTTATTCTTTACTCTTACCTATGACATTGAATTCCTTTGAAATTCTGGGCTACTGAGTTAACTCCTTGTGCCCTACTCTGATACTAAAATGCAGGGACTGCAGGGATGCAGACAGCTGCATCTCTACATACGACATTTACCCTGATAGTAAATGAGGCTGCATTATCTCCCAGATATTTAAAAAGCAGCTATTGATCTCCATGTTCTTTCTTCTAAAGACAGAAAAAAAGGAGRCATGGAGGCTACACACGTTATTACCATGATATTGCTGTTGCTAGTCGTAATGCTATCTATCTGTAGACTTCCATCTTTGTTTTTCTCTGCTAGAGGTGGAAAAAAATCTTTAATGGTGTGAGTTTGTATGACTGCGTGTGTGTTAGACTGTGGCTTCAGACGTAGGTAATTCAAAGGAATGACTTCTTCCCAAGGAGAGAGACTAATGGCGAAGAAGAATCATGCCAGTTACAGGTCTTTAGCTGATTTTCATTTACCACAGCAGACAGCAAAGCTTGTAATAATCTGTGGTGCTAGGCATGTTTGGGATTGTGTAGTGTTGGTCACATTTTTCTTCAGAGTAAACAGATGCRTTTCTAGCTACAATAATTTGAATTCAGACATCATGAGTTAGGGAATCGTTGGACCACCAGGCAGTGTGACCTTTTAGCCTGCTGGAGATGACAGTTTGTACTTGTGGGCACTCTGCCTATGTGCACACTTGCYGGATGTCATCATTAGCATGAGACTTGCACCTCCAAAGGAGTTCTGCTCCCTTGCAATTCTACTTCTGTCATGTTTTCTCAAGACAGAGCTGTGACAGGTACTTGGGCCATGGCCCAAACGAAAGGRGATGCAAACTGTTTGACCTGATGCATGATATGCACATGGTGCATTCACGAGGTGCTTCGCATTGCTGCCCTGGAACAGAGAGGAGGGGAGGAGAGGAGCAGCAGATGCATTTCCTGGTAGATCTAGGCTCTCAGAGAGGTCCTACTTTGGTTTATTCTTCCCAATAGACTGGCTGTGCCACATCCCTTGCATGAGCCAGTGTGTTTATCTGTGTYTGGCATACAGGGTTCTCCTACTTAGGCTAAGAAAAGGTAGGAAGATTTATATTTGAGGAACRGAAGAAAAGAATTGAAGCATTATCTCCTCTCTCAGCCAAGCTTTGTGTTTATCTTCATGCATAAATCACAGACAACAGCAGATTCAATCTGAGACAAAAGTCATTTTGGAATGAAAATCTATGTCCTTGCTTCCTAGGGAGAAACATGTACTGATATGCTTGATAACCTGACTTAGAAGAACTTGTTATTAACATGCTTTCGTTTCCAATTAAGTGAAAGACTTTCATCTTTTAAATGAATCTTGTACCTTATAAAGCCTACCAGAGTTTTCTTCAATCGCCTACAAACAATATTGTACGGGGAATTCATGGCTGCATAGTAAATCTAACATCTGGATAGGAAAGAAGCATCATGTAGAGGTGAGGGACATAGTAGCCCTGTAGAAACATGCATCCAAATGCAGTTACTGTGGCATAACAATTGTAGGYATAGCAAGGAAGTATTTCTAAGGGAAACTAGTTTCAATGAATTGTAGAGACCTTTCTTGGAAGACTTTCAGAGAAAGCAGTCTCCTTTCTTCAACTTCCAGTTATTAAATTCTGAATACTCAATTTCTAGTTAGGTAGAAAATATATTGGAATCTGATTAATAAAATATAACCCTGACACTGATAGAACAGGATCTCTCGGGCTGTAGCGGAAGCATAAATTCTTTTCCTCTGTTCTCTTCAATTTGACTGGGACAGAAAATAAAYGAAGCATTTGATTTCCTCAGCTTCAATGCACCTCTCCAAGCTTAAGAGTCAAGATCGGTGACAGATCAAGGTCTTTGASTTGATTCCACTGTCCTACTGGTACAAATCAGCAGTTACTCTATTGAAAGCAAGTATTAACCAGGGTGTAAAACATCTGCAAGTGAGATCAAGTTCAGTGTTGTGAGCACACCAACAAAATGCTAATTTAGTACAAGAATTTTTACTTTTGTTTCCCTTGAAGAATCACTAATTAAACACTGTTTTATAAATATTTTATTCTTTTGTTGATGTTGTCTTATTGTATTTTATGCAAGAAGGCTAGAAAGCAGAACATGTCAGTGTCAAATGTATGCTGTGTAAGTGTGCTTAAATATGATGTCTTGAATCCAAGCAGTCCTTGTCTTGGAAGAAGTCTCTGGGAGCATTCTCCTGTGGAAGTTGCATTTCTTATCCCATCCCTCCCACCTGTGGAGGGAAGGGTACTTACTTCCTGAGATCTTCAATGACTTTGTCCTCTTGTACTCTCTTTGYTGAGGTGTCACCTGGAAAACCAGGAAGTAGATGTATAGAGGTGCTTTGGTGGTTAACAAGCCAGCCACAGGTTGCATTTATAACTTGTGTTCGTTTTGCCCCACCAATTCAGCCTCTGATATTCAATTGATGGAGACTGCAGCTCCATGGCAGATCTTATGCAGAGCCTAGGAAAAAGGCATATTAATGTTGATAAGGGCAGAWGAATCTTGTTCTAACACTGTACCTACCTAATTATAAACCTTTTTTTCTATTATTGTTCTGATGAGCTAGGGAAGGTATTGACAAATAATTGTGCTGATAGTGCAACATAAGCATGGCAGCCAATTTCAGAAAAGAACATCTACAGTTATTCTTCAGATTTTAATCTTTTTTATTAGAAAGTTAGAGATCACACTGTTGTAATATGGAGGTTTTGTTGACTTRTAAGTATAGCAGAAACAGGCTAATGAAGGCAACGGCAAGATCCTAACCACTTTCGGTGGGTGGTTCTGTTATAGTCTAGCTTCGTGTTGGTTACAGCTTTACTTTTTTTTCAAAATTAAATGTGCATTTAGGTAGAAGATACCAATATCTGTAAATTTACAGTCCCTCTTTCTTTTCAAGGAGTAGTACATTGTCTGCATCTAAGAAGCTGTATGCCTTTGAGCTATCAAGTGTTTCYCACAGCTAGAAATCTATTTGGAGATTGGAAAAAACTCATCTTTACAGCGCAAGTGTACTATTAACAGATTAATCTGAAATTCTAATGCTAATACTGAATTTACAAACAGATTCTGATCTACTAGATCTGGTTGCATTTCACTGCTTTAACTAGGTAAGTTAAAGAAAACATATAACTTGCAGAGCTCACTGTAGATGAATTGTCACTCATTTGATACCAACATTTTATACCACTGTAATATCAGTATTGTGCACCTTGACTGATTACCTGGACATATTCCTGGGCTAAAAATGATGGTGATATAGTTTGTTGGGTTTGGAAATGCTTTTTAGAGCAGGAATTTTTCATTAAGTTTTATTAAATATTCATGTTCCAGATGCATAGCTGTAGAAGTTGATGCCTGTTCTAGGAGGAGAGAAGAGATACTACTTAAATAAAAGAGAGAGAAGGAAATGACCAGTGCCCCAGCAGATATAAAGACACTCAAGCTCGTGCATTTTCACCCGTAGCGAATTGTGTCCTGAGCTGTGCACGCTGTGCTGGGCCCACAGTGCCAGTCGTTGCAGTAACGCTATGGGAGATGCTCTTTTGACAGCCTGAAGTAGATGCCAGATACCACTGTAAAAAGCTCACACAGGGACTTTATTAAAAGACTGTGGGGTTTCAGGTCACGTCTTTCGCACTCTCTAACAAGCAGCAGATAGGACTTTGTCAGGTCAAACATTTCCCTTGCCATACCCCAGAAACAAAATGATAATGAGGAGCGAGAGGTCTGTCTTCCACTTTGTACGTTCCCTTTCCTCCTACTCCAAAAGCAAAGGTTTGCTCGGTAAACAACAGATCATTCAGCAACAGATAGAGGATCTCTTACCATCTTTCCATGCTCCTAGATGCACAAACATTCGCTTGTACCRAAGATGCAGTTTTACAGAGTAAAATGTATATATGAAATAAAAAGTATAAAATGAAAGCTATAGAACGATTTTTCCTAGTAGAGTGTGAAGTTGAAACAGCTCAGATGATTGGCAACGTAATCCATGGCTCAAGTGTGCCTGGGAGATGGTGCCTATGAAATCATGTAGTTTCTTGAAGGGTATAAGAAGCCTAAGTCCTACTGTTTGTTGTAGAAAATCCTGTCTCATTTCAGTGTTGGTATTAATGGAGTGAGCTGCATCTAAAGCCGCTGTGTGACCCTTCTCCGACAGTGGGTAAGATAATCATAGTGGATCTGTTAGAGTGCRTGGGAATATATGACTTGCTTTTAAAGAGTGCAGCCTGAAGCATAGATGATTCCAGGATGCAAAAGGATTGCAGACATGTCAAGCTATAAAGGCTAGAGCTAGGAGTTGTAAATTCAGTATGGAGGGAAAGGATGGGCTTTCTGATTAAATATGTAGTGCCCAAAGACTTTTCTGTCCTCTTCAAGCAGCAGTGTAGTCAAAGAACTACGGTTTCCCAAGGTGGTGTTTTAACCCCCTTCCTCAGCTCTTTTATGAGAGATGTAATGAAATATTTTAAATTAGTCACTAACGAATGAAGAACAAAATAGCAACAGAAGCCTTACAGACACACAAATCAGATTATATGTAACCCTGACTATAAGAAAACAGTAATTAAAGTGTGCTGTAAGTACGAACGTTTGGTTGCAGGAGATTGCAAGAAATTATAAGCTTGAAGACATAGTGCTGATCTGACTGTCAAATTCAGAGAGTTTGGTGTGTGGGGTGCTTTCTCTGCCTTGTTCTCATGACACTGGAGGAGGAAAGAGGGAAAGGTCCATCCATGGGAAAATCTGACTTCTAACAATTCTCAGAATCCCATGTTAATGATAACCTTTTGATGTACCTGAGTAAGAATACTATTGTCGTTTATCCCAGTTCGTAGAAACCTTGTGTCCCTATTCCAGCTATTCCATGGGAAGTACGCTGAGGATCAGCTTGGTGTGGGAGGTGCCTCCCCAGCTAAAGAGAGGCCACGGAGAGGATGAGAGACGTTGTACTGCTGTTGGCTGCAGAAGCTTTTGGCTAAAGTGTTGGGTTCCTACATCTTTGGGGATGAAAGCTGAGGGCTTTAATTGTAGCTTTTTGCACAGTTACGATTTGTCTAATAACTCTGTATGTTGTGTGTAACAGGCAAGTCTTTCCTGCTTCCCAATCTTCACCCTTAGCTAAATATGTCTCCTTTCTTGAAACAAAAGATTGGCCTCCATAAGCCTAATACAATGACTTATGCGTAATGAGTTTATTTAAATTCCGCCCATGCTTTAAATTTGCTAATCTTTACACTGTAGTTTTGGTTTTATATTTTAATATATCAAAGAAGAAACTGAATGGGAGTTAAAATTTCTTACAATTTGTTATCTACAAAACCTTTTGGAGGGCAGATGCTCTCTGAAAGCCACATTAAAGAACAACATTTAAAATAATAACAGTCTTGCTGAACTTCTGTTACAAGGGTCAACTTACAAAAATTTCATCTGAATTGTTATGTCTACAAAATCACTGATTCTAGAGCTATAGAAAAGCCAAAGCCCTAAATAAGAAGTATGAACAGAAATAAAATACTTCTTACAGTCTGAGCAACAGAAATATCCCAGCAACATGGGAGAAAGTGAACTGCTTTAGAGTATTTCCCCTGCCTTCTCATAGGAGATCACCGTAACAGAAACAACGGGTACAAAGCCCACAGTGGCAAGCCTGTATTCAGCTGCTGGGCATGTTCACAATCTTCTTCTGAGGATGGTTCTGATGGACCCCTCAAAAGCCCAACTGCTATCCCTTGATGCTTCTTGCTAGGAACAGCCTTCTGAAATACAAAGTCCAAGATCTCCAGGAGTAGGCTGACAAAAAATAAAGCTCTTAGAGGCACCTGCATACAATCTGCTATTCCGAAGAGTGCAGAATATGGCAGTGGTTCATGTTCAGGCTGGGGGAGCTAGAAGACAGGTACTGACTTGAGCCAGGACAGTGTTATGAGTGTTGTTTAGTATTATTACTTTTAGTACTCTCACAACGTATTTGAACTTTTCTCACTATTTCTGTCTCACAACACACAGTCATTTTTGTCTACATACATGTAGATACACATGTATACGTATGCGAATAAATTAAATATATGAGCATGCTGGCCAAAGAAAWATAGCTGCTGTGCCTGGTGGGACACCTAAACAGCTGAAAGGCCAATATGCAGGGCTGTTATTATGGATGAGCCTCTTTTATCTATATGCCAGTTTCTTTACTCAGACTGGGTCAGGAGGGTGCTTCAACTAAATCATTTTGTTTGAAAAGGAAGTTTATTCTTCATTAAACAAATTTCCTGCATACTGAAGGAAGCCACATTGATTGATATTGCCTCTCTCTCGCTTACTGCTTTTAGAAGAATATGCAGAATCCAGGTCCTAAAATCTGGAGTTCAATATATGTATATTTATGTTGAATTCCCATTTATCTTTATGTAAGGAAGCTGAGTCATAGGTGGGTGCAATTTACAAATTTAGACCTTTGAACCGAAACCTGAAAGCAATGTAATTTTTCCAGGGCTTGAGGGTTGGAGGGCCATGTCATCATGACCACTCATTATCTAGTTATCAAGCTGGGGACATCATGGACTTCTTAACTCAGACCTTCTCCACCTGAAGTGGACATCTGTGCAGTGGACCTCCTTAAAACTATCCAAACTTGTCTTATTTTGCACCAAACTCACAAAGCATTGGTATGATCAGATGATGGCATTGAGAAATGACTGACAATGACCAAGTCAATGACAGAGTATTCTGTTCCAATTTGGAATTTCTTAAATCCCGAGATTCAAAGAAAATAAAAGGAAATGGGGAAAACAAAGCAAAACTGAGGAGAATACTGGGAAGTGTTTATACGAATCTTGTGAAAGAAAGTTCACCGAGTCCTGTGAAATTCTAAATAATAGGACTATAGTGTTCTCCTCAGCTAACTTTATCTTTTATTTGGGAAACACTAACTTAAAAAATGGCTGGAAACAGTGTCTCTTTTTTATTTATGTTAATTTGTTTTAAAGTGGCTTCACACTATAATTATAACACAGACAYTATATCTGATGAGCTTGCTCATCTTAATGTAAGGATGCTCTGCTTGCGTGCTTACAAAGATCATGCAAATTGTTTCTTTCGCGTAAACCTGCACAAGAAAGCACCAAGCATCCAAGTGTATAATTTTTAAATGTGAATATTTTCTCTCTGTTATATGTACCTCRTTATGCTTCAGTCATTTTTGTTTTGAGATTTCCCCTTAGGATTTTGCCTCAAGTGTCTTGGTGTCCATAGTTGCATTAAGAGGTGTAAAGGAAGGTCTAATAACGTCTCTCTCTGATGAACTGCCTGCATTCAGTGAAGTAGTGTGGTCTTCAGCCAAAAACACTAAAATGTGATATTGTGTCAAAAGCTATAATATTTTAGCAACTTAGAGTATATAGGAAGTTAAACTGTTGTGACATCAGTTATTTTGCAGTCACACACCAATTCTTTGTATCAAAATATCAGAATTTACTTTTCCTAATCCTGGAAGTATAAAATTGACAAATCCTTGTTCAGTGCTCATAGCAGTTCACTTAACTCTGTGTAGCAGATTATTATGGGTATAGGATRTTTTTTGTAAGAAGTCAGTCACTGGAGTAACTGAGAGCATTGTGAGGATTAGCAACACACTGAATCCCTAGAAAGGGAACCTGGAGAAAACCTCTTATCGGTCTGCTTCATACAGACATGCTAATACTCTCAGTTTTGTATCAAGCAGGTAAATAGGTATGTTAGTCAAAAATTGCTCTCATAGCGATTTAAAACATTACAAGGAGGAAAATTCAAAAGGGTCCCTTTCTTCAGATTGTTGTTATATTCATCCACACCTTTTTGCTTAATAGCTGGAAGGCACATACCGGGTACCTCATTAAAATAAATAAACAAACTACTGTCAAGAAATGGTTCAAAGCTTTAAACTTAAATTCTATAATGACTAGCTTCCTTTTAATTAACCACTTTAAGAGTAACAAAATAGAACTTGAGCACCTAATCAGTCTTTAATTCTTCAGCTCTTCGCTGTAACTGTGCAGAAAATATTAATAATATAGATAACATACTTAATATTTAAGTGTTTTGCACAGAATATGCCTTCCCTTACTTTCCCACTCRTGTTTCCTATTATTGTAGGAATTAAGGCAGTCCTGTGATAGTACAACTGTCTTGAGTTAACTTGTGTGTCTCTCCTGCATCTGAAACGGTTCCAGTGACCTTCTCCTGCAGTTTGTTGTGGGTGCCAGAAAGACTTCTTGTGGGAGCGCCAAAACTTCAAAATGTATTTATGTCTTTGTAGGTGAGGTCTTCAGTAAGCACCCCCAAAGATCACAAAGTTGAATTAATCCAAACAGCAGCAAAAGGTTTTGTTGGGAGCAACAACTTTTATAGTAGTGTTTACTGGACTAGGATTCCCAGTGGCGGACAGTGTTATGGCTATTTGCATGCGCGGTGCTTTCAGGTGACACTTGAGTCAATTACAATGTCGCTTTTTTCATTGTGTTAATTAAATTGATAGCATAATCATTAGCAGTTGTCTTTGCTGCTGCTTTCATTATTAATTATGATGATAAAAACCTACAGTGGTAACAGTTTCCACTGAGAATTCCTGTGTTTAAGCATCAGTGGAAGAAAGAAATATTCAGTCTACCTCAGTATTTTACTAGAAATTCAGAGATTTTAATGCTTRGATGGTGGTTTGAGTATTAATCATTTTATTACATTTTTTTCGCTGGCTTACTACATTTCATTCAGTTTATGACTGTGGTTTAGATAGTAATTTTCATCACTTAATGAAAGTAATTGCATCAATCACCTCAAAATGARTCTGTATTTATGTCAGTTCGCAATATATTTATTTGTTGCTAGTGTGAGGTTAAAATGATTTTATACAGATGCTTTAGAAGAGAATAATAGCAAAACCTCTTTCCTTCCTGCCTTCTTTGCAAAGTGTTGGTTAAAGGGGGGCACACCTTCCTCTTCATCAACTGTGCATATATCCCTTTGACAGGAGAGAGGTGTATATGCGTACATATATATATATATATACACATTAATTGCAGAAACTGGAATTTTCCCTGCTACATTGGGAAGTAAAGGATAAATTCTAGGAGATTCCTTTCAAGTGTAACCGCTTTGAGGTGGTGTAATTACATCCTTCATTCATTGTCCCTATTGTCTCATAATTTAGTACAACTCCCAAGATAGATCACTCAAAAGTTGTAAGGGAGTTCCATTTTCCTTTCTTTCTAGCAGTGTAATCACATAGTTAGCAACATTATGTACATGCATAAATATTATAGTGGACTGAAGTTACATTTTCTCTCTTGGCAGCCAATTCAGGATACAGGTTATCAGCCTGAATAATGAACTGGGAAGTCTGAGTCCTCTCCACTGTAGTTATTATTTGTATTATTTATCAAGTGCCAATAATAAACAATGATTAAGGAATCATAGAATCATAGAATCACAGAATCAGTAAGGTTGGAAGGGACCTCTGGAGATCATCTAGTCCAACCTCCCYGCTCAGCAGGGTCATCTACAGCATGGTAGGCAGGGTTGCATCCAGGCGGGCCTTGAAGATCTCCAGAGAAGGAGACTCCACARCCTCTCTGGGCAACCTGGTCCAGTGCTCYGTCACTCTCRCARGGAAGAAATTCCCCCTCACGGTCAGGCAGAACTTCCTGTGCTTCAATTTCTGCCCATTGCCTCTTGTCCTGTCACATGGGACAACTGAAAAGAGTTTGTCCCCATCCCCTTGACACCTTCATTTCAGGTACTTATACACATTGATAAGATCCCCCCTCAGTCTTCTCTTCCCCAGGCTGAAGAGGCCCAGCTCTCACAGCCGTTCCTCATAGGGCAGGTGCCCCAGCCCTCTGATCATCTTTGTAGCCCCATGCTGGACTCTTTCCAGTAGCTCCGTGTCTCTCTTGTAGTGGGGAGCCCAGAACTGGACACAGTACTTGAGATGAGGCCTCCCCAGGGCTGAGTAGAGGGGCAGGATCACCTCCCTCGACCTGCTGGCAACACTCTTCCTAATGCACCCCAGGAGACCATCGGCCTTCCTGGCCACAAGGGCACATTGCTGGCTCATAGTCAACTTGTCATCCACCAGCACTCCCAGGTCCTTCTCTGCAGAGCTGCTCTCCAGCAGGTCAGCCCCCAGCTTGTCCTRGTGCCTTGGGTTATTCCTCCCTAGGTGCAGGACCCTGCACTTGCCCTTGTTGAACCTCAGGAGGTTCCTCTCTGTCCAGCTCTCCAGCCTGCCCAGGTCTCTCTGAATGGCAGCACAGCCCTCAGGTGTCTCAGCCACTCCTCCCAGCTTGGTAGCATCGGCAAACTTGCTGGGGAGGCACTCCATCCTCTCATCCAGGCCATTGGTGAAGAAGTTGAACAGGATGGGACCCATAATTTCTGAGAACAATRGTACTCTTGAAAGATATTTTTACAATGATAAAACAGATTGTACCCTTTTTGTGAGGTATCTACCAACTGCGCAGTGATTCTAAAGAGTCGATTTTCCCAAAAGTCCCTCTGATAAGCCTGTCTTGGCCTTAGCTTGACTGCTTGCCACTTCTGCACAGGCTTTGCCCAGATCATTCGCAGCTTTGCCAGAATGAACACAAGGTGAACAATTCGCTGRTGTTGCAGTCTCCCTTGTCGCCTTTCAGGTATGTGCCTAGATTTTCCTGTCCAAAAAGTCCCTTTGATTTCCACCTTTTCAGTTCAGAAATTTAAGTCCAGCCTTACAGATATGTGCCAAAAAACATTCCATTTCCCCTAGTATAAACTGAAAAAACACAGATTTTCTGGGAAATTATAGTAGCTCATAATCATAGACTCAAAGAATAGTCCTGGGAGGAAGGGACGGGAGGTTGTCTAAGCCGATACCCACCGGGACAGGGCTTTGCCTGGGCGAGTTTGGAGTAGCACCAAGGACAGAGACTACGCAGCCCTTCTCCRCAGCCTCTTCCAGGCCTTAATCAGCCTGGCGGTGGAAAAAATACGGTAACTGATCAAACCATTACAGTAATCATAAAGGCCTTATACTAGAGCGGTATAGGTTATTAAATAGCAGTTCTCAGATTGCTGTGGAACAATAATTAAATTTTTCATATGCAATCTAATGATAGATGAAAACTCTCTCGCAAATCCAAGTACATTCTCCTTGTTGGGAAGATAAATATGTAGTAAGATTCTGCTTTAAATAACTTCAAATGCTGAGTCACCTTATGTGCAGAAGAATTGGGTTAAATAACCTTCCTTCCAGGTAGAAAAACAAAACATTGATAAGTAGTGYTTTGAATTTTAAAAAGTGAAAACAGTACATGTCCTCAGATAATGTAAAACCGTATAGTACATTTTAATATTTTATTTTAGACATTTTAAAGGCAGAGGTGGCTCTCTGCCCAGGCTAAAATTATCTGTACTTCATGGTCCTTGGTTGGCTACTTAGAGACACATTATCTCTAGAAAGTGAATGGAAATCAATCGCTCAGATTAAATCAATGCACATAAATGAGGAGTGGTTCAGATTTCCCTTACCTTTCTTTGGTATGCTCTGTGAACAAGTTATTGGTCTGGTCTGCCTTTTCTAAAATCTAAGAGGTTGGGACAGATGTGCTGGTGAGAGAATAGTATAGTTTCTCATTTCCAAGAGTCAACATTCAATCTTTTATTGCTGAAACTAATATTTTAAATCATAGCTGTTCAAACCTAAACAAATGCCTGAGCAAAGGGTGCCCTAAGAAAGTGCATGAGAAAGGATTGGAGAATGTTCACTTGAGTTTAAGTTGAATTTAATATTCAAGAAAGTCATCTCCTCAGTTAAAAAGCCCTTGCCAGGAAATACATTAGCAAAGCAGCAAATTACAATCCATTTAATTTGGCAATATATAAGTGTTAATATTATATATGTATACAATATTATTTGAAATACTGAATAGATATAAACTACATTGTGAATTGAAGCTGTAAATTCTTTTCTTCATATAATAATGGAATGGGAGGGATGTCACATGTGACATAGTGCAGGATGAACTGTGAAGGGAAGGAAAAAAAATAGATTGTAGAACTAAGTTAATCAGTCTTMGTACCACTGAGTAATAATTGAGAAAGTAGCACTGTGGTCAGTGTGTGAAATTAGGTGCTTTTGAGGATAATGCTGTACCTTCTTCGACCAGAAAATCAGCTACTAAAAGGTTTCAGGATTATGCATTGGACATGTACAATTTTTGCCTTTCAGATGAAGATGTGATCGTGAGTGTTAAGTATCGTGGGCTGGATAAACACATACAAACTTCCGTGGTACTAAAACACTCTGGGTTCCTCTGCGTATGGGTGTCATCACTGATTTTAGCAGTCCTGAGTTTAAGAACAGTTATTATACAACTTGGCTCCTTTGAGCCCTTGGCTTTTCAGAGAGCCTGGATTAGAACGTTTCCTTGCAGCTTTATTTATAACGAAGTGCAGGAGAGATAATTGAAATGCCTGGCAAGCACGAGAATGGGGGACATACCTCACAGCTAAGCCTCATTATAAGTGACACTGCCTCTCATTTTGGATCTAAATTACATACAGGCCATATAAATCTGCTTCTATCCAGCTATTACAATATCCTATGATAAATCACAGAAGAGCAGACCTGCTTTTGGACTCATCAGATGTGCTTCCAAATTAAGCCAGAACATACTTTTTTCTCTCCCCAAACCTATATCAGTGCTTGACATAATGAATTGTGGTCTCATGTTTCTGATCTAAAAATACRAGAGGGTGGTACTTTTTTTTTGCCCATGTAAACACTGGCTGGATGATTTTCCTGTTTTACAGTCCCCAACCCGTTGTGTTCCTCCTCTCTTGTTGGACAAACCAGGTAGTTGTGTGAATGTCTGTGATGAATTTAGTGGTTCTGTATCTATGCAAAAAGCTTTTTTTAAAAAAAAAAAAAATCCATTATTTTTCTGGCAGTTCAGGAGGATATAACCTATGTGCAGTTTCTGAAATCAAGCTGTACTGTTTGTCCTGGAGAGCATGTTCACTMAATCCTGCTCGCCACCTGTTAAGTTACACTCACTGCTGACACTTGTTGTCAACAGCAGATTATCTTTGTAGCAGAAACAAGACTAAAGGGAATTACAGTTTCCTGACAGAGAGGGTGTTAGGGAATCTAGCAAATATTTTTTCTGTGCGCATGAAGTCTAAGCTGATAAGCTAGCATTCTGTATTCCCATTTCCTTCAGACTAGAGCTAGTTAAGCAGAGAAGGCAAGATCCTCAGTGCATCTCATTAGGACATACCTTGTGACTACAGGGTAAGGTGGCACATAAGCTTGTCGCCGTTGCTCTATATAGTGCATTTATGGGGAGGGAGAGATGTTAACCAGAGCCAGGCCCTGAGCAAAGGATTGCTAGTAATTCTACCCTGCACAGGAAAAGAGAATTAGCACTGACAAAGGCTTATATTTGTATTGGAGCTTTCTGTCTTAGCTCAGTCTGCAAGGAAAAGCTCTCTCAAGATAATGACTGATACCAGAGGCAAGACTCTCCTTCCTCAAAGCAGGACATGCACTTTTTTCCATACTCTAATCGCAGTAGAACTTTCCTGTGCAGTTTCTCCTCTTTTCTTACAGATCAATTGTCATGCTCAATGTAGCTTTGGAAAATATATATATTTCTAGTAATATCTGACTTTACACAAACTAGACAGTAAAGACTTTCTTTTGCATATTTTTTATAAGCATTATCTAAGCAAGAAAAATAACATTTCCCATTATTAATGCAACTAAAATAAGTTAAGGCTAGCAAAATATGAAGTAGTAACATAGACAGAGAGCTGGTGATTTGCCTTTGTAACTCATCTACGAAAGGGGCTCTAGAAGGGCTCTGCAGAGTGGGAAGTACAGACCAGTGATGCTGCTGAACACAAGGATGAACATCTTCTGTTGAGAAATAGTCATCATAGCTTTTGTAAAGAGAAAGGGTATCATCAGGAAAGATACTAGGAACAAAGACAGATGATACCATTTTGTTGCTATGCAAACCTTGGTATAGACACATATTAAGTACGGCATGTGTTTCTGGTGTCTGCATCTCAAKAATGACGTGGTGGAGTCTGAGAATGTACAAAGAAGGAGAACTCAGACAGTCAAAGGGAGCCTGACTCAGACAGCCTCTTACAAGGAGATACTGAAAAGGCTCCTCAACCGGGAGAGAAGGCTGAAGGAGGATTTCTCATTTTTTACAGGGTCATGAAACCAGTGGATAACATGAATGCAGAACTGCTATTCAGATCCCCATTGGTCTGACCCAAAAGACTATTCCTGTAAGTTCTTACACTATTTTTACATGGCTCTGCTGATTTTATCACTCCATGGAGTATCTATCAAGTTTGTATCAAGCATCTATCAAGTGCTTACATTCTTGGAGGAACTGATGCTGATGCAGTCTTATTGAGAGTGGATGTGAAACTTCGGTATGGACAGTCCAAAAGAAAAGAGAGAGTACTTTTTGTAGTGTGGTAGAGTGAATTTAACTTACGGATTGATAGTGTGATGATACAAGAAAAGAATATATCATTTGCAAGCTTTCTAAAGTCTTTCAGATGCATTCATTTGTCCATAAAGTTCTCTTTGTTCTCCTTAAATAAATTCCACATCCGTATATAGTGGAATAGTTTCTCAATCAGTTGACATTGAAGTTGTGTTAGAGTAATCTGTTTTCACATGCAAATTCAGTTCAAGATGCTGAAAAAGAATACATGCAAACTGCCAGAAAACTCGTGGGAAACCCACTGTAGCTTTTGCAAAACACCACAGTCAAGCAGAAGAAATTCTGAGGCAGCGAGGGAAAAAGTACTGCTTGTAACTTTTTGTGCCAGAATAACTTGTTTCATGGGCAAGAAGAAAAGATGTATATGTATGAATAGTGCAAAAACAGTACAAATGTGTTAACAGACAGCTATATTTATTGACCGTAAGTCTTCCCAAATACAATGGAGTTAGTCACTGGGCTGACTGTATTCCTGATATTGGGAAGGAATATTGTTTGGGTGTGTGTATAAGTATGTATGTGTATATATATTTGTGTGTGTCTATGTATGTATGCACATACACACCGMCTTTATAGAATTTGTTAAGACAGCAGAATTGTGGAGTTGGTCCTTGCATACCTTCTTTTGTGTTGATCCTGCTGCGTCATTGTACGTACTGTYAGCATTAAATTATGTGGAATAATTGAACAGAGGCATACGAGCTAGTAAAAGCAGAAAATAMAAATCAGGTAGATTAAGCTATACAAACACATTATTTGATATGCTTGACTTTAAAAGAGGAATTTAAGAAATGTATGTAGATTGAGGTGGCCTACAGGTAGACAGATCATGATGCAACTAAGAATTCAAGGTATATCTTTTTAGGTTGTTCTAGCAGAAGTAAGCATGCTGTAGTCTCAATGGATGGCACTGGAAGTTAAAAGCAGGAGCTAATCTGTGTTTTTGCATATAAATAACATTGCTTCTGCTGGGTGCAGCCTAAGTGTGCAGCATTTGGGTTCCCTCTACTGGCTCAACCTAAGGCCCTGCCCAGCTAGCTCGTATGTGTGATAATACTATTTCAGAAAGACCCTGAGTTGTCTTCTTTGTGGTTACGTTTTGTGATTGTGTGTAGTTGGCACATCAGGAAACCATCCCTGTTTGAAGGAGCAATTAAATAAATGCCTGGCTCCCAAGTAAGTGAATCAGAAATTAAGCATGTGCTTAAATATATGCTTAAATATCTAATAGGAATGCTTTGAGCATATGGTTACATGCTTTTGGGGAATTAGAACTTAATGATGACTTTTTCAATGCACAGTTAAATAGGCTGTCCTTAAAATACTTTCCAAACCATAATCTTGATTTCTGTAATGTCATTGCTTCTCAGCCATGCAAGTGGCACTTTTGTGTATAATATTAAGGTAATAACAGAGTCTTTAGTTTCTGTAGCTTTCTTTAAAGACCTCATCATTCAGGAGTAAAGGAGGAGACTGTAGTTATAAAGCAGAATGAAAACTTGGAAGCCAAGGGCTTGCTTTTAACTTTCTGACTTTTCTCACAGCTATGGGCAAGCGATTCACTCACTGTTTTTTTTTTTTTTTAATCTGTCAGAGTAGCTTTATGAACTCTTAAGTATGCTGGAAGGCATATAATTTTGAAGTGCATTAAATTATTAGCTGTAAYGGTATCACATTATAAGGGGCTATTGGAGGAAGGGTGGTACTTGCTGCATCAAGTACATACCTGTAAAGATATTATTCCACTGTCAGTGGAATGAAGGCCCCTCGCAACACACACCTTTTTCTTCCAACCTGAGAACCTCCAAAAATGTCCAGGAGATACAGTCAGTGCACAGGAGCAGATTTGGAGGAAGTATCAGGACAGGTATCATTTGGAGTACTCTGTGCAGTTCTGGGCTCTCCAATATAAGAGAGATGCAGCATTACTGGAGCTAGTCCAGGGAAGTGCTGCTAAAATGATTAAGGAACTGGAGCATCTTTCTTTCATATGAAGACAGGGTGAGAGAGCTGGGCTGGTTCAGCTTGGAGAAGAGCAGACTGAGGGGGGATCTTATCAATGCTCTTAAGTATCTGAAGTGATGATGTAAAGAGGATGTGGCCAGACTCCTTTCAGTGATGCCCAGTGAGCACAAACTGAAACACAGAAAGTCCTATCTGAACATAAGGAAAAAAAAATTTAACCGTGAATGTAACCGAGCACTGAGAGAGGTTGCCCAGAGAGGCTCTGGAGTCGCCCTCCTTGGAGATATCCAAAAGCTATCTGGATAGGGTCCTGGGCAACAAGCTCTTGGTGAYCCTACTTGAGCAGAGGAGTTGGACTAGATGATCTCCAGAGGTCCCTTCCAACCTCAGCTGTTCTGTGATCCTGTGTGATTGCCTAGACCTTACGCTCTTCTCTCAGACGCATGCTGTCAACCGCTGTTGTAGACAGGATACTGGGCTAAATGGATTTTGGGTCGGACTGCTGCTGTTGTGATCTTGCATTTTATGTTATATTGCTTCAAAAGGAAGAGAAGTCATCCACGAATCCCCCTTCTTCCCATTAGTCTGAAGTGAAGAAAACCCGGTAGGGCTATGGCAGTGTGGCTGTATCCTGACGCTCCCTGTGCTCTGCCCTCACCGGGAGCGAGGGGAGGGCGGCTGGCTCGTACCGCCCTACGTGATGCAGGTCGTGCTGAGATTAGCTCCCTGGCTGCTTTAATGTGCCGGGAGMTGGGGCGTAGAGTCGAGGGGCTGGACATGGCTGCTGGCGTTAGCTTGTCCCCCGGGCCTTTCCTCTGCTCTGCGTAGGGGCGGCCGCTGGGAGAGGGAGGCGTCTGTCCCTGTGCGTTCCTTTGGGTCCAGACTAAGCCGATCCGGTTCCGTTCCATCTCCCCGGTGGCTCAGGTGAGGCTGARTGAATTCCTCTCTCATCCCCGAGTGCAGCCAGAAGGAGAGGAAGCATTTTTTTGCAATTACCTTCCCAAGTTACTTTCTTCTCTGTCTAACATGGGATACAGCGGTAGCCGGAGAAGCTTCCAATTAGCTGAGACAGGGAAGGAGCAGCAGCTGCTCAGAGCGTTCCTGCTTCAACTCAGCTGCAGAAATACACTTAAGGAGAGAGACCCTCCTTTCCTTGTCATGCAAGGAAAGTTTTAAAATCGTACAACCTATGTTCAGTTCATAATCAGATACAAACTTTGTTCTCCATCCACCTCCTTTCAAGGGAGGCAACTTAGAGCTTCCACCACCTCAGGCTGCGCAGCAGCGTTTAGTCCAGTCAGTCTCGCCTCTGGTCTCAGTGCTCRCTTCTCTGTCCTTCTCCGCAGGAAGCGTAGAGGTGGACGGCGTAATCTGGTTTCAGCTGTCACTTACATGGTTGCTTTTATTCTAGAATAGTTAGATTGAATAACCCGGAGGTATATTTATAGCCTGAGCTCCAGTTTTAAAAGCTTCCAGTTCCTTCATCGAGCTCACCTGGAAGAGGCTGACGTCATTTCCAAGCCCTGCTTCGCTGCTCTCTCCTGAAACGGGCATCGGTGCGAGCAAAAGGTTCCTGCTCTTCAGTTAAGTGTTGGCAAATGTCACAGCTCAAATAAAAATAACTGTGTTGATTTCTCATGGCATAGCAGTAGACGTTTTCCACAGCTCAGCCCACCATGTGTAAGATAGTGGGGRATCACAGTTCCATCGGAAAGTCTCTGAATTCGTACAGCATACAGATACATMCACCTTTTACTGTAGACTCAGTCCTAAATCCTAATGCTTAATTTATTCCTCTTCCTCTCTCCATAAAGCTGGAGCAGAAACTATGCAGTTATTTCGTGGAAAATAACTGATAGATGCAAACAGCAGACARTTCAGAGATGAAATACATAGTTTTCTGTTACTTCTTATTTAGACGGAAATCTGTTCTTCCTGGAGAGCCACAGTGCGAAAGTCTTGCATTTCCCTATGACTTTCTCCAAGGTTAAATCAGGACTAACRGGAAGGAAATGATATGAGCAGAATTCTTGCCCACCAGAGAATTATTAGCCAGGTGGCTACAATTACACAGAAGGAAAGAATTGCCAGTTACTTTTGCACTGCTTTTGTTTTTGCTGCTGTTTAGGAAAAAATACTTGGAGGGTGCATCCTTGCACCTTACAGTAATTTTATGAAAATAAAAGGCAATTTCTTAATTTTATTCTCATGCCAAATTAAACTTGACATTTCAAAATCCCTCCCTTGTTTTGAAGGACTACAAAACATTTTATGGAGTTCTTTGAAGGGATTATGCAGGAGCAGAACCAGTATGGGTCACGCAGCAGAACAATTAAGTCTTCCTGTTATAAAAAAATGAAAATCTTTTAAAACACATGCTTTGAAAATGAAGGATGCTACAGCTCAGCATTTTGCAGAACTAGAGTTCCTCAGCACTTTGTCTAATTCATTGCTGCTTTAGGCTTGTGTATATCTGAACTAATTCCAGTAAAACCAGCAGGATTATAGYAACTTAAAATAGGATTAATACAGTGCTGAACCAGATCCTGTGGTATTTAATCAGCACTGAAACTGGACACAAGGGAGCGTCTGCAGTTCCTACATAAAGGAACAAGAGTCCAAGATCCATCCACGAGCAGAGGACTGAGACAGCAAGACTCGGACCAGCGCTGCAGGGCTCGTTACCTTCTTAGCATGACTTTGTGCTGCAGGTCTGATCTGGTTCACATACAGGTGACTTGGAATAAAAAGCCTCAGTGCAGAATAAGCCTAGGTATCTGTGTTTCCACTTAGTGGATGTGCCTTAACTTTTACCTTATCTGTGCTGATACAATTTAGGAGTAGTTCAGTGAAGTCAATAAATGCTGGTGAAAGTAAATGCAGCRTGAATGTTCAGAAACGTTCCTAGTATTTTAAGTAGTACCAGCTAAATCTAATGAAAACAGCACAGATTGGGTGAGGAACTTGTTCAGAGTTAGGTACCTTTTTTATRTTGAGTTCTAGAGGAAAAAATATGGATTTATTCAAAGCACAGTAACTGAAATGAAAGTGGATTTTTTTTAATATAGAAACTATATTCAGAGAAAATTTCAGTACTCATGCAAGTGTCCTTGCAGTATCCACATAGAAGGAAAGTTAATGGAAAGTTTTCTCCCAAGCACATCAGGAGAAGAAATGATGTTCTGGTGAAAGAAACTTTACTCTGGTAAAAGGTGACAGAAGTAAAAAGAATGACCTCATTTCAGAAACTCAGAATAAAAATAGGCCTTAAAATGACAGCGATCCCCCAAGAGATCTGRTCTGGGAGTTTAGAGGGATAAAGAATTCATAGAAGTGAACACTTTCCGAAAAGTAAAAAATTCGAACATTTCTCACACAACTTTCAGTATTGGCACACTTTTAAAATGCTCTCCACTGTCTTAGACTCTACTCGGAATGCTGTTCTGCAGTAATTTCAGAAAAAGTAATGGTTTAAATGGAAAAGCTTCCTAAATAACCACAAAGGAACTTTGAATTTTAGCTTCCCAAAGATGTGTTCAAAAGCTGCAGCTGCTGAAAATCTGTAGTGGTGTTTTATGATGTGTCTAGTGAAATAAGAAGAATGGAAGGGATTTACATTGATCATTGCACCTCCTTATTCATGCTTTCTAAAGGTGACCAGGGATTTTACCTCAGTGTTTCAAATTAAAATTCATTTCAAATGCATTTTAAGGGGAGGAACAGATGATATCTGCTAAAAAAGGTTAAATTTCCTATGGTGTTTGAGAAAGCATATTATTCTCCTTCTGGGTGAGAAGTAATACTGTAACTGTAATAGTTGTTCCTCCATCATTTTCCAAGTAAAGATTGTCTTCTATTTTGGAAAGAGCTGACAAAATGCTTATTTTCTTTCATATTGTGTTTTGATTTTTTTAAACAATTGAAAATGCATGTTTTCAGCAATTTAACCAAAAATTAAAAAAAGATAAAATGGTCAGAAATTAGAGCGTTTGGAACCAGATATGGGCTTGAATTCAGATCAGTTTATGTTCCTGTTAAAAGTTTTGCTTGAGCAAGCCACGGTGGTGTCCTGAGTGGAGACCTGGGAGGTTAACTTCCGTTACTCTATGTATCACACTTGCTCTGTAATTTCTTCTGAATCAATCTCGCACCCTTTCAATAGCAGCTGTTGGATGGACATCTAATACAGACACAGGTCCCACACACCCTTCAGCTGGACTGCAGCTGAAGTGGTTGCGAATTGCTTTCATATGCTCTCTCATCCTCTTTGCAATTGCAATGTTAGTGTGTGATTTATCATAATGAGAGAAATTTCCTACAAATTTTGGGGTCCCCAAATATCATGTTAGCTTTCATTGCATCAGCTTCTTGTTCCTAGCAAAATACCTTTTTCCGTATTTTGGTCAGGATATGAGCAAAAGTCAGGCATTCATAAGAACTATTTCCAAGTCTTCTAATTTAAGTCCCTGCCAGGTCAGATATATACCAGCTCGAAGAAGCTGTCTCTAAACCTGGAGAGGATTGTAATCCTGTCATAGCACCTTACAATGAAATTCTTCAAAACTGRCTTGGCAATTTGTGTGTGGTTATTCTGGTAATGTCATCACTGGTTTCTACTTTGAGGTACCCATGCAAACCTTTTGCTGGTTTATATGAYGTGTGGTACTGGTAAACTTCCTGGAACAACTCTTTCCAGTATCTGTTCTCTACTGTATCTGTTTTTYTCTGCAAGACTAAATTAAACACTTCACAGGTTGACTGGCGATGTATACAGTAGCTCTAYGTCATTACACAAAACCAACATTAAAAATTTGCTCTTACAATTTGTGCAAATGCTCAAATATCATTATTGTGCTTAATAAGAGCTCCTGCAGTGGCTGCTGTAGCCACCTGTAGTATGTATAGTGATACTGCCATAAATAAAAAAGGTTAAAAAAAGGTTTAAGTTATTAACCATTATGGAAATCGGCTAAATCTTCAGGTTCCTTGTGAATTTACATTCTTCTTCTCCTTCCTCCACAAATAGATTTGGAAAAAATACTTAGTCATGTTTTGTTGCACATAGAGATATTATCATGGGAGCATTTTCTGCTATAATATCATATGTGCTATTATTTATAGCAATGCCAAACTTTTCTTCCATTAATTTTCTATTGCAGCTGTGCAGCTGTCCCTCTCTGGGTCAGTTTGTTTGGGTACCTCTAGCCATGCACAAAGAAACTCTGCAAGCAGGATATTGGAAACTTGGAAGCACAAAGCTGTTATTTATTGGTCAGTGTGCATAGTAGATGGGTAGGACTAAGGAGCTCCCAGGCGAGGCAGTGGTGTGGTCACCACGCCGGTAAGGCACGTGAGGCTGGTTTGCAGCCAGGCCGTGCACAGTGGGCACAAGGGGCAAGAGCTGGGCTCCACTGCTTCCTGGAAGGGGCTGATCCTCRATGTTGCTGAGTTGCTGTCTTCTGACTTTGTTTTTTTCCTTAAGGACTTTGCATCTTTTCATCTTAGTGCTTTTCCTCCTGCATCCTCATTTCCACAATCTCACCTCTGCCTGCAGTTACACCTTTCTTATAGTCTGGTCCCGTCTGTGCATTTTCTCACAACTTAGCAGTTTCCTCTGAAGAYTGAACCAGGGTTATGCAGCTGGGTCTTGGTGGTGGTGGGCCTTGGATCACAGACAGGTGAACTTCTAGGAGGGAGRTTTGGTTTCTGATGAATTTGAGCAGAAACATTGTTTCCAAGGACAAGAAAAGAGAGAAAGAAGTTATTCTATGCACATTAAAATGTACTAGAAACCAGTATGTTAAGATGCTCTAAAGTCCTGTTTTGAAGAGTTACTTTGCTTGTGGAATATACTTGGGCCTGGCACGTCTTGGTCCTTTTTTCACTGTGCGCTCCTTTTTCGTCTGTACGCATTTGTCTGTACGCATTTGGTCAATTTTGAAACGTCAGACCAAAAAAATCTCAGCCCACATACACTCAGCTAAAAACTTATTAGCATTTACTGGCTCTGTTTTTTGCAATTCTTTTTTTTAATGTTAAGCCTATGCCACTCCAGGATTACAGAGGCAAAGGAAGCCAATACATGCCAGATACCTCCAATTCACCTTCCAAGTAATGATTCCTTGAGCATTAAGATACAGACTTTCACAGAATCACAGAACAGTTGAGGTGRGAAGGGACCTCTGGAGATCATCTAGGCCTGCTTAAGCAGGGTGCCCCAGAGCGTGTTGCCCAGGACCCTATCCACATGGCTTTTGGATATCTCCAAGGATGGAAACTCCACAGCCTATCTCAGCAACCTGTTCCAGTGCCCAGTCACCCTCATTTTTATCACATAGCCGTTCTCACAGTATTCCTATATATGATGGTCAGTGCCTCTGGGAATAAATTAGAATTACAGAGGAAAGAAAGCTTGAATCTGTAAGACCCTGTCTCATTTGTTGCAGAAGGCAGAAGATTTGCAGTARATGAGGTTAACTGCAGAAAGAGGGGACGCAGCTCAAGGAGCCAGCAGCTGAGTGAGAGCCTACATGACTGGTTTCTGTCTCTGACACATAATTCCTGCATGGTCGTGAGCAAATTGCGTGAAACAAAKTCATTAATTGTATGTTCCTTGTTTTCTTGATTTCCATGAGGATAGCTTTACAACCTGAATGTTACTTTAACTTTTTTCACCCCCTGCATGTGACATACCTAGAAGGCAGGCCACTCAGGCCTATGGCAGAAAATATAGATTAAGAAAGAAGAAAAATTCTAGCCCAAACAGTAGGGAAAAAAATCATAGATGAAAAGCAGACTATATTGTCTCAATTCGAGAAATCACTTGATTTTAATGAGATTTATTTCATGGTTATTCATTTACCAGAGAACGATGTTTTGTAGTTGTGTTGTAGCTACAAATAATCTTTTTTTAAYGTGAGGTAAAACAAAACCTGCATACAAGTAGTTTCAATCAGTAGGCTAGAKACAAACTAAGTTTAAGTATATGTAAAAAATAGAGAAGGCACAGGCCAAAACATTTTTCTACTGATTTTCTGTTAATAATTGGTAGAGCTTCGGTCTCTCCCGACTCTCTCTTACTTGTTACTAAAGAAGAAGCAAGTAGAAATGATAACAACAAAAAAAAAAGATTTGACAATTGTTATGTGCAAATTAGTTTCCTAAATATGATTTGTCATAATTTGTATTATTTGCCCATATTTGTAATGTATAACTTTCTCCTAGTTTGGAGAAATGCAAGAACAACTGCAAAATACTACAATGAGTGAAAGGTGCTTTGTTCATCCTGTAGAAAATGATCTTACGACTTGAAGCCTGGGATCTGATCAACCTCTCCCATTGCCTGAGGTTGCAGGGGTGCGAATTTCATTAAACAGGGGCACTCACTTTCTGCAGTGCTTGAAAGCCACTTAGCGTCTCTAAGTAGTGATTTGGAGAAYTGCTATGTCCCGGTGTTGCGATGCACTGTGGCATTGAATTGTTGTGACTGTGTTTTGGCAAGGTGCAGCAACACTTCAGTCACAGAGCAGTACAAGGCTGTGACTTTTTTGTGATACTGCCTGGCAAGGAGGGATCACAACATACCTTTTCTCCCTGTTTCCAGAAGCTACTGAGTGGAGATTGTCTCTGGTTTCTGTTCCTCCTTTCCTGAATACTGAAGGGTTTCTCCTCTTGTTCCCTCTTCCCTCTCATGTCTTTACTTTTTCTGGAGAAACAACAGGGATCCTTGTAGCTCTTGTCTAAGAAGGTGCTTCCTGTGCAGTCTTGAATTTATCGAGGAGTGCTCTTTCATTCAGTCCTCTTTGGCAGGATCACCTGCCAAATATGTAGGCTTCAAGAGACTATGATTGCTCATCTCTATCATTTAGAATTATTACATTTCCAGATGTAACAAACAGATTCAGTAATAACCTGCTATATTGAATTCACCAACTTGAAGAAACTATGATTTATATTTTATAGCATTGCTCAAAGTGCTTCATCACTTTGGATTCCTTTCCAAAAAAAAAGTGTTAGTTAATAAACTGCGGAGGACACTTCAGGCTAAACTTTGATCTCTAGCATCATACTTATTGCAGGGAGTGATGTGRCTGATTTGTTTTCTTCCCTTCCTGCTGGCGTCTAGCTTTGCTCCCTCTTTCCCTTCCTCCATCTCTCTCAAGATATGAAGCACCAGACTTCCCTGGAGCATTACATACCCAGATCCAGCAGTGTGCCCTTGTGGCCAAAAAGGTCAATGGTATCCTGGGGTGCTTTAGGAAGAGTGTTGCCAGCAGGTCGAGGGAGGTGATCCTGCCCCTCTACTCAGCCCTAGGGAGGCCTCATCTCGAGGACTGTGTCCAGTTCTGGGCTCCCCAGGACAAGAGAGACATGGAACTACTGGAAAGAGTCCAGCATGGGGCTACAAAGATGATCAGAGGGCTGGAGCATCTCCCCTATGAGGAACGGCTGCGAGAGCTGGGCCTCTTCAGCCTGGAGAGGAGAAGACTGAGGGGGATCTTATCAATGTGTAYAAGTAYCTGAAGGGAGGGTGTCAAGGGGATGGGGACAAACTCTTTTCAGTTGCCCCRTKTGACAGGACAAGAGGCAATGGGCACAAATTGAASCACAGGAAGTTCCGCCTGACCGTGAGGGGGAATTTCTTCCCTGAGAGAGTGACAGAGCACTGGACCAGGTTGCCCAGAGAGGTTGTAGAGTCTCCTTCTCCGGAGATCTTCAAGGCCTGCCCGGATGCAACCCTGYCTACCATGCTGTAGRTGACYGTGCTGAGCAGGGAGGTTGGACTAGATGATCTCCAGAGGTCCCTTCCAACCTTACTGATTCTGTGGTTCTATGATTCTATGATCTGATTACCAGCACATAGGAGGCTTTGTATCCTTTTATCCCAGGTCTCTTTGTATGGAAGAAGAAAGGAGAAAAGGAAAGCCCTTTCATCTAGTATCAAGAATCCCACGTGTGTCTATCAGTTGCCTACTCAGGCATGAAATGTATCTGCACCATGTGCGTGGTGAGTGAGCCTGCCTGGACGTGCTCGCTGCACATTCAGAGCTGGTGTCGGTTACCTGCTGGGGACAGCAGAGTCCCCATGAGCACTGTGCTTGGCTTTTGAAATCCTCAGGCTGACTGTGATGGCAAATTGTGTGTTTTCTAAGATCTAGGAGGCTGATATGGACAGTGAAATTCTCTYGAAGAGGGGCAAAGAGCACATGGTGTCCCTCCCGCATCGGCAGGGCATGCGGGAAGAGAGGGTTCATGGGCACGCAGCTTCCTTTCGCCTCAGCACGTGTTTCTTCTGTAGGGAGCGGTGAGCATTACTGAAGAGGCAGAAATGGTCTGTTTATTTGATGTTGAGTGCTTGGGGATGCTTGATCTGATGCTATCAGCTATCACTTACCAAGATCATCCAGCAAATTCTCAGTGCTATTGTCCATCTCTAATGTAAATCTGAGTTGCCAGAGGGGAAGAACCCTGGGAAATTACTGGAAAACTCAACTAGGTGATTCAAGAAACCCCTCCAGACCCACATACATTACTTTGTGTAGTTAGAAAAGGCRTATTCCTGAAGATCATTCAGCTGAAGTCGTCTCAGAGATTGCTACTGCTGAGTGTAGCAGAGGAACTGTTTTCTTTTGATGTGTGTTATTAATTATCATGTTGTAGATAGGTGTTGTTTTAGTCTCAAATATTAAGTGTCAGCCTCTCGGAGAGAGAGCAGCCAAATTAGGTTAAAGTGACTGGCCGCCGTCATGCCGTAATTGCCACTGAGGTAAAATTGGATTGCAAAGTATTATGGGTAACATGCTGCAAATTGCTCTGAGGTGCAAATTCTTTCCTAGGCTTGCATTGCACTGCAGAATGTCAGCTAGAGCTGGGCTTTCACTGTGCGAATCGTTGTGTTTGCTCTGAGGGGATTTTTACTGGGAAGATACRGAATTTGTGCTATCAAATACATATCTTCTTGGAATGTGTCTAGCAGGGAAGCACATACAGTGGGAGAAGATGCCATGGGCCTTGGAGGAGTACATTTTYTGTAAAGACCTTTTTTACTTTAATTACAGCTAGGAAGACAATCTCCAGCAAGGCATTAAATTGGGTCAACAGCTAAAAAGGCTTGAGAACAGGCATTGATGACAGCAAGCGGTATATAGACAGGAAATAAACTGCAGTGTGGTGCTGGGCTTGACAGGCTTTTAAATGCTGCAAGGGTCCCATTAACATATAAGTAATAATACATTAGAGAAAATATGGTTATCAGAAGATAATAAATAATTCTAGGATGTTAAGGCATTAGGCTCAGCCGAATACTTACAATCCCATGGGTTTGATTATTCCGTAGTAGCCATATCCCCTGGAGTCATGTCACAGTACCTACGGAGTATCTTAGTTGTTATTATTTAAAGAAACTGCGAGGATGACTGCTATCATCACTAAAAGAYTGCAAGTAGAAGTTTTCAGACATTTGCTTGTCCTCCCATTACCCCCCTTCTAAAATCCTGTATAGCCAATCTGAATCCTGTTGTGTGGTTAAAAATTATACAAAAYCCTGTGTCAGTTATACATATTCATGCTTGGAGCAGAGTAAAGCTGTCATTTCAGATTCATAGCAYGCGGAGTAATTGCAGAACTGGGTGATTTGACAAGTTACTTATTTTAAAGGTGATGAAGAGTCTCCTGCCACAGAGTTACCTTTCAGAGTAAAGGAAGTAAGATTTTATGAGAGGTAGGAATTTGGAGGAGCTATGGTAGAAGAGATAGCACATGATAAATCACCAGGGCTGAGCAGTATTTGCCTGAAAGGATGGATCCCCAATCAAAAAATTTAAGTCTTTTGCATTTACAGAGAGCTTTTCCTTTGGAGGGATATGTGGGAATGAAAAAAGTCTCAGAGCTTTCCCTTTAGTATGAATTTAAGTGATTTATCTTCTGACCAAGCCTTGGMGACACTGGGGCGAGGACTGCGCAAGGCTGGGCAGGCGCAAACCCCAAAGCCGGCTGTCTGCCCAGGGCTTCGCGGGTGAGCTGGGTACCCGATCGGTTCTCTCACGTCCAGGCTTTACCTGCAGGCTTCAGAAGCTCATGAAGATTGTATCTAAAACCAGGATTTTCAGAAAAACCTGCATAATTCTCCTCTAGTTGCCTGTGGCCTTGTCTGCAGTGAGGGGCTGATGGTGCATGTAGCTGAGCTTGCGTGGAGAGCCTTTATCCTCCTCGCCGTTCCCAGTGTGTGCCTCACTGTCCCCATTCCCTTTTAATTTGGCCACTTCCCAGTGGTGTCTTTTTCCTGCTTGCTGCTGATGTGTGTCTAGGGCTGACTACTAAATGTAAATTTTACTGATCAGTAGAAAAGGTGCTCAGAGTGATCTCGGAGAATAACAGATCAGGGAGAAGCAYGCTGTTCAGAACAGCTTGGGCTTGTGCTGCAGCACTCACTGTACTTCCCTCTGTTGTTTCACTTTTATTTAGGTACAACAGCTACAGGAAAAAAAAAACATAAAAATGGATTTTCTAATACCTCTTGCTGTGTCTCCTGTAATATCTGAAATTCTAGAACACTGCAGTTTTTGCAAACAGTACATTCATCCTGAAACTACTGGAGGAGAGAGTCATTTACGTTGTTTCAGTTGGCCTAGTCACACAGATATTGTTCTCTGAACAGTTGCATTTGAGTTTGTGATGAATTATGTTTTTCATACAAATGTGACTAAGAGCTCTGAGTCAGAGCTAGTGTAGGCAGCCAGTGTGCAAAGTTTCCTTCACAGCTCTGCCAATGCATCTTAATCTTGATTTTTTAGCTATTCCCAGTGCTATTTCAGTCGTGGACCTCCTTCCCACCACAGCCATCACTAGGCACATAAATACACACATGCACAGCCCAGCCCTGGCAGTGTGCCTCAGTCTTCCTGCCACACTTTTATTCCATTCCAGGCTTCCAAACTCATCTGCCAACATAAGTCAGAGCTGATCTGCAGCACAGCTTATCGGTGGTCATAAATCAGTCTGCTGACGTCTGGTGCTGCAGAGGATGCAACATAGATTAATGTGAAGAGGGGAAAGGGATATATCCCAGTCTTATTAGCTGATTAGCTTAAACATGCATATATCTTTTAATGTTGTTACAGAATTACAACCAGAAATGTCAGGGCAGCGTCCTTGTGATAACGGAGACGTCAAGGAGAAAWGCGGTGCTTTATGCTTCATGCTTTATGCTAATGACAGAATGGAGCAATGTAACACCCCTCAGGCTGTGTACTCACACGTTTGCTCTGTTATTTATGAGCAGTGGCTATGGCGCTGAAAATGGATACGGGTAAAATATTAACCATTTACAGGGAAAATAATCCCTAGGAAGGAAAAGGCGCCATTTAAATCTAGAGTAAATTTGGTTTGATTTTTGTCTTGCTCTCTGAACCTTTGAGAAATCACTGTTATATCCTCACAGTTCAGTTGCTGTGATTGTAGAGCAGGAGCGGTCCTACTGGACCAAACTGGTTTTCGCTAGCTAGCAAAAGCCTAGGCTTACTTTGCACTTTCCAAGTGGGTTAAATTCCAGTGAAGGGCAAGAGTTTGATTTTCTTTGCTCAGCTCTGGTATAGAGAATATTGCAAGTAGTAACAGACATAATAAACATACCTRCCTAGGTCATTGTGGCCACAGGAAGGTAAGCCTTTTCAATTTTTAAATTTTATAAAATGTATATTACACTGAGGTACCTTTTTAGCTATGCAAYTTTACACCAGGCTTCTAAATAGCTTGAACATATGCTATATTCAGGTGAAATATRGTTTGATAGTAGTCTTTGATGTTCTGCAGTACATTTAAGTGGTTTGAGGTCTCCTTTAAAATAAACCTCCAGTTTGCAGACACTGCTTCCAGTGAGGAAATGCCTGTTATCTAGGCGCTGAGTGTTYACAGTAATGTAATGCATGTGCCTATTAATTGCATCCAATATTCTCACAGTGGTAAATGGGTACTTAAAGTAAAGATCTGTTTTGAGTGGGAAGAATCTGATGGGTGTGGATTAATCACAATGAAAATAAAACAAGGGGAAAACAAAAGGTAACAGGGACAAATACAGTGTCTTTTCATTATCTGGGCTGTCAGGGAAGTGATGTGATCAGCACATTGCAGTCYTCTTGTAATCGGTTCATCAGTCACTTCTCAAAACACTGCCAAAGATTCTCCAGCACTGCTAAGCCTTTGCTGTAGCTGATAAGTACATCTCCTGTAGGCCAAGGAGAATGTACAGCTAAAGAATCCTAGTAAATCCTTTAAAATGGGGTCTCCAAGTGAAATGCTTTATTTTTGCCAGTATGAGTGTTTTTGATAAACTGGAAGTATTATCTGTCAATAAAAGACTCGTGCTCAAAGAAGATTGCCAAAACTGAGTAAATCAAAGGAGATTCAAGTGCTTGGAGGCACTAAAGCAGGCTGAGGCACTGAGAGGAGTGCGGCATTTTTTTCTCAGATCACTGTGCAGAAAGAATGTGACATGTGAGACAACAAGGTCCTAGACACAGGCCTTGGTCTGGGGTTAAAAAAGTGCACCAAAGTCCATGTGGCAGCATAAAGCATTTGCAGACTAGAAGCTTTGACCTTCTAGTCTGTTGCTCCTGTTCTTCTCTGGGTGAAGATAACTGTTTGCATCTCTGTCTTATCAAAAGTTCCATGAAATTTGATATTCATCTTAAATCTCCAGCTATCAGAAACAAATCATTCAGTGGAATATATCTCATCTTCCAGTGAGAAAGAAAGCAAATTTCCAGGTTTTGTGATTGTGAAGAAGTGTCTGAGTTCACTCTGCTGTCATACAAACTGGATACATCCTTGGTGTATTCAAGAAAAAATTTTGGATCACTTTTAGGACATATCGTTTGTAATCATTTTTCATGCTGCTAAGGACTGGCTAACAACTTCACATTACTTCAGGGTAGCAACAGCAAGAGCATGTGAGAAAGAACAAGCAAACAGAAAAACAAAACAGACTGGGAAGGTATTTTAGAAAAGGAGGAAGAGCCAGAGATTTCAGTATGGTTTCTACAGGCCTTGGTGTGATCCTGCTCTCAGCTGGTGGGCTTTTTCCTGATGGAGAAGAGAGGTAGAGTGAAAGGTCCCATGCTGCAGAAAAATTTGCCCTACACAGCCTTCTTAGGCTACTGAGTTACCAAATTTAGGGGTTACGCCACCAGCTTGAGAGCTAAAGTTAACTCGTTTCTRTACAACGAGAACTACTGACAGCGATACCTGTTACCATCTGATTGCATGTGGTTAACAGCCTGAAAAGGTAAGACTAATGGTTTAGCTGGTAAACTGATACTCCCTTCAGAAGCACTTACCAGTGCATCCTTGGAGGTCAGTTCTGGAGGAGGAATAGAAGATAAATAAACAAAATTGACTATGCTTACACGTGTTCACTGYAAGCTATGGCAAGGGAGGGTGCTACAGAGGAGCTCAAGCAGAACMTTGCTAGAGTAACTTAAGATATTAGGGCAAACAATATGTGCTGTAAGCCTTAGCTCTTCTCCTTCAGGCCAGCACATTACATTAAAACCACTGAGAAATGAAGTTTCATTAAGACACCGGAGTGTGAACTGCAGTGTAAGTCCAGATTTGCTTCTGTGGGCTTTGCTGCRGGGAGCTTGCAACTCCCATCATTCGCACAGATGGAGGCAGTAATATCCTAAAGCTGCTGCAGTAGTTCACGTGCGAGTCAGAGCACTGTTTTTACAGCAGACAGCCTGTATAAATCTTCCTGTGAATTTACAGTCCTTGAAACATGATGTTGTGCCCGTTGGCRTTTCTAAAGGGAGTTACAACTACTTGAAATCAGTATGACTTTTCAAGTGCGAGGCCACAGTGACTATAGTAGCAACCTTGTGCTATCTGTGAATGCCCCTGCACGCAGGACAGAGCAGAAGCTTAGAAATACCTCGTTGCTATCCAAATAAGGGTGGGATGGAGACAGGACAAGGGAACAGGATAGCTTCCCATTCATGTGGCACGAGGTTCTGCTTAGGGCAGCAGGCCACCTTGCTCTTTCAGCTGGGACATTTCTCTCCAAAGAAATCCCATTTTTGCCTTTCTTGGAGGAGTCTGCTTAGAGCTTTGGAGAGCTTAGTCCTCCAAAGAGGAGAGCTGAACAGAGAGCTGAGTTCGGCATCCTGCAGAAAACTGCCACAGTTGTTCCACTAGCCCTTCTGTAAATTCTAACTTTCCTATTTCTGTCTCAAGAGTACTCTTGGGAAAGCCTCGATGTGTTTCCTTGGCAGCTGCACCTCATGACCTCCCAAGCAAGAGCATGGGATGGAAGCATTTAAGTTTCATTAGATAGGATAGTTGTTACTAATTAAGAAGTGTAAAAAGCCTTCAAGTTATGTGCAAATTGAATTCTTCTTTTAAAGACACTAATAAAGATCTGTTTCTAATTAAAGATACCTTGCTTGGCTGGGTAAGAATTATTTTCCTTTGTATTTCCTTGCATGAAGCAGCATCCTTTTTCATTAGCTGTCCCACATGCCAAGATGAGTCTTTGAAGACTTCTGTGATACCCCATAGACCTGGTTCACCTGGTTTGAACAGGGAACAGGAGCAGAGCGGAGTCACGACTGTTGGCCAGCTTCCTGCGCTGCGTTGGGTTAGTGCCTCCACGGGCAAGTGCCTCCATCACCCAGCAACATCTTTGCATTTCTTCGTTAGTGTAAGGAGGATGGAAGTGCTCCGTGGAAGCAGGAGGAGATTGGGCCACAGGAGAGGGGCTGGTGTGATCCCATGGGGTGGTGCTGGCACAGGCGTGAGCGGCCACGATGGGAGCCACTGCAGCCCTCAGCTTTAAGGGATTCRTGTGAAATATCCACTAGGGATTTGAGGCTTCTTTTTTACCCTGATGGTTCTTGCTTCAGGACTATGGTGGGGTGATAATATGTCATGATGACTTCTTGGCTTGCATATCTGAACACAGGATTTTTTAAAGTAAGAATTGTGATCTGACTGCATTGCCAGGACAGATCTGAAGCTTTTGATACAGCTTTGGTGTAGTTTTGACTACATTAATGTTTTAACTGTCTTCAGACTCCTTCAGCATGAATATGATTTGGCTTCCCTAATTTTCTGTTATTGAGTTCTGCTTCTTTCTTTTCTTTTTGTTACTATTCACTTTAATGATGTTTGAGCGTTAAATTTGTTGGGTTTTAAGTTACGTGAAGTACCTTTAAAACCAAAGGGAAGATGAACAAGCAATTYGCTCCTTCATCTCTGATTACAATCTGTGACTTGGAGCAAATAATTGGTTAAATTCCCTGGCCTGCATCCTCGATTTGTGTCTTAGTCAGTGCAGCTCTGCATTTTCTTTGGGTTTACTTTTCCATGATTTATTAACCAGTTGTTAAAATTCATTGACAATTTCTTACCTAGCTGGCAACAGGTTTATATGGCAAATCTCCTCTCCCAGAGTACAGTTTTAGACTCATTTTACATTTGATTAATTAAGAGCACAAATCCAAGGTTAGGTGTTAGTTGCAATTTAAAATATTGCTGAACTAAGTTTTGGACTCCCAGAGATAATACTAATAGCAGTTGCCTTTATATTTATAGCTGATGCCTTCAAGTGGTGGTAGACTCTCTTCATAAATGCAATTTAGGGCAACACAGGCAGCAGATGTTTGTATGAAACAGCATCCTGTAACTTGTGATTCAGACTTACTTTAAAAATTGTCCAGAATGATGGTTTTCTTTTTAAAGGCAGAAAGAAAGAAAGAAAGAAATTTAGGAACAATTAATAGTCTCTCTTCAGATTTAAAAATCACATTTTTTTTTTTACAATTCCTTGAGCTCCTTATCTCAAAAAAACAAACAAATAAACAAACAAACAAAAAACGTCTTTAGAAGGGCTGCCACTGGCTTAAAAGATCGGACTGCGATCCGACCCTGTGCAGGAAAACAGAGGATAAGATTGATCCTGCACAGCACGTGGCATCTAAGTCCAGCTGTTGCTTGGGCAGCCGCTTTGGCCTGCTCCAGAGGGCAAAGGAGGCCACGGGCGGAGAGGTCTGCCGGAGGAGCCGCGGCTCCCTGCCCGCTTGGCCTCCGCCGGCGGCTGCTCCCCTGCGGGAAACGGCGGGATTTCTCCTTTTGCTCTGCGCAGGGGGGAGTTCTGTTAAAGACTTAGCAAACAAAGCAACGACAGCAGCAAGATGGGCAGGAATGCAGATATCGGAAACTAAGTGCAGGCTTGTGGAAATACTGGCCCAGATTTCTGTGAGGCACGGGCTCTTGCAGCGTGCCCCCCCCGAGGCAGCGTGCTCATCTCTGCGTGCGTCTGCAGCCAGTGTGCAGGTGTCTTGCTGCAACCTCGAACGAGGGGAGAGAGCAATATTTTATGCTAGTTTAATTTAGAGTTCCTAAAGGAAAAACAGAGGGCTCAGTCTGAAAGACAGATTTTTGCTCTGGGATTTTTATTTTTTAATATTGCCACTTAGGCTTTGGACAGAGCTATATGGCAATGAGCCTCCACGCGCACATCACTAAAAGACTCGTTTGTTTTGAGCTCAGCAACTAGGGCATGCCAAGGTTTGCCTTTAGCATCATTCAGATGAGGCGAATGAGTCAGGTTACTCATAACATTTTAAAGCAAGAAAAAAGTCATTAAAATAGATTTAAATAACTCACAGGAACTGAGGAAAGCTGTAGGAAAAAAAAGCCAAAAGCAATTCAAATTGGTACTAATTATGGATAATCCTATTTCTATGTTTTCATATGCAGAGGGTATAGCATTAGCTGATGGTTCAAAGACTTTCATCAGCTAAACTGTCACTATCAGCAATGGCAACCAATCTAGTTTGGCTTTTTGCATGAATGTGTCCCTGCCTCATATTTGTCCAAGATCCTCTGAATGGTTGCATTCAGCTGGGCAATACTCAGCGTGTCTAAATATTTACTTCCTAGTTTGTTGCTGTGTTATCAAGAAGAATCACAAAGTAGTTGAATTTGTAAGTGACCTCTGGAGATTGTTGAGTCCAGCTGCCCTGCTCAAGCAGGATCAGCTGTATGAAAATGCTCTGCAGTTTTCATTTTACACGTTAGATCAAGGTATGATAGACTCTGTTGCAACAGAGCTAGAAGGAAGTAATAAACTTCTACACACAACTTCAGTGGTATGAATGTTTACATTGTAATGTCCACAAACAAACTTTAACAGAAATTCCTCAACAAAAATGATCAAAAATATTTTTTGCAGCTGTTAATATAAAACCATGGTAAAAAATCCATGGCTGTCATCAGTCTAGCTTTTTTTGTTTGTTTGTTTTTGTTTTTGTTTTTTATAAGTAACAGAAAAATGAGAYGTTGAAAACTATATAGAGGAATTATTTCTTGAAGTATGTCATTGGGGTTTTATACAGAAAAGCTTCATGGCCAAATTTTCATTGAACAGGCCAAATTACAGCAAATAAAAATACCAGAGAAACAAGCATTAAACCTCTCAGGATAATTTGGACTTCAGACTCTGGGTTTTGCGCTCAGGTATGAAGCGTGTTAGTTCTTAGTCCCAGGAAAATCAAAGAAAAGGCTGTCACTATCCCCAGAAAGCAATGAATCAGGATGCAGAACAGCCACAGAAAAGGCCAGACAAATGCTGTGTGGGAGCTGGTGGTGAAGCTTTTATCTGAAAAAGGATTGCGAATGACAGGGAAGAAAGAGGCCCCCAGATTGTCTGGCTTTTRGTTAGAGGTTTGACTGCAGTTTTAGTTTGGAAAGACCCTGCTTGTTCTGCAAACCTGTTACTCACCTAGGTTTCAGCAGGCACGTTCTGAAAACCGTGTTACGTGTGAGAAGGTGTTCAGCTCTCCTCGTGGCTGAATTTGAGTCTCGAAACATGGAAAGTGATGTTGAACTTCTGGTAGGCATTGTACYGTCTTTCTGCAAGTGCTGAAGAGCTGCTGAGCTCACCAGCTTTGAAATCCCCGTGCAGCGGGCCGGTCCCTTCTTCTCCCCTCTGCCTGCTCACACATGTATTATTGATGGGCTTCCGCCGCCGCCTGCGCCCCGGCTCCTGCCCGGCCCTTGTGCACCGCTGGGCACGAGCAGCTGCGGGGATCAGCATGGAGCTGCGCTGCTCTTCTCCAGCCCCTCAGGCCCTGTTCMTTTTCATGCCTACCTCCTAGCACGAGTAGGGACCGCTTGATGCTAGCACAGAAACTGAGGAAGGAATTACGGAGGATTTTTTTTCTTCTCCATCCAGTTAGTCAGTAAGGTTTTGTTTTCCTCCTCCTTTTTTTTTTTCTTTTTAATATCTGTCTAGTCTCATTGGTAAGAAAGGCAGCTGGGTTGACTGCAGGTAAAAGGTGTTTTTCCCTCCAATTAAAGTTTACACAATTTTATTTCCTGCCTTTGCCCTTCAGACAACTGGCATAATAAGATATGGGTAGGTAGTGGTTTAAGTGTCTAACTTCTGCTGGTTTTCACATGGATGTTGCGTTGTGTTGAAGTTATCAGCAGTAAGTACCAAATCCTGCTCACTTTACCCAGAAAAATAATCTTATTTAGTTACATACAACTACAGATTCAAGAAAGTCAAATAGGAGAAAAATCTGTCAGTGATGCTTAGTTTAGAGATTTCTTAGGTTTCTGATTTAATCACATTTATACAGGACATAAAGTATGATTTTTAAAGGAATGCTTTAGATAAATATTCTGAAGAGGGGAAGTAGAAGCCCCATTATGTTCTTTACATCTAACCATGTTCATGGAAATACGTACGTGGATAGATGCAGCATTCAGAGATGGCTAAGTCTTTGCAAATTTTAGTTCACCCACAGGTATTCATATTGCAAGTTGTTGTCTAGTTTGATTCTCTGAGCATGCATGCCCACAGGTTTTGTTAGCTAGCAATGTTCACACAGATGAGAGTTATCTGCATCTATGTTTAAATAAACGTTTTGCTTCAAGTGAGTACTTACAGCTTCATGCAAGTTGCTGTATTTGTGCATTAATAAAAGGATTTACATTTGATGTTTTGGTGTCCTATAGAAGAAGTGGCATTGCATCAGGCAGCAAGAAACATGCTATGTTGGCAYGTAGGTAACCACTGTTAGATTGTAGAAAACAAGTGGGAGAAGAAAAGAGTTACTGAATAACCAGTGTGCTGCAAAGCTTCTTATCCAGACTGTCTGACAAATACGAATACATTTACAGACTCAGGACCTGGTCACAATGAAAAGTGTTTATCAAATCTAGGTTTTAGCTTAAGCATCTTTATCTACTCTCTGCCAGTAGGTTAAAAAAAACCAAAACACTAAATAAGTTTATCATTAGCATAAGTCAACACCAAATGCCTATTTATGAAGTTCAAGTAGTGGAAGGGACAAACCCTAAGAGAATTCTATGATAATTTGATTATTTATCTGTGCCAAGGGATAATAGTAGTACTTTGCAAAGACTGATATCATCATAAGCTCCCCAAACAAAAATGATGAGCCTTCGTACAACAGCAGGCTCAGGGCTCAGAGCATGACCGTTTCTTTATCTCAGCTCTACGGTCTTGGATCCAGGCAGCCTGAGCCTCTGCTCTTGCCTTGTAACTGATGGTGAGGTGCCTACACCTCTGGCTCTGCAGGAACATGCCACCTGCCATTTACTGGCAAAGCACCATGTTCAACCTGAGCACTAGCAATCTAGGTAAAAGCAACCATAAATTGTGGATGAATTTGGAGACTGATATAAGCTAAGATATAAGCTTTGGATTTTGATCTGAAAGGGTTTGTGTTTACCTCACACTACCCCTTCTCTAGGAGGAGTTTCAGCTCAAAGATTGTTAAGCCATTTGCCTGACTGATGCACAGAAAGATGAAGACAGTAAGACTTAAATGGAGCACCATGTTTCAGTGCACATAGCACTCACACGCCCAAGTCCTCAGATAACCTGCACAGAGGAAGGAGCGAGGGAGTGGGGACTCGGAGGCCAGGAACCAGCAACTGGAGTGGAGGGAGCAAAGGGAACAACTGGGGAAGAGGAGGCTGCAGGGCAAGAGCAAGATACTCTGACATGATACATAAGTTATGGGTAAAAAATACATTATTTTTGGTGAAGCAGTTTTTTTGCTTTTTTTTTTTTTTTCCTTTTTTTTTTTTTTTTTTTTTTTTACAAATTTTTTTCTTACCAACATTCTTTATTTTTTTTTTTCTATTTATTTATAGATTGGCCTACAGCTTACTTTTTTCATCTCTTAAACGTGAGTGTGAAGGATATTTCTGTTTAAAAGAACTATAAGATTATTAAACAGATTAGTGTGATCCCATGTCTTATTTTTTCCACTCCCTTTATCTAAATAATCCAATATAAGAGTTGCTGACAATTCCCAGGTTTCACTTTGAGGCTACCTTTAATTACTAGTTTTGCATAGCTTACTGATGGGAGGAAAGTGAGACATGACAAAAGAGCAGTGCGTGAACCACATGTTGGCATGCTACATGCTTATTTGCTTCGACAAATTAGTTCACTGAAATTAGTTGCCAGAATGTCTGTTGGATTCCTTTTATATACATGAATATATATATATATATATGTGTGTGTGTAGTTATTATAACTTCTGTGTTTAAAACTCATGTCATTTATGTGTGCTATTTAGTGTGTTAATGGGTTTTAGTACTTTAGGTGTGGCCTATTACCAAATGCCCCCATTGGTCTCATATCTGACACTTGGCAATTAGAAAATGAGCTCTTGCAACATGGCTGTGTACTTAAAAAAGTAGTGAAATAGATATCTTGACTAACTATTCTTGTAGACTCATACAAGTAAGAGGTATGGGCATTTAAATCATATATGTATGTATGTATGTATGTATGTGTCAAACAATACTCTACAAAATATACTAGAATGGCAATCATTGCTAGGCTAAGTAAGGTATAATGGAAGTGAAGACTAAATTGTAAAACCAGTTGTTTATGTTTAATAAGATTTAGTAGCTTTATGGTGCTGTTCTCCATGCTGGATATTCTCCTGCCACACCATGAAAATCTAGTTAATTGAACAGGAAATGCAAAGGAAGAATTACCTGTGTCACGCAAAAGGATTAAGTGCCATTCATGTTTTGGAGTCAATGGCTTTTTCCATTTAAAAGGAATAAAAATTATRTATTTATATGTCAAAACAGCCATCGTGTTGTAGCGACAGGGGGCACAGAGTCTGTTCCTTTTGTTCTATTCTGTTCTTTCTCTGTGAGTAAAACAGCAAGTAGGCACCACAGGGCCCAGAGATAGTCTTCTATGTTGTCTGCTGGTAGCAGAGGTGGAAGAGCGTGCCTCTGGTTGCTGGGTAATGCCTTGCTGCGGAGGGTGTCTTCACTCGTCTGCCGTGTGTGCCCCTGCAGGGAGAAGCGTTAGGGTGTGAAATGGGGTAAAGACAGCAGTAGGTTGCCAAAAGCAAAAGATACCTTTCTCTGCAGAATTTCTAAGTTCTGTCCTATAGACTGACTCATTTTTCTTGAATAAGAAWATTTCTACTTAGGAGCCAAGAGGTGGAGGTCTTTAAAATTGGTATTTCTGGTAAGATTCATGGAAGCTGAAAGTGTTTCTTCCCTGACTAATGTACGCCTACGAGTTCTGGAAAGCTGAGGTACCTCTGACTCTTTCTAGACAGGTTTCTAGGTATGTTATAATATATAGGGTTAGAAAGAATAGCAGATCCTGCCCGAGTGAGGGATTAGAGGCGCTGAATGCCAGTGTTACAAGAAGTGCTTCTGGAAAAGAGACCCTCTCTAGTTTTTTTCTCCAAGTCAATAATCACTTCTGGAAAAGTTTTTTAAATACAAAAAAGATGGTAGAATACATTGGTGTTTAGTTCATACTTCCTTTCTAGAAAAAGGGAGAAAAGCCAATGTTTAATTCAAATAGCAGTTTGAGCCCGAGATCTGGGGTCAAAAGCAGGTATAACATCATCTTCTGTGGTTGCTACAAGTTTGCCTAAAGTAATGTTTTCTTTGCTTCATTGTAAACAACAGAAAGATAATTATGTTGGGGAAGAGCATCTACTTTTTTTCTACATGAACACTTCCAAAGTGGYTTTATAAATTGTTTTGTTTATATATTCCTCTTAGCAACTGGACAGTATAATTGCTACTGAAGGACTGAGCTAACAGTAGTAGAACCAGTGAATAAATCGTAAAATCAGTGGTGAAGTAAATAACTTTACCCATGGTGATGTAATTGAGTGGTGGCAGAAACTGTAATTACTGCTTTACTTGGAATATTTTTTTGCCAAAGGGAAAGCACCAATCACTTTTAGAATAACAAATGATGCTTGCAGCACATTAAAATGTTAATGAATCCAATAAAGAGGATCATGTCATGAGAATCATATCTGCATTTTCAGTTCTTGTGTCCTCCATTTAGTGATCTATGAGGTTTGGAGAATTTGGGGGCTGGAGGGGAGTTTCATTCTGATGGTAGCTACTGTCAAAGCCAAGGGCTGGAGCAACTGAGTGGCTCGTTTCAAGAAGCTCCGGGCTTCTATGTCATTTGAACTGGCCTACCATACATAACTTACCATACTTTAATGATTTAGTTCCTAAGTTAAGATACCGTTGGTCAGACACTGTCAAATCTGGTTTTGCTAATGCTCTGGTTTATTTTAAAGAGTCTCTTGTAACACTTCCATAGTTATGACTCTTCATTTCTACTAACGCTCACCAGCATATCAGTACCTCCTRTTACGTTACGATAAAGGAGAATGAAGCAGAGCATTTTTAAAAAATCTTCGCCAAATGCCAAACCGTGTTACCATACTATAGAAATAGCATTTGTACTTTGCAGAGTGTTTAAATATGTGTTTTGATTTTAGTCTACTTTTCTAGACTAGCTTTGCACATAGCTGTGTAAGAAAGTACTGGTGTGAAGCTACAAATGTTCTAAAACAGCCAAAAGATTACCAAGTTACTGACTACTTTTTTATGGTCAGTTCTAAGCACCTAGGAATTGTTCTATTAGCTTTTCTCCTCTAGAGATGTGGGTTGAGTTTCTAAATGSTGCCCCACAGGCGAGCCCTGCCCGTGTCTTCTACCCAGAACTTTCTCCTACTGCTGGTGCAGAAGGACTTTGAGAGCTAAAGACTTTGGCTGAACCGTTTCAAGGGCTAAACTGAGGCTGTCCTTTTCCAAGACTGTTAATCTTGCATATTTTTGTGATAATAAAATTGACAAATCTTTTTGATATCTATTTTTCATTGTACTAAAAAAGCAATGTGGAAAAAAGATGCAGCTATATGGAGAAAAGATATCCAAATCTACGTAATTTCACACACTCCAACAGACTGAAATCTTCATAAAGCCTCTTTCTTCCCTCTGTTCTGAAATTCAAGTGAAAATAACATTTCCTTTTGCAGTGGTTACCTTTAAATACTGGGTATTGGATTGTTTTTTCTGTGTGTATTTCTGCCTTTATATGTATTTTTTGAAAAGTCATCTAGTTTTGTGCATAAAAATTATAAGGAGACACGTGACATGATGGAGATGGAGAGAGACTGAAAATATGACCTCTTGAYAGTGGTAAATAGGATTGCCTCGTGTTCCTGTAAATTATAAACTGCTTTGCTTTGCGTCTACTTCACAACATTTGGGAAGGGGAAGGAGTCTAATCTTTACTGTACTAGAGCGCTTTGCAAAGCAAAGAGTTAAATGATGCATGAAATGACCTGTCGCACTGTATTATGTGCCACAGTACTACACACACAGAGGAATGCTAAAAAAAAAAAAAAAAAAGAACAATTCCCCAAGTCCCATGTTTTTTAGTTTGAGGGAAAACATTTGGTTTACACAAACACACACCACCTAATATATTTTAGTTAGGATACAGGAGCCCAACAAGCACCGAAAGAGAAAGTGGGGATATTGTGCATAGTTTCCTATGTGAATTTAATAGGGAAGCTAACGGTGGAGATTGTATGTCTTTGATAAGACATTCTTTTAAGGAACAAGAAAACCAAATTATTACATTTCATACCAAAAATATTTGATGAACTATTTTCCAGTTAAATACCAGATGTTTGTATACTGCATTTCTTATTTAGTCATAATGTTTTCAAGTTCTCACTTTACCGTTTCATGAAATTTTGCCTGCATTTCGTAATGCTTGGAAGCTCAAATCAAAAGAAGAAATCTACCGTGTAAAAAGTCCTGTCTTCACAGTGTCCTTGATTTCACCACAGATCAGTCCTTCTGTGAAGGTACGGACCCAAATCTCGCCTCAGGCATGGAGCCTAAATCAAAGTGCAAATATAGGCCGTATAGATTTAAAAGCAGAAAACAGTCACTTTTGTATGAGAGCTACTTCCTTTCAGTTTTCTCTTTCTGTGTTCAGAAATTGCTCCTGAGTGCAGCAGATTTTCTTACCTTACTGTGGGGCTTGCTCTCTCTTAAAGATCTATCAGTAGGGTTGAAACCCTGTGTTTCTTTAAAAAGATGAGAACTGGAGAATGATGCAGTTTTCAGGAGGTGTTTAAGGTTATATAATAAAATTTCCCATTTATATTTGCTCAGGTTTATAAAGACAACGGTAGAAATGACAAAAGGCTGATCAGGCGTCCACCAACTCTGTCCTCATTTCTTCTCTGCCTAATAGTTATGTATTTTTAGTTGTATTTTTTTAAAAAAAAAATAAGGTATTTTAAATTCTTTTACTTTGAGTAGACTGGTCAGCAACTGCTGCATTTTTTAGCAAGGAGGAAAGCAGTGACTCGTGAGGAACAAGTTGCACTTTTACACCTGCTCGTTATTGTTTAAAATCATTTCTTTTCCACCAGACCTGGAAATGGCCTCTTCTAACCTATTTTGTGATAAGGCTCATTTTCACGTGATGCTGGAGCTGTAAAGGAGATGGCTGGAAATCCTTTTTCCTGCCAGCCTCTCGCTCAGGCCAGGCACAGGGAAATGTGGCAGTTCTGCATTTCCAGCCCTGGAGAGAGGTAACGGGCAGAAGCCTTTAGAGCATCACTTGGCCTCTTAGCTTTGGGAAGACGTGAGTGAAAGTCTGTCTGRGTTTGTGGTTTTGGTATAAAATGTTTTGGATACAGTTCGGCTCTGCATTTTTCTCAAGAGCTGGGAGTTACAAATTCCTCTACCAGAGCAGATCAGTGACCCACCAAAGTCCAGCATGTTTCTGTCCCAAAATCCCTTAGATTTGGTGCTCCAGAGAATAGTGAACTTCCTCTATATATTCTGTATTTATCCAACTACAGTTCAACCTCATGGGAGAAAGAGAGAGACAGTGTGCTCTCACCAAGGGCAGGCGCAGACCAATGCAGGCTGAGATTAAAAAGAATAATAATAACAAATGCACACAAGTGAGACACCAGTGACTAGAATCATATCAAAGGTATAGTGGCAGTAGAAGGTCTGATGCAATATTATCTGTAGTCTGGGGCAAATTGGAAGTGGTACTCTTTGCTGGGTGAAAATTTATCAGGTTTATTCTCTTAATAGTCTCATCTTCAGTCCCGCAGAGTTTATAAACACATCTTATTTGCTATTGCCTGTTAACTGAGGTAGGGAAGGGGACGGTTTCTTTGATCCAAAGTGAGTCTTGACAATGAATCCAGGAACTGGCATCTACCTGTAGCTGGCTGCTGTGCTCACTTACCCATTTATTACTTCATGTAATCTAGCATAACGCTAAAACTGGGTCTTACGTGTTCTAAAAAGGTGTAAAAATCTGGTCCCAAGTCATGTTACGAATTTGAGATTCAGCCTGGTGTTGTTGGAGGATTTGAGATTCCTGGAGCTTTTTCAACAGTTCCAGCACAAAAACGAGTTTTGGCATAATTTTGGTTTGCATTATAAAGTTCATGCTATTACTGATTAGTTATAGTTAAAGTTATTAGCTTATGGCCAGAACTCCCACGAGAAATTTCAGGTGTGGGAGGTAGCTCCAGCATGGGGTCTGCAGGGCGCATGGGCTGCACTCCTTTTCTCCCTTGTCCCTCTGGACACCTAGCACTCTGGAGACCTACATACTTTCACRTTAGGTGCAACGATGCAACAGAAAAGAAAATCTCTACCGTTTCCAAGGCAACTTCTGCCTCCAGCCATTTCTGTAGTGAGGCAGCAGACTGCTGCCGATCCCTGCCATAGATCACTTTATTAAAAGCTCATCGAAAGTGTGCACACTCATCTCTCTCCACCTCCACCTCCGCCTCCCGCAGCCCCTTGGGTCACTGACCTAAGGGGCCTATGGTGACTATATCAACCTAAGCACAACTGTAGACTTCCAGTTCAAACTTTTTYCCTTTGTGTTTCAGCCTGTGCTGTTGCTTTGTTTCAGTTCTTCAGTTCTCCATCTGTAGAAAGTTGTTGAAGACCCTTTCAGGATTATTTCATTCAAATCTAGCTGTGGGTGGTGTGGTCAAAAGTAGTTAATATTAGGTGACTGTGGCCTGTGTAAAACAGTCTGGAATTAATGCTGTTACTAGCTGACAGATACCAACAGCTCAGATAAGGCTCCTTTACCAGCACTCTTCTAGGGATCAAGGGGGCTGAATTTCTTCTGTTTTTTCCCAAGTTTCCCTCCAGTTCCGACTGAGGTACACTGTGAAACAGTTTGTAGCTGATCACCGCATGGAGGGAGGACTCTTAATTCCAGTATCTTTCTCTGAGTTTATACTTGGAAAAAAAAAGAGGTGGGGAGAAACTAACATAAAAATAAGAGAAAAGTGAACTGGGGAAAAATAGTATCAGCAAAGACAGAAACGATACAGTTATTCCCACTGAAGTCTAAGTTGGAATAATACAGTGTAGTGTTGCCCATTACAGTTTTCCTGGCTGAAAAATTCTGTGTGTGTGTGCACAGAAGTCCACATATGCATGTACATAGTTCACAAGTTATACAAAAGCCACCCTTATTTAATATATACTGGATGGCAGTGAYCATGGTGTAATTTTATCTCACTGAAATGTGACTTGCATCACACCTCAGTGGTAATTCTACGGCTTTCACTGGAGTGCTTTGTTTACATGCATGACATCTTCCATGGATATTTATGATACTTTCCAGCAGTCATAAAAAGCTTAACACTTTACTTCCATAGCAAAGTAAGTATTTTGGTTACTCTGCAGAAAAACTGGGAGGGTTTCTGATCAGAGCAGCCATGCTCTAGGTGGTGTAAGACCTTCCAAGCTGATTATGTGCATGTCTATGACATCTCTACTGTAGCTRTGGAAGCACAGAAGAAGAGAATGCACCACTGTCTTCTCAAGATACTTGCATGACACTGTAAAATGCAACAGAAGGAGAACCAAATGTTTGCTACCGTAATTAAAATAAGTTGCGTAGTCACTAAACAAGAGTCCACTTTTAGTATTTTTAAACAGCTTTCTAACATGACAAAAATAAYCTTCTCTCTTTCAGATGATTATAGCTCATGTAGAATTTGAGCTCATCAGTTTTCTGTCAAAATGTGTTTAATGGAAAATGAAGCTTCCAGAACATTGATGTCTTTTGCATGGAAATGTTAATATTGATGGGGTAAAAATCTTAATTTTCAGGGGAGAGGGGAAGGAGAAAATTACATTAGTTTAACTCAGAAAATTTCAGATTGCTGAATTAATCTGCTTTGCTTTTGTTTTATTCACATGAATGTTAAGTCCTATTTCCTTACAGAGCATGCATTACATGATGGCAATTGCTCCACTTCCCACTTTCTGTGAYTTTAATAATGCAGCCGAGAAACAAGCTGGTGGTGCAGTATGTTGYTTGTGTAGCAGGCTATATTGTAAGAGATGTAGTCTGATCAAAAAGCTGTTGTCGTGGTATTCCCCAGGCTCCCTTGTTGCACCTCAGCAGCTGAGTAAGAAAGATATAGCYGCCTGGTATTTCATAGGAATGAGGAAAGAGAGGCATGCAGATTGCAGGAGAGTTACCTGGAAGTTCAGTGTGAAACTAGGACTAGCTCTTAATTTTCCTATCATCTCTGTCCTGCTCTTCCTGTTTTTCCAAGTACTAAATAGATGAAAGCATCCCCACCAAAAAAAAAGAAGAAAAAAGAAACTATCAGAATAGCTGGTTTCTTTTAGCTATTTCTCAGGTATCATTTTAGACAGTTCTRTTGACATAGTAACAGCTTACAGTCCCTTCATGCGATGATTTGGTGAGTAAATGTTATGCTTTGTGAAGCTAGAGGTATATTAGCAGCACTATACAAATAATAATGACAAGTGCCTTCGTAAATAGTCTTTTACCAGCACCCTCTCATTCTATCAAAATAGATATATGTAAATTCTAAATCATATTACTGGTTTCAAGGTGACATTATTCGCTTTTTTTCGTCCTCCCAATAGATGTCTAAAGAACATAGTTGTTYTTTTCTGTCTTTCCTGAAACACACTTAAACATGGGGAAAGTGCTATATGGAACACTCTACCTTTGTCTGAAAATTAGCCCAGAAATTTGGAAAGAAACAGAGATAATAGTTCCTTCAGGAACAGTTCAAGTACCGTCAGTTCTGCTGCCATCAGCAGTCATCAGAAATTGGTCAGGTGGGATACAGCCGGAGAGTCTCACCAGCCGACRCATCAGCATCCTGCCACGTTTGCTTTCTTGTTCCAGTTGTCGGGATTTTGAAAGGTTGTCAGACSTGGGGATTGCACCTTTAATAGTCATGTAGCATTCACTATCCAAGTCCTTCGCTGACATCTTCTGAATTAAATTTCACTGCACCTCTGTGATTCAGTATTATCTCCATTATACAGAGGGGGAGACTTAGACAAAGACAGATGAAGCCATTCGCTCAAGGTCGCAAAGCAATTCTCYGGCGGTGCTGCTCTGCTGCTTCTCAACACCATGTCTTGAAGGCAAGGTTGTCCTTTCTCCCTGGAGGCTGCCAAAGGGGGATGTTTCATCACTTTTATCAGCCTTCTCTTCCTGTRTTTGAGGAGAGCAAAATTGTCTAGACTGGTGAAACAAGTAGGTTTCAGAAATCTTGTCAAATTAACTTCTTTTGTCTGTGCAAGCATGGGGCTGCATRGTAGGAATCAGCAGGTATAAGGCATAGGGACAGTATTGTCAGATGGCTGGTCAGAGATGCTTATGGGACAAGTAGGGATTGGCAATGTGAGAAATGCTGCCTATTTATTTTAAAATTTATACTTCAGTTAAGAAAAAAAGATCATGCGCATTTATAATTATGTTATCATTATTCTAGCTCACAAGAGATTGATCGTGTCCTCCATGTATCATCCAGCTCCACCAATATTCATGGGTGAACAGAGCTGTCTGTCCAGCCGCAGTAAGCTTAATGTTAGTTCTGATGAGTGATGCTCACAGACCATCTGCCACTGGTTAGCTAGAGATGGGAGTTGCCATGAGCAGACTGCCTGCTCCAGGTAGTCAGACAGGAGTATGGTGCGCACTGAAATATTCAGAAATGGGCAGCTGTCCTTTCCTGCAAGTTCCCAGGGAGCTTGCAGGGCTGACTMACAAGCTAGGCTACAAAAGTGGCAGAGTTTCCATTATTAGCTTACAAAAATATGCTGGCAAAATTGGGCTGTGGGGATCACTGACATCAGTAGGTACTAATCCCTTGGTAATAATAAAAATGCTTAGGAAGGTAGCCCTGGTAGGCTGCTACTGGTATCCAGATACAGGGTACTCAGAGGCTGGAGCTGTTGGCTTTCTTTTGTTCTTGACTTGCCATTCCCTCTGCTTGTCACCTACAAGACCAGTCTTGACGCTGAGCTTCCACAGCTCAGCAAGACTGTGCATGCTGACACGCTGCCTTCTGGTGTCTGCTTTACTTTGGAKTTGGGAGAAAGAGAAGTTACTGCAAAGTCAAGAATCATATTCCTCCATATAATGGTAATGCTAGGGATGTTGTGCGGCACTGCCCCAAAATTACCTGGTTAGGATCAGTGATCTGAATTTGTCAACACAGAAGCCATTCTTGCATTCTGGAAACTCCTGAAAAATCTTTTAAAAATCCACAGTAATCCCCAATATTCTGAAAGCCAAAATGGCWTCATTTTTCTTCAGTTGATCCATTTATCAAAAACATGGGATTCCTCTTAGCACAGAAATGTATTTCACACATGAGCAAGAAATACAGAAATGGCTTATCATTTCTATGTCCTGTCACGCTAATGTCCAGGGGAACTGCTCTGCACCCTCAGTAACCCTTTTCTGAACTAGATGGAACCACAGTAGTATTACAGTTGTTGTTGTGTAATAATTATGATTTGTTTATTATAACATGTCAACAAATGTAATATTGTGGTTTTCCCTGCTTCAGAAAAGGCACTTTCCATCCTCAAGTGATAGACATCTCAGCTGGGACAGAAATTCAAGGTGGGCTCCCCCTCCCTGTCTTAGGCCAGTAAAAGTSCTGCTCGTGGAAAAGAAGGTCTAATGAAGACCAGAAAGTTCTCACACATGTAGTGTGTGTTTGGGATTTAATGCGTAAAATAGGTTGGTAAACTCTTCCTGGCTACCACTGTAGAATCCTGACTCTGCTGAAAACATGCTCCTGAAACCAAAAGTCCTTTATAAATACCATGAAGCTGAGGGTGAAGCGAAATGAAATCACTCTGGATAAAGGAAAGGGCAGTGGAGTGGTTAGCATCTCTTCACTAGGAAAGACAGGTCTAGTATTATGAATATATTACAGTGTGTATCTAGCAGTGACAGCAGTTAAATAGATTGCTCTGGCTTTCTCAAGGAGATATTGATCCAGGATCCACTCAGATAGAAGAGTAACAAATCCCTTTACTGATGCAAAATGAGACCAGTTTGAAATAGCAGTGACTCCCGTAATAGAAGATAAATATTGCCTGCTTTACCATGACTTTTGCTGGGTAGAAATTAGTTCACAGAAGGTCACTCATTTAGGAGTGAGAAATATGAGGAACGCTTCTTAACGTCTGCATTCTTGCCTGCTGAAGTGAACTATTCAAGRACGCATATTTGCTGTCTGCCAGATCAAGAAACATAAGGGGAACTGCAGCTGAAGGGAAGATCATTAGCAGTGATGTGAATAAGTAACTATTCTGAAAGTTAAGACAAAATGCGTCAATAAAAGTGACCTTCACACTTGATGATCCCTTTCTGCTTTTCTCCACACTTGAAGCTGCAACATCACTATTTTTTCTTACCACTGTGTCACACATGAAACATCCCTATACCTAACCAGGAATTTGAAGCTGAAGTCATAATTTCTGCAAACTTCAGGTGGTTTCAAAATACAAAGCCAGGTGCAGATCAAAATGTTGTGTATAGCTCCTCTCTTTGTAACAGATCGAACAGAAACTTGACTTAGATTACTAAGCCATAAATAGCTTGGAAAATTCCTGGAGAGCACAAGAAAGCGTGTTTTGAATAGAAAGATTACATACAATCAGAGGATGTAACACTATGTGCTTTCAGGCACCAGATTGCAGGTGCTGGCATACTGTAGGAAGATGATATGGTAGTCTCTGGATCAAATGAGAGGAAGGGGGAGGAAGGAGATGCGAGAGATCAGAGCAGAAAGGGAAGGAGAGACATAATGTCCAGTGCTGAGCAGTAAGGAGAGCAAAAACTCCAGTAGTCCRGGAAGATAAGAGGAAGAAGAATTGTTTGGAGCCTTTGCAGAAAGAATCAGTCACAGTATCAAGGATTCAAATAAATGTAGTAGAAAGTGGGAAACTGGAGTGGAAGTGGTCATGGCTCAAAAAGAAAAAAACAATGACAAAACAAAAAGGGAAACCACTGACCATAGCCAGAGCGCGGTCACTGCTTCTGAGGGTATGGTCCCTATCAGATGGTCTGATGGTCTGATGGCTCTTTGGTTGACCAGTATGGCTCTTCATATATTCTTACAGAAAAAAAATACCTTCCTACTGAGTTATCCGCTGCCTATTATGTTCCATGTTTTGACCAGAGGAATCTTCTCTGTTTTCCTTCTATAAGCTTCCCTGATATTTAAAGCTCCTTCACCTGGCTGCAGTACATAATCTAACCTGATTCACATGCTAACCTAGCAACATGTTTCTGTCTCTGTCTCTGCTGATCGTCAAAACAGATGATTACGGTAGGTTTGCTAGTACAGTCGGACCACCGTTTTTTCCAGCTGGTCTATACAATCTCACGGTTTAAGTTGGAGAGGTGATAGCCGTTCTTCTAGGTCTGTGTTAGTGCAGTGAAACACATGGTACATCCAAGCCCTATTCTACTTGAATGGCTGCAAAGCACTCAAGTTATATAAGTAGTCACCATTTTGCATAAAACACTAAGTCTTTCCTTCCTTTTGACAGATTGAAGACATCATTACAAGAATGCAAGATGACAAAACAGGTGGAGTTCCCATCCGAACTGTGAAGAGCTTTCTGTCTAAAATCCCCAGTGTCGTCACAGGTGAGGATGTTTGTTAGAACTGAAGAGAATATGAACTGCTACTAGCTGCGTCTGAGGAAATACATTGCTAAAGCCGTGAGAAAGGAAGAATGAAAAGAAACACTTCCTCAACTCCGCTTATTTTCTGCACATCTTTTTCTTATTAAGTATTATTTTCCCTCTCTTACCCAAAAACTTTTATCAGACTTCTGTCACAGGTAGAGGAATGTGCAATATCTGTTCTGCAGCTGTTCCWTCTTATTAAAATATGTGTACAGAAGTGTGATGCTGGATGGTGCAGGAACAAGGTATTGGAGTACAAAGCTGTTCCTCTCTGTACTTCCAGAGAGAATGTTTTCCCGTGCAATGAAGATCTTTTTGCCATTATTTTGAGCAGTTTACTCAGAGTGATGTAAATGGCATTGAGGAGTTGTGGTTGTGTTTCTGGTACATGCTTTCCCCAGCACTATGGTGCTCACTTATAGTGGCGTAGAACTGCTGTTTCACATTAATCTCCCACTAGACTGTTGCCCAGCTAATCCTGTGACTTAAAATTTATGACTGTGTTTAGTTCTGTGAAGAAAACACATCTTTTTCAGTCATGCAGAGTCTCTTCCCAAATCAGACCAGGTCCACATATTGATGGGTCTGCTTAGGGAAACTTCCCCGTCTTTCTCCTGAAGGGCTGTTCACGCTCTGTGGCTGTTACTGTGGCATCTTCGCTGCAATGAAATCCAAGTGATAACAAAAAAATCAGAAGTCTTATTATATCGTTGCATATAGGCAGCACACCAGTAACTAAGAGAAGAGTGGYAGTTCTTGCTCTTAGAAACATTACGTTGTACAATAATGAGGAAATATCKCTAGTTAACAAGAATAGTGGAAAATACAGCTGGTGGTGTCAAAATTTGTGAAGGTTGTTCCCTGCCCTACAGCTTATCTGAGCTAAAGCCTTTTGAAAATTTCTTTACTTTCAAAATGGTTGAACTGAGCAGAATTTGAGTTTATGTTGATTCATTCAGAGGGATAAGGAGTGTGATTTGATATCCTTGTATCAGAAAAAAWGTCCAACTTAAGCTTCAGGAATGGAATACAAATCTGCAGGACTTCGAATAATAGGGAGGGAATATGGAAATTGGAATGATRTTGTTGCTTAAAAAATGCTCAGGGCGATAAATCCCTTTTTACTGAGCAACAGTCTGTTCTGTCTGCAATCGATGTCAGGATGATGACTCAGTGTAACTAGCCCTTTGCAAGGTCAGGGCTTTACTGTGGGAAAGAAATGTGAATCTAGAAAGGAATGTGGAAATTGCATTACTAAATTGCAGCTTATGTCTAAAGCAGGTACGAGCTAACTATTTTGAAGGTTCCTGCTGGGGAAAATAACCATTTATCTGGTTTGAAAATGTCATAAGCTCTAGTGCAGCATACACGAAGATACACTCAACTAAAAGAGGTTATTGGTATTTTTGTTAATATTCATAGCATTGATGAAGCAATTGATCTAGGTGTGAAGCTGTCACTGTTACTTAGAAGGAGAAAGGAGACAGGAGACATCGCAGTATCTCTAAGCTGAATACACTTATCTTTAAATCCCAGCCTGGCTGGCAGCTCCCTGGCGCAGTGGAAAGTGCCCCTTTGCCTGCTGTTACATGCAAAGTAACATGCAGCAACYGCAACTGCGTCGCCCTGAGTTGGCTTTTTCATGGGGTGGAGAGGCAATAGTGTCCTGGCTCAAGTGAAAGGATGAACTTAGAATAAGAAGAAAACCTCCCTCCAAAGTTYACAGAAACTTGTCAAATTTGGAAGGGAACAAACTGCTCAGTGGCATTCCCTTCAGCTGAGTTTGAAAAGTACAGGGAAATAATGGCTTAGCTAAGAACCCAGAGTTTTTTCTGTGTCTCCTGTTGCCTTATGTCTCTATATAGACCAAAACAAAAGAAATCTTTCAGTATTTGTGGTAGATGGTTAAAGAGCTGGAACACATGACATATGAGAAGAATCTGGAGCACATACGTGCAGAGCATGCTGGGGAAGGGAAAGCTAAGGATTATAGAGAAGACAGAGCCAGGTCCTTCTCAAAAGCGCATGGCACAAAAGACAACGTGCACAAGTTGCAGTGAAGGAAGTTCCAACCAGATGTAAGAACAAAGTATTTTGCTATTAAAGTGGTTGAGCACTAAACAGGTCACTGGAAATGGTTGTGATACCTCCTTTTTGGAGGTATTCAAAAATCACTGAGCACAACTGAACTGAGCAATCTGACCTAAGTTTGTATTTGCCTTGCTTTGAATGAGGGTTGGACTTGATGTCCTCCAGAGAATCCTCCGTTTGAATTATTCTRTGGTAATATACTCAATTTTAGTGGTTTTCTAATTCCATTCAATGTCATGAACATTAGAGAAGAACTTTTATTTTCAAAAACTTTATAGCCCTCCTCCTGGGAAGGTCTTAATTTCTAGTCTGGCATTCTCACACACTTTTTATTTATATCTAAAAAATGTAACAGCAACACTGAGATGTGACTTACTGGCAGGYTTACAGTGATTAAGAGGGGTTTACTTTTGCTTGACAATTTTATTGTAATTGCTTCTCACAGGAGAAACATAAAATCTTGAAGAAAAAGAAACACATTACAGCAGTGCCTTGATACTTTAAACATGTGGCTCTGTTTACACTACAGCAAAGTGGGTGTTTTTATTTGAGTTTTGAATACAGGGAAAGAACCACTCATCTCTGTTTTGCTTTCATCTGTGTCCTGATGCCTAMGTTGTGAATGAGGCATTATGTAACACAAGGAATAGGCACCTCARGGGCTTCTCATTAGTGGTCCTCTCTAGACCAGGGAAATCTGGAAAAAGATGAAAAAAACTCTTTTGAATGTATGATAAGTCTGTGTGGGGATGCAGTGCCAAAGTCACATTTTTAACCTACATGAGGAGATTTGTGTATCCTCTTCCTTGGCTCTGTCTTGAAGTAGGTCAGTCAAAGGAAGACACATGACACAATTACCTTCGTGGTTTAGGCTTCAGTTTTATGGGCAAACTGCAGAGAATGAGAGTAGCATGAAATCACTCTTTTCCTTTTATTCGTCCGTTGACCAAGGGCAGGTATCCAGTGTCATGCTGTGACGCAGGACAAGACCAACTTCTCAGCCGTGGTCCACAATGGTAGTGGCTGCAGTAAAGAACTTCTYACACATTTCTCTTTCAGTGGAAAAAATAAAAAAAACGATGTCTCAGTAATGATTAGTTTCAGTAAATAAACCAGCAATTCTCTATTATCCCAGTCATCAGAGTGGGATAGTATATCTCATTATACTAACCAGAACCAAAACTTTTTTCCAGTCKTCTTTCTGATTTCTGCACAGTTGCATCTTAAGCCTAACCTTATGTTTAGTGAAAGGACCAAGCGCATAGACTTTCTTCTCCCACTGATTCAGACTTGGCCAAATACAACATTGTCAAAACAAGTCAGAAATAAGTYAGTGCTGACCTGCAGCAGCTGAGCTTTCCCGTGAAAAAAAACTTCCTTCATGCTTTGCAGTCCTCTCCTCGAGGTCACTCTAGCTTTCCCCAACTGAGCCTGTGTGCCAGCATCTTTGTTGTTGCCACCTAAGGGAGCCATGTCATCTACAAGCCTTTGACTGTTCTATACTATATTTTATACATCTTCCTCCTGACCCATATCTGCAAGCACTGTTTTCCACACAGCTCCGTTYTGAGTGACACTCTTTCTCCCAGCAGCTGTCCGCTCGCTGGCACTTCACTTGCACTCTGCTCCTGAACCTCACCCTAATGCTCGCCTTGTCGCCCTTGCTCTGCTCCCAGATCTGCCAGCGTGGCTCTGAATGGTGATGCCCCATGTACTGATTCTCGTCTGGCAAATTCCCCTTCAGCTTGACCTCAATCTCACCTTGCAGGTTGGATGTTGCTGCCCCAACCTTCAGCCCTTCTCTGCCATTTTGCTGCTCAGGAGGGGCTGTGCTCCAAGCAGATGCTATACAAGCTGCGTGCACACAGCCCTGCCAACGCATTTCATCCTTGACCTGTGGTATCTCTTTTATTTAAGTCCTGGGCCTCTCTGAGCAGAAAGTGCCAGTATTACTGAAACATGCCAGATGGCCCATCGTTTCCTTGATGTGCACAAACATTCACTTGAGACTCGTGATGTAAACCAAGTTTAAACTGCCGTGTGTCTCTGTCTGAACATGCCAGCATGTTCCCAGAACACATCACAATGTCACTCGCTCAAAAAAAAAAATAATGTGTTTGGCTGGAGTATGGAAATCCCATAGTGCTGCGAAGGAGAGGATTTATTATTGATAGTGTTCCCTGCTGGTGCAGTTCAGGACAGGCAAGTTCTGCAGGAGGACGTCATACACCCAGTGTGAGCACCAAGACACGGATCTGGGTGCACTTGTGGCCTTTTCTCTTCGAAGGAGCACAAACACAGCTCTCATCCCAGCAGCCAGAGGGGTAAGCGGGGAAGAGCAGGGTCCTCCTCTCCAGGGAGTGGAAGGCCCCTGTTTGGAGGAGCTGTTCAGAGGAAGAGCTGGGCGGCGAAGGGAGCAGGACCAGGACTGGCAATGCTGACAAGGTGCCGCAGCCCGTCACTTAGCAGGCCCGTAAAGCTGCCTGGAGAAAGGCYGAGTGGTTTGCCGTGATGCTCACGTATATAATGTTGGTAATAAGTACAACTGCTCTCTTACTGCTCTTTAACTTGGGGTATAGCCCCAAATCTAAACCAAGTGTGATCTTTTGATAAACGTGAAWGAGCCCTTTTAGTTAACAAACGAACGATCAAAGAACAAGAAAAATCTTTGACAAAACTTAAATCAATACCCAAAGTAATTTGGGGGTGTTTACTTGTTTATAAATAATACAAAGAACATACTCTTGGATTAAAATAGACATATTTCTACATGTATATGTAATACTACATAGTTTCTGAAGGTTTTCCACGTTTATGTGCAACAGATGCTACACTAAATTCAACAGTGCTGTACAATAGCCTGAAGAAAAGTGACTTGCAAGGAGTGGTCGAGCATACAAATCYGTTTGCTTTTCACTGGTAATCAATTGCTCTGAGCAGGTTATGTTTAAATTAATTCAGCCCAAGATAGGATTTCTTCATCTCAAGTTATATTTTCTTCCCTTATGCATCTCTTATGCAGATTGGACCCAGTGGAAATGTAATCCATCCTTCCCTCAATAGGAAGGATGTTATGCCTTATGCCTTTTAATCTCATATTTCAAAGCTGTTGTGAATCACATATCATTAGACAAGTCAGTTACTACACAAGTAGCACATGCCTTACATTTTTTTTCTGTAGCTTTCTCTTAAGCTTTCTTTTCCCGCACCATGAGACAGATTAACCCAGTTAAGGAGCAGAGGAGTTATGCTGGTTTCATCTACAGCTCCCTCCACCCTCCTTTTTTTCTCTTCAAGTGCATCCAAGCTTCCTAGTTTTCAAAGGGTGAGAGAAATGGGGGAGGGAAAAACTGAAATCAGTTCTGTGGAATACAGTAATTCTTTTCCTATTGTTATCTTTTAGTTGATGACTTGTAAAAGTTGGAAGGACTTGATTTTCAGAGGACAAGAAGGATTGTAAATTAATTGAATGGGATATGATTGTCAAAGAAATAAGAGAAAGCAGTCAAACCTTCAGAATTACCAATTAAAAGGTGAATATTCAATACCTCTGTCTGTCAGTAAATGTATACACACACTACTGTGTGTGTGTACACTTACATACACATCAAGAACGTGATCTTGCTTGAGACTAAACATAGGAGTAGTAGTAGTGTTGTGTGTGGAAATAAATGCGAACAGGTTTTTGCGTTAGTCGTAGGTGCTGTGCAGAAAGATGAGTGTTTGTGTACCACTGCCCTCTGCTGCAACCCGCCTGCACGTGCCCGAATTCCAGCTGATGCAGCTCTGTCGCAAGCCCCACGTTTTTCCTGTTGTGCTTTCCTAGCTCAAGCAGAGTTTCTTTGGTGTTACTTGGATGTAGTTCTTTCCACGGCAGTGCTTCTCCCTGGTTGCATGGCACAAAGCCAGCCCGAAGACTGCAGTGTGCGGGACTGCACGGCCACCCTGAGCTTTGAGAGGACAGATCGCCTCCGTAGCTGGCTGCTGACGCCACTTCCGTGTCTCCCTTGCCTTCAGGATTGTTTGGCCCCACACAAAACTTGCTCGTGAGTCATGTGAAGCTTAAACATCCCTTRAAAGTGTATGCACAGATTATGGATTTAATTCTAAATAATTTAATGAAATTAAGTTTCAGCTTTTAAAACAGCAAAATTAGGTATTTTGCTTAGCCATGCACTTTCATATGATAGCACTTGAAAGTAATCATACCTGAGGTGGAGAACACAACGCTAGAGGAAAAGTGCATCACACAAATTTGGCTTAAGGCCACTGCAGAAAGCTTATGTACCACATCCTTAGACTTTAGTATTTCCTCAGTAGAAAGGCATCTAAAGTGTTATCCCAAAGACCATGATATTGAATATTATGTATAACTTAATTTATTTTCATTAGAATTGGAAAGGCCTGATCCTGTCCTTGCTGGGGCTGAACCTTTGCTTCCATCAAGTTAAGATATGACAAACCAGAAGCTTAAATGATCRTGTCACATGGAAATTCCTGCGGGCAATAAAAATACATTGAAAAATCACCGTYCAGCTCAACTCTAGTTTTCTACAATGACTTGTCTGCTCTTTCTAGTCACCAGAGATATTGTAAAAAGAGAAAAGAAAACCAAAAACCCTCTGAGCCACCTGGGCAGAACACCACAAAAATATAATGGCTCTTGCTGAAGAATATCAGCATAAAAATCAGTGGGCTGAAGGTATCAAATGAGAACTATAAGCATGGGAAAAAGTATATTAAAAATAGTTTAACTTTTTTCAATAATTGCTTTTAGGCCTTTCAATCTTTAGGTACAGACTAAAAGCTGGTAAGATAAATTACCTGCAGAGCTCTGGTGTTTAGACGAATTGGTAATTCAACCATAATAACAAAGAACGTTACTTATTAAGAGTGTTCTTGTTGCTGACTGCAGTTTTATTCTGAAACATACAGCATTTAGCTGATGGAATATTGTGGCTAATGAATAAAGCATTAAAAAGAAAAGTCAACAGTATTTCAGTGCCTGTAGAAATTCATAGGAGTGAATGATTAATGCTTTTCTACATTCATCCTGCTATCTTCAAAAGCACAGCATTATTACAAAAGTTTGTTTCCAGATCTGAATGACACAGCAAAAGAGCAGAGATTAATTATGAGTACTGTGCAGCTTTGATTTTTGTATGTGACTGYTGAGCAGATTGCACTCAAGCTGTAAGACTTCATCTCTCCTGTCTTCACTTCACAGCAACCTGGGAGCTGTGTGGTGAAGGATCCACCAACAGAGTTTTGTTTTTTCACACCTCCTGCTTTGTTTCTGCCCCGTCTCCAGCACTGCTCTGGGCTGCCAAGCATCAAATACGCAACAGAGCAACGTAGCTCCAGCTGTGCCTGCGAAGCTGCGTAGCCACCAAGGCGTATGTGGAGAGCTGACCCTTAGACAAACCACTTTTAACTTGAGATACTGCAAAACCAATGGTGTCTAAGCGCTCAGTGGTAGTCAGTAGCAATTTGAATAAGCAAGCCTTTAATGATTGTAAGTTGACAATCATTAATTTGAATTTATTGCTGTAATTTAATGGCATTCTAGCCATTTAAAAAATAAGCCAATCGTATTATTCCATGAATATGACTGCCTCACTATTCTGTGCATGTATTCTGCTCATTCTTATCTACCATTCCGTGGCTGCTTTAGTCAAAGCAATTTTCAGGGTATTATTGAGCAGGCTCTTATTTGCTTTTTAATTAAAGAGCTTAAATTGCAAAACACAATAGTTTTTGTTTTGGATTTTTGCATTTCATTAGAACAACGCATTGATTAAGGTCAGGAAACTTAAAGTTAACCTCAATAACTGTAAATCCAGTCTCATGAATCGTATTTTCCATTCTTTTGCATATACATTAGCTTTGATAGACGAGTGATTCTTCTATGTATGATATGCCTCATTTTCAGCACTGAAATTTCCATTAATGTAACTCTTGGGCATAAAGTGAAAAGGAAAGGTTGATTTTGTTTTTTACTTTAAATAGTACAAAGGATTACAGAGAGCACAAGCTTTTTTTCAAATTGGCCAGAAATCACTGCTGCTAAAAGCTGTACTGGGAACAGTTAGAATATATCTCCCGGAAATGTCATAGCCAAAGGGGGTTAGTGCTGGTGCGGAGACACTGCATTACTTAGTTTATATGGACACATTGAATGGCTGGTAAGTAACTTGTTTCATCCTGCCTATTCAAATGGAAGTACTCAGTTCTTTAGTCTGCTGTTTATCTGCATAACCTCTGAGAATTCTATAGATTTGGCCATAGAATCCTCCAATATAATTGGCAAACAAGCAAACCAAAGAAACCTTGCAAGCTTTCTACATATGCATCATTATAAATAACCAGCCTTTTTTTTCTTTTTCTTTTTTTTTTTTTTTTTACATATTTTTACATTTTTCTTTAACTTTTTCTGTGCAGCTAGGTCACTCAAAATTGCATGCTGGTTTCCCCTGGATTTGTTCTGAGTGTGGTGTGCATTGATGAGCTTGGATATTTTTGATGTATGATTCACTACCACATGCAGGGAGGGAAATTATATTTTTGTCCTTCAGAGAAATAAAAGTAAGCAATAAGATCTTCATTAAGTTAATTCCTCTTTGCTTGTATTGCAGTAAGAGAATCTGAAGATTCTGTTCTATCACTAGGTCTGTTGCACAGTAAGATATTTTTCCATGCAGATCCCTCCACAATATGACCATGATTGCACTGAGTTAACTCTTAAACCAGAAGGAAGAAGAAAAACATGTAAGCAACTTTGAAAAGATTGTTTTTGTAAAATCCTAATTAAACTCACTTAAAAACACCAACTATATTATGCATGGACTCACAAGAAAAGCAACGTGATAGTGGAAGACCTTATGTCCAGTTATTCTAGCTTTTTTTGTGTTTTT